>NC_071474.1:24570606-24870606 GCF_028500815.1 Rissa tridactyla
CTGCAGCCCCCAGGTGTGTGGGGCTACGCAACCAGTTCCCGAAGAGCTTTAGAACAAGGCATAGTTTTCCCTGCTGGCTCTTTGGGCATGGGACCCCTCTACAGCCATATGGCCATTTTTGTGCCTGGCGCGGCGCCAAGTGGGAAAGGGTGGTTTTGAGGCTGAAGGCAGCAGGAAAGCCTGCAGCCCCCAGGTCTGTGGGGCTACGCAAGCGGTTCCCAAAGAGTTTTAAAAAAAGGCATAGTTTTCCCTGCTGGCTCTTTGGGCGTCGGACCAATCTCCAGACATATGGCCATTTTTGTGCCTGGCGCGGCTCCAAGTGGGAAAGGGTGGTTTTGAGTCTGAAGGCAGCAGGAAAGCCTGCAGCCCCCAGGTGTGTGGGGCTACGCAAGCGGTTCCCAAAGAGCTTTAGAACAAGGCATAGTTTTCCCTGCTGGCTCTTTGGGCGTGGGACCCACCTCCAGACATATGGCCATTTTTGTCCCTGGCGCGGCGCCAAGTGGGAAAGGGTGGTTTTGAGGCTGAAGGCAGCAGGAAAGCCTGCAGCCCCCAGGTCTGTGGGGCTACGCAAGCTGTTCCCAAAGAGCTTTAGAACAAGGCATAGTTTTCCCTGCTGGCTCTTTGGGCGTGGGACCCATCTCCAGACAGATGACCATTTTTGTATCTGGCGGGGCGCCAAGTGGGAAAGGGTGGTTTTGAGGCTGCAGGCAGCAGGAAAGTCTGCAGACCCAAGGTGTGTGAGGCCACGCCAGCGGTTCCCAAGAGCTTTAGAACAAGGCATAGTTTTCCCTGATGGCTCTTTTGGCGTTGGAGCAGTCTGCAGACATATGGCCATTTTTGTGCCTGGCGCGGTGCCAAGTGGGAAAGGGTGGTTTTGAGGCTGAAGGCAGCAGGAAAGCCTGCAGCCCCCATGTGTGTGTGGCTACGCAAGCGGTTTCCAAAGAGCTTTAGAACAAGGCATAGTTTTCCCTGCTGCCTCTTTGGGCGTGGGACCCACCTCCAGACATATGGCCATTTTTGTGCCTGGCGCAGCGCGAAGTTTAAAAGGGTGGTTTTGAGGCTGAAGGCAGCAGGAAAGCCTGCAGCCCCCAGGTCTGTGGGGCTACGCAAGCGGTTCCCAAAGAGCTTTAGAACAAGGCATAGTTTTCCCTGATGGCTCTTTGGGCGTGGGACCCATCTCCCGACATATGGCCATTTTTATGCCTGGCGCAGCGCCAAATTGGAAAGGGTTTTTTGAGGCTGAAGGCGCCAGGAAAGCCTGCAGCCCCAGGTGTGTGGGGCTACGCAAGCGGTTCCCAAAGAGCTTTAGAACAAGGCATAGTTTTCCCTGATGGCTCCTTGGGCGTGGGACCCATGTCCAGACATATGGCCATTTTTGTGCCTGGCACGGTGCCAAGTGGGAAAGGGTGGGTTTTGAGGCTGAAGGCAGCAGGAAAGCATGCAGCCCCCAGGTCTGTGGGCCTACGCAAGCGGTTCCCAAAGAGCTTTAGAACAAGGCATAGTTTTCCCTGATGGCTCTTTGGGCGTGGGACCCATCTCCAGACATATGGCCACTCTTGAGCCTGGCGCGGTGCCAAGTGGGAAAATGTGGTTTTGAGGCTGAAGGCAGCAGGAAAGCCTGCAGGCTTCAGGTGTCTGGGTCTCCGCAAGCGGTTCCCAAAGAGCTTTAGAACAAGGCATAGTTTTCCCTGCTGGCTCTTTGGGTGTAGGAATAATCTCCAGACATATTGCCATTTTTGTACCTGGCGGGGCGCCAAGTGGGAAAGGGTGGTTTTGAGGCTGCAGGCAGCAGGAAAGCCTGCAGACCCAAGGTGTGTGAGGCCACGCCAGCGGTTCCCAAAGAGCTTTAGAACAAGGCATAGTTTTCCCTGCTGGCTCTTGGAGCGTGGGACCCATCTCCAGACATATGGCCATTTTTGTGCCTGGCGCGGTGCCTAGTTGGAAAGGGTTTTTTGAGGCTGAAGGCAGCAGGAAAGCCTGCAGCCCCCAGGTCTGTGGGGCTACGCAAGCGGTTCCCAAAGACCTTTAAAACAAGGCATAGTTTTCCCTGCTGGCTCTTTGGGCGTGGGACCAATCTCCAGCCATATGGCCATTTTTGTGCCTGGTGCGGCGCCAAGTGATAAAGGGTGGTTTGGAGGCTGAAGGCAGCAGGAAAGCCTGCAGCCCCCAGGTCTGTGGGGCTACGCATTCGGTTCCCAAAGAGATTTAGAACAAGGCATAGTTTTCCCTGATGGCTCTTTGGGCGTGGGACCCATCTACACACATATGGCCTCTTGCTAAGACTCTCAGAGAGCCGTCCTCCAAACCAACACACATCTTGACATATCTCCCACATTGATCGCAGTATCTCCAGGAACGGCATTCGGGGAGCCAGAAACTTTTCTGCCTACACTGTCTGGGGACAGTTCCTCAAAACCAATATACATCCTGCTATATCTCCCACATGGAAAGTGCCAGGTGGGAAATGTACGGCTTGTTCTCCCTGTCTTCGAGTACGACTTTCTACTCTCCCCGTTACCTCTTTGCTAACATTCTCTCGAGAGAGTTGTGCTCCAAACGAAAGCACACCTTGACATATCTCCCACAGGGAAAGTGCTATTAGGCAATTGTAGGATTTGATCGCAGTGTCTCTCCAGGAACGGCATTCAAGGAGCCAGGAACTTTTCTGCCTACACCGTCCATTGAGTTGTCCTCAAAACCAATATAGATCCTGCTATATCTCCCACATGGAAAGTGCCAGGAGGGAGAAGTGGGGATTATGCTTAGACTTTCTCGGAACTGCTTCAAATCAACTAGATCTCTTTGTGCTGTAACTCTCCCAACAGCCAAACGCAAAAGCAGCAAACATCTCGCTGTATGTCCCACATCCAAAGTGCCAAGAGAGTAATGTAGAGCTTGCTCTCCCTTCCTTTGAGTACTGTTTTCACTGTCCCGGTTACCTCTTTGCTAACATTCTCTTCAGAGCTGCAGTGAAACCAGGAACCACGTGGAGAAGGCACCCGCACTGAAAATGACTGGAAGGAACATTGGGGCTTCTTCTCAGTGTCTCCGATGTCGGGTTTCACTGTCCCGGGAAAGTCTCTGCTGACACCCTGCAGAGCGCTGTGCCCAATATACAGAAACGTCTTGCGGTATCTCCTACAAGGAAAGTGCCAAGAGGGACTTGTCGATCTTGTTCTCAGTGTCTCTGAGAATTGCTCTGATTATCACTTTTACCTCTTTGCTAAGACTCTCCAGAGAGCCGTCCTCCAAACCAACACACGTGTTGACATATCTCCCACATTGATCGCAGTGTCTCCAGAAACGGCAGTCGATGAGCCAGGAACTTTTCTCCCTACACTGTCCATTGAGTTGTCCTCAAAACCAATATACATCCTGCTATATCTCCTACATGGGAAGTGCCAGGTGGGAAATGTAGGGCTTGTTCTCCCTGTCTTCGAGTACTGCTTTCTACTCTCCCCGTTACCTCTTTGCTAACATTCTCCAGAGAGAGTTGTGCTCAAAAGCAAAGCACATATCAAGACATATCTCCCACGTGGAAAGTGCCAGCAGGGAAAGGTGGGGACTATTCTTGGACTCGGTAGGAAATGCTTCAAGTCACCTAATTATCTCTCTGCCTACTCTCTCCATAGAGCTAGGCGCAAAACCAACCAACAATCTTCTTGCTGTACCTCCAACATGGAAAGAGCCAGGAGGGACTTGTAGGGCTCGTTTCTCAGTGTCTCCAATAACGGCATTCAGTGTGCCGCCAACTTTTGTTTCTACACCCTCGAGGAGTTCTCCTCAAAATCCATAAACGTCTTGTTATACGTAAAACAAGCAAAGGGCCAAAAGTGAATTGTATAGCTGTTCTCAGTGTCGCTGAGAATTGCTCTCATTATCCGTGTGACCTCTTTGCTAAGACTCTCCAGAGAGCCGTCCTCCAAACCAACACACATCTTGACATATCTCCCACATTGATCGCAGTATCTCCAGGAACGGCATTCGGGGAGCCAGAAACTTTTCTGCCTACACTGTCTGGGGACAGTTCCTCAAAACCAATATACATCCTGCTATATCTCCCACATGGAAAGTGCCAGGTGGGAAATGTACGGCTTGTTCTCCCTGTCTTCGAGTACGACTTTCTACTCTCCCCGTTACCTCTTTGCTAAATTCTCTCGAGAGAGTTGTGCTCCAAACGAAAGCACACCTTGACATATCTCCCACAGGGAAAGTGCTATTAGGCAATTGTAGGATTTGATCGCAGTGTCTCTCCAGGAACGGCATTCAAGGAGCCAGGAACTTTTCTGCCTACACCGTCCATTGAGTTGTCCTCAAAACCAATATAGATCCTGCTATATCTCCCACATGGAAAGTGCCAGGAGGGAAAAGTGGGGATTATCCTTAGACTTTCTCGGAACTGCTTCAAATCAACTAGATCTCTTTGTGCTGTAACTCTCCCAGCAGCCAAACGCAAAAGCAGCAAACATCTCGCTGTATGTCCCACATCCAAAGTGCCAAGAGAGTAATGTAGAGCCTGCTGTCCCTGCCTTTGAGTACTGTTTTCACTGTCCCGGTTACCTCTTTGCTAACATTCTCTTCAGAGCTGCAGTGAAACCAGGAACCACGTGGAGAAGGCACCCGCACTGAAAATGACTGGAAGGAACATTGGGGCTTCTTCTCAGTGTCTCTGATGTCGGGTTTCACTGTCCCGGGAAAGTCTCTGCTAACACCCTGCAGAGCGCTGTGCCCAATATACAGAAACGTCTTGCGGTATCTCCTACAAGGAAAGTGCCAAGAGGGACTTGTCGATCTTGTTCTCAGTGTCTCTGAGAATTGCTCTGATTATCACTTTTACCTCTTTGCTAAGACTCTCCAGAGAGCCGTCCTCCAAACCAACACACGTGTTGACATATCTCCCACATTGATCGCAGTGTCTCCAGAAACGGCAGTCGATGAGCCAGGAACTTTTCTCCCTACACTGTCCATTGAGTTGTCCTCAAAACCAATATACATCCTGCTATATCTCCTACATGGGAAGTGCCAGGTGGGAAACGTAGAGCTTGTTCTCCCTGTCTTCGAGTACTGCTTTCTACTCTCCCCGTTACCTCTTTGCTAACATTCTCCAGAGAGAGTTGTGCTCAAAAGCAAAGCACATATCAAGACATATCTCCCACGTGGAAAGTGCCAGCAGGGAAAGGTGGGGACTATTCTTGGACTCGGTAGGAAATGCTTCAAGTCACCTAATTATCTCTCTGCCTACTCTCTCCATAGAGCTAGGCGCAAAACCAACCAACAATCTTCTTGCTGTACCTCCAACATGGAAAGAGCCAGGAGGGACTTGTAGGGCTCGTTTCTCAGTGTCTCCAATAACGGCATTCAGTGTGCCGCCAACTTTTGTTTCTACACCCTCGAGGAGTTCTCCTCAAAATCCATAAACGTCTTGTTATACGTAAAACAAGCAAAGGGCCAAAAGTGAATTGTATAGCTGTTCTCAGTGTCGCTGAGAATTGCTCTCATTATCCGTGTGACCTCTTTGCTAAGACTCTCCAGAGAGCCGTCCTCCAAACCAACACACATCTTGACATATCTCCCACATTGATCGCAGTATCTCCAGGAACGGCATTCGGGGAGCCAGAAACTTTTCTGCCTACACTGTCTGGGGACAGTTCCTCAAAACCAATATACATCCTGCTATATCTCCCACATGGAAAGTGCCAGGTGGGAAATGTACGGCTTGTTCTCCCTGTCTTCGAGTACGACTTTCTACTCTCCCCGTTACCTCTTTGCTAACATTGTCTCGAGAGAGTTGTGCTCCAAACGAAAGCACACCTTGACATATCTCCCACAGGGAAAGTGCTATTAGGCAATTGTAGGATTTGATCGCAGTGTCTCTCCAGGAACGGCATTCAAGGAGCCAGGAACTTTTCTGCCTACACCGTCCATTGAGTTGTCCTCAAAACCAATATAGATCCTGCTATATCTCCCACATGGAAAGTGCCAGGAGGGAAAAGTGGGGATTATCCTTAGACTTTCTCGGAACTGCTTCAAATCAACTAGATCTCTTTGTGCTGTAACTCTCCCAGCAGCCAAACGCAAAAGCAGCAAACATCTCGCTGTATGTCCCACATCCAAAGTGCCAAGAGAGTAATGTAGAGCCTGCTGTCCCTGCCTTTGAGTACTGTTTTCACTGTCCCGGTTACCTCTTTGCTAACATTCTCTTCAGAGCTGCAGTGAAACCAGGAACCACGTGGAGAAGGCACCCGCACTGAAAATGACTGGAAGGAACATTGGGGCTTCTTCTCAGTGTCTCTGATGTCGGGTTTCACTGTCCCGGGAAAGTCTCTGCTAACACCCTGCAGAGCGCTGTGCCCAATATACAGAAACATCTTGCGGTATCTCCTACAAGGAAAGTGCCAAGAGGGACTTGTCGATCTTGTTCTCAGTGTCTCTGAGAATTGCTCTGATTATCACTTTTACCTCTTTGCTAAGACTCTCCAGAGAGCCGTCCTCCAAACCAACACACGTGTTGACATATCTCCCACATTGATCGCAGTGTCTCCAGAAACGGCAGTCGATGAGCCAGGAACTTTTCTCCCTACACTGTCCATTGAGTTGTCCTCAAAACCAATATACATCCTGCTATATCTCCTACATGGGAAGTGCCAGGTGGGAAACGTAGAGCTTGTTCTCCCTGTCTTCGAGTACTGCTTTCTACTCTCCCCGTTACCTCTTTGCTAACATTCTCCAGAGAGAGTTGTGCTCAAAAGCAAAGCACATATCAAGACATATCTCCCACGTGGAAAGTGCCAGCAGGGAAAGGTGGGGACTATTCTTGGACTCGGTAGGAAATGCTTCAAGTCACCTAATTATCTCTCTGCCTACTCTCTCCATAGAGCTAGGCGCAAAACCAACCAACAATCTTCTTGCTGTACCTCCAACATGGAAAGAGCCAGGAGGGACTTGTAGGGCTCGTTTCTCAGTGTCTCCAATAACGGCATTCAGTGTGCCACCAACTTTTGTTTCTACACCCTCGAGGAGTTCTCCTCAAAATCCATAAACGTCTTGTTATACGTAAAACAAGCAAAGGGCCAAAAGTGAATTGTATAGCTGTTCTCAGTGTCGCTGAGAATTGCTCTGATTATCCGTGTGACCTCTTTGCTAAGACTCTCCAGAGAGCCGTCCTCCAAACCAACACACATCTTGACATATCTCCCACATTGATCGCAGTATCTCCAGGAACGGCATTCGGGGAGCCAGAAACTTTTCTGCCTACACTGTCTGGGGACAGTTCCTCAAAACCAATATACATCCTGCTATATCTCCCACATGGAAAGTGCCAGGTGGGAAATGTACGGCTTGTTCTCCCTGTCTTCGAGTACGACTTTCTACTCTCCCCGTTACCTCTTTGCTAACATTCTCTCGAGAGAGTTGTGCTCCAAACGAAAGCACACCTTGACATATCTCCCACAGGGAAAGTGCTATTAGGCAATTGTAGGATTTGATCGCAGTGTCTCTCCAGGAACGGCATTCAAGGAGCCAGGAACTTTTCTGCCTACACCGTCCATTGAGTTGTCCTCAAAACCAATATAGATCCTGCTATATCTCCCACATGAAAAGTGCCAGGAGGGAAAAGTGGGCATTATGCTTAGACTTTCTCGGAACTGCTTGGTGGTTTTGAGGCTGAAGGCAGCAGGAAAGCCTGCAGCCCCCAGGTGTGTGCGGCTACGCAAGCGGTTCCCAAAGAGCTTTAGAACAAGGCTTAGTTTTCCCTGCTGGCTCCTTGGGCGTGGGACCCATCTCCAAACATATGGCCATTTTTGTGCCTGGCACGGCGCCTAGTTGGAAAGGGTTTTTTGAGGCTGAAGGCAGCAGGAAAGCCTGCAGCCCCCAGGTCTGTGGGGCTACGCAAGCGGTTCCCAAAGAGCTTTAAAACAAGGCATAGTTTTCCCTGCTGGCTCTTTGGGCGTGGGACCAATCTCCAGCCATATGGCCATTTTTGTGCCTGCCGCGGCGCCAAGTCATAAAGGGTGGTTTTGAGGATGAAGGCGCCAGGAAAGCCTGCAGCCCCCAGGTGTCTGGTCTCCGCAAGCGGTTCCCAAAGAGCTTTAGAACAAGGCATAGTCTTCCCTGATGGCTCTTTTGGCGTTGGAGCACTCTGCAGACATATGGCCATTTTTGTGCCTGGCACGGTGCCAAGTGGGAAAGGGTGGTTTTGAGGCTGAAGGCAGCAGGAAAGCCTGCAGCCCTCAGGTCTGTGGGGCTACGCAAGCGGTTCCCAAAGAGCTTTAGAACAAGGCATAGTTTTCCCTGCTGGCTCTTTGGGCGTGGCACCCATCACCAGACATATGGCCATTTTTGTGCCTGGCACGGCGCCTAGTTGGAAAGGGTTTTTTGAGGCTGAAGGCAGCAGGAAAGCCTGCAGCCCCCAGGTCTGTGGGGCTACGCAAGCGGTTCCCAAAGAGCTTTAAAACAAGGCATAGTTTTCCCTGCTGGCTCTTTGGGCGTGGGACCCATCTCCAGACATATGGCCATTTTTGTGCCTGGCACGGTGCAAAGTTGGAAAGGGTGGTTTTGAGGCTGAAGGCAGCAGGAAAGCCTGCAGCCCCCAGGTGTGTGGGGCTACGCAAGCGGTTCCCAAAGAGCTTTAGAACAAGGCATAGTTTTCCCTGCTGGCTCTTTTGGCGTTGGAGCAGTCTGCAGACATATGGCCATTTTTGTGCCTGGCGCGGTGCCAAGTGGGAAAGGGTGGTTTTGAGGCTGAAGGCACCAGGAAACCCTGCAGCCCCCTGGTCTGTGAGGCTACGCAAGCGGTTCCCAAAGAGCTTTAGCACAAGGCATAGTTTTCCCTGCTGGCTCTTTGGGTGTAGGAATAATCTCCAGACATATTGCCATTTTTGTACCTGGCGGGGCGCCAAGTGGGAAAGGGTGGTTTTGAGGCTGAAGGCACCAGGAAACCCTGCAGCCCCCAGGTCTGTGGGGCTACGCAAGCGGTTCCCAAAGAGCTTTAGAACAAGGCATAGTTTTCCCTGCTGGCTCTTTGGGCGTGGGACCAATCTCCAGCCATATGGCCATTTTTGTGCCTGGCGCGGCGCCAAGTGATAAAGGGTGGTTTGGAGGCTGAAGGCAGCTGGAAAGCCTGCAGGCTTCAGGTGTCTGGGTCTCCGCAAGCGGTTCCCAAAGAGCTTTAGAACAAGGCATAGTTTTCCCTGCTGGCTCTTTGGGCGTGGCACCCATCACCAGACATATGGCCAGTTTTGTGCCTGGCGCGGCGCCAAGTGGGAAAGGGTGGTTTTGAGGCTGAAGGCAGCAGGAAAGCCTGCAGCCCCCAGGTCTGTGGGGCTACGCAAGCGGTTCCCAAAGAGCTTTAGAACAAGGCATAGTTTTCCCTGATGGCTCTTTGGGCGTCGGACCAATCTCCAGCCATATGGCCATTTTTGTGCCTGGCGCGGCGCCAAGTGGGAAAGGGTGGTTTTGAGGCTGAAGGCAGCAGGAAAGCCTGCAGCCCCCAGGTCTGTGGGGCTACGCAAGCGGTTCCCAAAGAGCTTTAGAACAAGGCATAGTTTTCCCTGCTGGCTCTTTGGGTGTGGGACCCATCTCCAGACATATGGCCATTTTTGTGCCTGGCACGGTGCCAAGTGGGAAAGGGTGGTTTTGAGGGTGAAGGCAGCAGGAACGCCTGCAGCCCCCAGGTGTGTGGGGCTACGCAACCGGTTCCCGAAGAGTTTTAGAACAAGGCATAGTTTTCCCTGCTGGCTCTTTGGGCGTGGCACCCATCTCCAGACATATGGCCATTTTTGTGAGTGGCACGGCGCCAACTGGGAAAGGGTGGTTTTGAGGCTGAAGGCAGCAGGAAAGCATGCAGCCCCCAGGTCTGTGGGCCTACGCAAGCGGTTCCCAAAGAGCTTTAGAACAAGGCATTGTTTTCCCTGCTGGCTCTTTGGGCGTGGGACCCATCTCCAGACATATGGCCATTTTTGTGCCTGGCGCGGGGCCAAGTGGGAAAGGGTGGTTAGAGGCTGAAGGCAGCAGGAAAGCCTGCAACCCCCAGGTGTGTGGGGCTACGCAAGCAGTTCCCAAAGAGCTTTAGCACAAGGCATAGTTTTCCCTGATGGCTCTTTGGGCGTGGGACCCATCTCCAGATATATGGCCATTTTTGAGCCTGGCGCGGTGCCAAGTGGGAAAGGGTGGTTTTGAGGGTGAAGGCAGCAGGAAAGTCTGCAGCCCCCAGGTCTGTGGGGCTACGCAAGCGGTTCCCAAAGAGCTTTAGAACAAGGCATAGTTTTACCTGATTGCTCTTTGGGCGTGGGACCAATCTCCAGACACATGGCCATTTTTGTGCCTGGCGCGGCGACAAGTGACAATGACTGGTTTGGAGGCTGAAGGCAGCAGGAAAGCCTGCAGGGTTCAGGTGTTTGGTCTCCGCAAGCGGTTCTCAAAGAGCTTTAGAACAAGGCATGGTTTTCCCTGCTGGCTCTTTTGGCGTTGGAGCAGTCTCCAGACATATGGCCATTTTTGTGCCTGGCGCGGTGCCAAGTAGGAAAGGGTGGTTTTGAGGCTGAAGGCAGCAGGAAAGCCTGCAGCCCCCAGGTCTGTGGGGCTACGCATTCGGTTCCCAAAGAGCTTTAGAACAAGGCATAGTTTTCCCTGCTGGCTCTTTGGGCGTGGGATACATCTCCAGACATATGGCCATTTTTGTGCCTGGCACGGTGCAAAGTTGGAAAGGGTGGTTTTGAGGCTGCAGGCAGCAGGAAAGCCTGCAGCCCCCAGGTCTGTGGGGCTACGCAAGCGGTTCCCAAAGAGCTTTAGAACAAGGCATAGTTTTCCCTGCTGGCTCTTTGGGCGTGGGACCCATCTCCAGACATATTGCCATTTTTGTGCCTGGCGGGGCGCCATGTGGGAAAGGGTGGTTTTGAGGCTGCAGGCAGCAGGAAAGCCTGCAGACCCAAGGTGTGTGAGGCCACGCCAGCGGTTCCCAAAGAGCTTTAGAACAAGGCATAGTTTTCCCTGCTGGCTCTTTGAGCGTGGGACCCATCTCCAGCCATATGGCCATTTTTGTGCCTGGCGCGGCGCCAAGTGATAAAGGGTGGTTTGGAGGCTGAAGGCAGCAGGAAAGCCTGCAGGCTTCAGGTGTCTGGGTCTCCGCAAGCGGTTCCCAAAGAGCTTTAGAACAAGGCATAGTTTTCCCTGCTGGCTCTTTGGGCGTGGGACCCATCTCCAGACATATGGCCAGCTTTGTGCCTGGCGCGGCGCCAAGTGGGAAAGGGTGGTTTTGAGGCTGAAGGCAGAAGGAAAGCCTGCAGCCCCCAGGTCTGTGGGGCTACGCAAGCGGTTCCCAAAGAGCTTTAGAACAAGGCATAGTTTTCCCTGCTGGCTCTTTGGGCGTGGGACCCATCTCCAGACATATGGCCATTTTTGTGCCTGGCGCGGCACCACGTGGGAAAGGGTGGTTTTGAGGCTGAAGGCAGCAGGAAAGCCTGCAGCCCCCAGGTGTGTGGGGCTACGCAACCAGTTCCCGAAGAGCTTTAGAACAAGGCATAGTTTTCCCTGCTGGCTCTTTGGGCATGGGACCCCTCTACAGCCATATGGCCATTTTTGTGCCTGGCGCGGCGCCAAGTGGGAAAGGGTGGTTTTGAGGCTGAAGGCAGCAGGAAAGCCTGCAGCCCCCAGGTCTGTGGGGCTACGCAAGCGGTTCCCAAAGAGTTTTAAAAAAAGGCATAGTTTTCCCTGCTGGCTCTTTGGGCGTCGGACCAATCTCCAGACATATGGCCATTTTTGTGCCTGGCGCGGCTCCAAGTGGGAAAGGGTGGTTTTGAGTCTGAAGGCAGCAGGAAAGCCTGCAGCCCCCAGGTCTGTGGGCCTACGCAAGCGGTTCCCAAAGAGCTTTAGAACAAGGCATTGTTTTCCCTGCTGGCTCTTTGGGCGTGGGACCCATCTCCAGACATATGGCCATTTTTGTGCCTGGCGCGGCGCCAAGTGGGAAAGGGTGGTTAGAGGCTGAAGGCAGCAGGAAAGCCTGCAACCCCCAGGTGTGTGGGGCTACGCAAGCGGTTCCCAAAGAGCTTTAGCACAAGGCATAGTTTTCCCTGATGGCTCTTTGGGCGTGGGACCCATCTCCAGATATATGGCCATTTTTGAGCCTGGCGCGGTGCCAAGTGGGAAAGGGTGGTTTTGAGGGTGAAGGCAGCAGGAAAGTCTGCAGCCCCCAGGTCTGTGGGGCTACGCAAGCGGTTCCCAAAGAGCTTTAGAACAAGGCATAGTTTTACCTGATTGCTCTTTGGGCGTGGGACCAATCTCCAGACACATGGCCATTTTTGTGCCTGGCGCGGCGACAAGTGACAAAGACTGGTTTGGAGGCTGAAGGCAGCAGGAAAGCCTGCAGGGTTCAGGTGTTTGGTCTCCGCAAGCGGTTCTCAAAGAGCTTTAGAACAAGGCATAGTTTTCCCTGCTGGCTCTTTTGGCGTTGGAGCAGTCTCCAGACATATGGCCATTTTTGTGCCTGGCGCGGTGCCAAGTAGGAAAGGGTGGTTTTGAGGCTGAAGGCAGCAGGAAAGCCTGCAGCCCCCAGGTCTGTGGGGCAACGCATTCGGTTCCCAAAGAGCTTTAGAACAAGGCATAGTTTTCCCTGATGGCTCTTTGGGCGTGGGATACATCTCCAGACATATGGCCATTTTTGTGCCTGGCACGGTGCAAAGTTGGAAAGGGTGGTTTTGAGGCTGCAGGCAGCAGGAAAGCCTGCAGCCCCCAGGTGTGTGGGGCTACGCAAGCGGTTCCCAAAGAGCTTTAGAACAAGGCATAGTTTTCCCTGCTGGCTCTTTTGGCGTTGGAGCAGTCTGCAGACATATGGCCATTTTTGTGCCTGGCGCGGTGCCAAGTGGGAAAGGGTGGTTTTGAGGCTGAAGGCGCCAGGAAAGCCTGCCGTCCCCAGGTCTGTGTTGCTACGCATGCGGTTCCCAAAGAGCTTTAGAACAAGGCATAGTTTTCCCTGCTGGCTCTTTGGGCGTGGGACCCATCTCCAGACATATTGCCATTTTTGTCCCTGGCGGGGCGCCATGTGGGAAAGGGTGGTTTTGAGGCTGCAGGCAGCAGGAAAGCCTGCAGACCCAAGGTGTGTGAGGCCACGCCAGCGGTTCCCAAAGAGCTTTAGAACAAGGCATAGTTTTCCCTGCTGGCTCTTTGAGCGTGGGACCCATCTCCAGCCATATGGCCATTTTTGTGCCTGGCGCGGCGCCAAGTGATAAAGGGTGGTTTGGAGGCTGAAGGCAGCAGGAAAGCCTGCAGGCTTCAGGTGTCTGGGTCTCCGCAAGCGGTTCCCAAAGAGCTTTAGAACAAGGCATAGTTTTCCCTGCTGGCTCTTTGGGCGTGGGACCCATCTCCAGACATATGGCCAGCTTTGTGCCTGGCGCGGCGCCAAGTGGGAAAGGGTGGTTTTGAGGCTGAAGGCAGAAGGAAAGCCTGCAGCCCCCAGGTCTGTGGGGCTACGCAAGCGGTTCCCAAAGAGCTTTAGAACAAGGCATAGTTTTCCCTGCTGGCTCTTTGGGCGTGGGACCCATCTCCAGACATATGGCCATTTTTGTGCCTGGCGCGGCACCACGTGGGAAAGGGTGGTTTTGAGGCTGAAGGCAGCAGGAAAGCCTGCAGCCCCCAGGTGTGTGGGGCTACGCAACCAGTTCCCGAAGAGCTTTAGAACAAGGCATAGTTTTCCCTGCTGGCTCTTTGGGCATGGGACCCCTCTACAGCCATATGGCCATTTTTGTGCCTGGCGCGGCGCCAAGTGGGAAAGGGTGGTTTTGAGGCTGAAGGCAGCAGGAAAGCCTGCAGCCCCCAGGTCTGTGGGGCTACGCAAGCGGTTCCCAAAGAGTTTTAAAAAAAGGCATAGTTTTCCCTGCTGGCTCTTTGGGCGTCGGACCAATCTCCAGACATATGGCCATTTTTGTGCCTGGCGCGGCTCCAAGTGGGAAAGGGTGGTTTTGAGTCTGAAGGCAGCAGGAAAGCCTGCAGCCCCAGGTGTGTGGGGCTACGCAAGCGGTTCCCAAAGAGCTTTAGAACAAGGCATAGTTTTCCCTGCTGGCTCTTTGGGCGTGGGACCCACCTCCAGACATATGGCCATTTTTGTCCCTGGCAGGGCGCCAAGTGGGAAAGGGTGGTTTTGAGGCTGCAGGCAGCAGGAAAGCCTGCAGCCCCCAGGTCTGTGGGGCTACGCAAGCTGTTCCCAAAGAGCTTTAGAACAAGGCATAGTTTTCCCTGCTGGCTCTTTGGGCGTGGGACCCATCTCCAGACAGATGACCATTTTTGTATCTGGCGGGGCGCCAAGTGGGAAAGGGTGGTTTTGAGGCTGCAGGCAGCAGGAAAGTCTGCAGACCCAAGGTGTGTGAGGCCACGCCAGCGGTTCCCAAAGAGCTTTAGAACAAGGCATAGTTTTCCCTGATGGCTCTTTTGGCGTTGGAGCAGTCTGCAGACATATGGCCATTTTTGTGCCTGGCGCGGTGCCAAGTGGGAAAGGGTGGTTTTGAGGCTGAAGGCAGCAGGAAAGCCTGCAGCCCCCATGTGTGTGTGGCTACGCAAGCGGTTTCCAAAGAGCTTTAGAACAAGGCATAGTTTTCCCTGCTGCCTCTTTGGGCGTGGGACCCACCTCCAGACATATGGCCATTTTTGTGCCTGGCGCAGCGCGAAGTTTAAAAGGGTGGTTTTGAGGCTGAAGGCAGCAGGAAAGCCTGCAGCCCCCAGGTCTGTGGGGCTACGCAAGCGGTTCCCAAAGAGCTTTAGAACAAGGCATAGTTTTCCCTGATGGCTCTTTGGGCGTGGGACCCATCTCCCGACATATGGCCATTTTTATGCCTGGCGCAGCGCCAAATTGGAAAGGGTTTTTTGAGGCTGAAGGCGCCAGGAAAGCCTGCAGCCCCCAGGTGTGTGGGGCTACGCAAGCGGTTCCCAAAGAGCTTTAGAACAAGGCATAGTTTTCCCTGATGGCTCCTTGGGCGTGGGACCCATGTCCAGACATATGGCCATTTTTGTGCCTGGCACGGTGCCAAGTGGGAAAGGGTGGTTTTGAGGCTGAAGGCAGCAGGAAAGCATGCAGCCCCCAGGTCTGTGGGCCTACGCAAGCGGTTCCCAAAGAGCTTTAGAACAAGGCATAGTTTTCCCTGATGGCTCTTTGGGCGTGGGACCCATCTCCAGACATATGGCCACTCTTGAGCCTGGCGCGGTGCCAAGTGGGAAAATGTGGTTTTGAGGCTGAAGGCAGCAGGAAAGCCTGCAGGCTTCAGGTGTCTGGGTCTCCGCAAGCGGTTCCCAAAGAGCTTTAGAACAAGGCATAGTTTTCCCTGCTGGCTCTTTGGGTGTAGGAATAATCTCCAGACATATTGCCATTTTTGTACCTGGCGGGGCGCCAAGTGGGAAAGGGTGGTTTTGAGGCTGCAGGCAGCAGGAAAGCCTGCAGACCCAAGGTGTGTGAGGCCACGCCAGCGGTTCCCAAAGAGCTTTAGAACAAGGCATAGTTTTCCCTGCTGGCTCTTGGAGCGTGGGACCCATCTCCAGACATATGGCCATTTTTGTGCCTGGCGCGGTGCCTAGTTGGAAAGGGTTTTTTGAGGCTGAAGGCAGCAGGAAAGCCTGCAGCCCCCAGGTCTGTGGGGCTACGCAAGCGGTTCCCAAAGACCTTTAAAACAAGGCATAGTTTTCCCTGCTGGCTCTTTGGGCGTGGGACCAATCTCCAGCCATATGGCCATTTTTGTGCCTGGTGCGGCGCCAAGTGATAAAGGGTGGTTTGGAGGCTGAAGGCAGCAGGAAAGCCTGCAGCCCCCAGGTCTGTGGGGCTACGCATTCGGTTCCCAAAGAGATTTAGAACAAGGCATAGTTTTCCCTGATGGCTCTTTGGGCGTGGGACCCATCTACACACATATGGCCTCTTGCTAAGACTCTCAGAGAGCCGTCCTCCAAACCAACACACATCTTGACATATCTCCCACATTGATCGCAGTATCTCCAGGAACGGCATTCGGGGAGCCAGAAACTTTTCTGCCTACACTGTCTGGGGACAGTTCCTCAAAACCAATATACATCCTGCTATATCTCCCACATGGAAAGTGCCAGGTGGGAAATGTACGGCTTGTTCTCCCTGTCTTCGAGTACGACTTTCTACTCTCCCCGTTACCTCTTTGCTAACATTCTCTCGAGAGAGTTGTGCTCCAAACGAAAGCACACCTTGACATATCTCCCACAGGGAAAGTGCTATTAGGCAATTGTAGGATTTGATCGCAGTGTCTCTCCAGGAACGGCATTCAAGGAGCCAGGAACTTTTCTGCCTACACCGTCCATTGAGTTGTCCTCAAAACCAATATAGATCCTGCTATATCTCCCACATGGAAAGTGCCAGGAGGGAAAAGTGGGCATTATGCTTAGACTTTCTCGGAACTGCTTCAAATCAACTAGATCTCTTTGTGCTGTAACTCTCCCAGCAGCCAAACGCAAAAGCAGCAAACATCTCGCTGTATGTCCCACATCCAAAGTGCCAAGAGAGTAATGTAGAGCCTGCTGTCCCTGCCTTTGAGTACTGTTTTCACTGTCCCGGTTACCTCTTTGCTAACATTCTCTTCAGAGCTGCAGTGAAACCAGGAACCACGTGGAGAAGGCACCCGCACTGAAAATGACTGGAAGGAACATTGGGGCTTCTTCTCAGTGTCTCTGATGTCGGGTTTCACTGTCCCGGGAAAGTCTCTGCTGACACCCTGCAGAGCGCTGTGCCCAATATACAGAAACGTCTTGCGGTATCTCCTACAAGGAAAGTGCCAAGAGGGACTTGTCGATCTTGTTCTCAGTGTCTCTGAGAATTGCTCTGATTATCACTTTTACCTCTTTGCTAAGACTCTCCAGAGAGCCGTCCTCCAAACCAACACACGTGTTGACATATCTCCCACATTGATCGCAGTGTCTCCAGAAACGGCAGTCGATGAGCCAGGAACTTTTCTCCCTACACTGTCCATTGAGTTGTCCTCAAAACCAATATACATCCTGCTATATCTCCTACATGGGAAGTGCCAGGTGGGAAACGTAGAGCTTGTTCTCCCTGTCTTCGAGTACTGCTTTCTACTCTCCCCGTTACCTCTTTGCTAACATTCTCCAGAGAGAGTTGTGCTCAAAAGCAAAGCACATATCAAGACATATCTCCCACGTGGAAAGTGCCAGCAGGGAAAGGTGGGGACTATTCTTGGACTCGGTAGGAAATGCTTCAAGTCACCTAATTATCTCTCTGCCTACTCTCTCCATAGAGCTAGGCGCAAAACCAACCAACAATCTTCTTGCTGTACCTCCAACATGGAAAGAGCCAGGAGGGACTTGTAGGGCTCGTTTCTCAGTGTCTCCAATAACGGCATTCAGTGTGCCGCCAACTTTTGTTTCTACACCCTCGAGGAGTTCTCCTCAAAATCCATAAACGTCTTGTTATACGTAAAACAAGCAAAGGGCCAAAAGTGAATTGTATAACTGTTCTCAGTGTCGCTGAGAATTGCTCTGATTATCCGTGTGACCTCTTTGCTAAGACTCTCCAGAGAGCCGTCCTCCAAACCAACACACATCTTGACATATCTCCCACATTGATCGCAGTATCTCCAGGAACGGCATTCGGGGAGCCAGAAACTTTTCTGCCTACACTGTCTGGGGACAGTTCCTCAAAACCAATATACATCCTGCTATATCTCCCACATGGAAAGTGCCAGGTGGGAAATGTACGGCTTGTTCTCCCTGTCTTCGAGTACGACTTTCTACTCTCCCCGTTACCTCTTTGCTAACATTCTCTCGAGAGAGTTGTGCTCCAAACGAAAGCACACCTTGACATATCTCCCACAGGGAAAGTGCTATTAGGCAATTGTAGGATTTGATCGCAGTGTCTCTCCAGGAACGGCATTCAAGGAGCCAGGAACTTTTCTGCCTACACCGTCCATTGAGTTGTCCTCAAAACCAATATAGATCCTGCTATATCTCCCACATGGAAAGTGCCAGGAGGGAAAAGTGGGGATTATGCTTAGACTTTCTCGGAACTGCTTGGTGGTTTTGAGGCTGAAGGCAGCAGGAAAGCCTGCAGCCCCCAGGTGTGTGCGGCTACGCAAGCGGTTCCCAAAGAGCTTTAGAACAAGGCTTAGTTTTCCCTGCTGGCTCCTTGGGCGTGGGACCCATCTCCAAACATATGGCCATTTTTGTGCCTGGCACGGCGCCTAGTTGGAAAGGGTTTTTTGAGGCTGAAGGCAGCAGGAAAGCCTGCAGCCCCCAGGTCTGTGGGGCTACGCAAGCGGTTCCCAAAGAGCTTTAAAACAAGGCATAGTTTTCCCTGCTGGCTCTTTGGGCGTGGGACCAATCTCCAGCCATATGGCCATTTTTGTGCCTGCCGCGGCGCCAAGTCATAAAGGGTGGTTTTGAGGATGAAGGCGCCAGGAAAGCCTGCAGCCCCCAGGTGTCTGGTCTCCGCAAGCGGTTCCCAAAGAGCTTTAGAACAAGGCATAGTCTTCCCTGATGGCTCTTTTGGCGTTGGAGCAGTCTGCAGACATATGGCCATTTTTGTGCCTGGCACGGTGCCAAGTGGGAAAGGGTGGTTTTGAGGCTGAAGGCAGCAGGAAAGCCTGCAGCCCTCAGGTCTGTGGGGCTACGCAAGCGGTTCCCAAAGAGCTTTAGAACAAGGCATAGTTTTCCCTGCTGGCTCTTTGGGCGTGGCACCCATCACCAGACATATGGCCATTTTTGTGCCTGGCACGGCGCCAACTGGGAAAGGGTTTTTTGAGGCTGAAGGCAGCAGGAAAGCCTGCAGCCCCCAGGTGTGTGGGGCTACGCAAGCGGTTCCCAAAGAGCTTTAGAACAAGGCATTTTTTTCTCTGATGGCTCTTTGGGCGTGGGACCCATCTCCAGACATATGGCCATTTTTGTGCTTGGCGCGGTGCCAAGTGGGAAAGGGTGGTTTTGAGGCTGAAGGCAGCAGGAAAGCCTGCAGCCCCCAGGTCTGTGGGGCTACGCAAGCGGTTCCCAAAGAGCTTTAGAACAAGGCATAGTTTTCCCTGCTGGCTCTTTGGGTGTAGGAATAATCTCCAGGCATATTGCCATTTTTGTACCTGGCGGGGCGCCAAGTGGGAAAGGGTGGTTTTGAGCCTGAAGGCAGCAGGAAAGCCTGCAGCCCCCAGGTGTGTGGGGCTACGCAAGCGGTTCCCAAAGAGCTTTAGAACAAGGCATAGTTTTCCCTGCTGGCTCTTTGGATGTAGGAATAATCTCCAGGCATATTGCCATTTTTGTACCTGGCGGGGCGCCAAGTGGGAAAGGGTGGTTTTGAGGCTGCAGGCAGCAGGAAAGCCTGCAGACCCAAGGTGTGTGAGGCCACGCCAGCGGTTCCCAAAGAGCTTTAGAACAAGGCATAGTTTTCCCTGCTGGCTCTTTGAGCGTGGGACCCATCTCCAGACATATGGCCATTTTTGTGACTGGCGCGGCGCCATGTGGGAAAGGGTGGTTTTGAGGGTGAAGGCAGCAGGAAAGCCTCCAGCCCCCAGGTCAGTGGGGCTACGCAAGCGGTTCCCAAAGAGCTTTAGAACAAGGCATAGTTTTCCCTGCTGGCTCTTTGGGCGTGGGACCCATCTCCAGACATATGGCCATTTTTGTGCCTGGCGCGGCACCACGTGGGAAAGGGTGGTTTTGAGGCTGAAGGCGCCAGGAAAGCCTGCAGCCCCCAGGTGTGTGGGGCTACGCAAGCGGTTCCCAAAGAGCTTTAGAACAAGGCATATTTTTCCCCCCTGGCTCTTTGGGCGTGGGACCCATCTCCAGACATATGGCCATTTTTGTGCCTGGCGCGGCGCCATGTGGGTAAAGGGTGGTTTTGAGGCTGAAGGCAGCAGGAAAGCCTGCAGCCCCCAGGTGTGTGGGGCTACGCAAGCGGTTCCCAAAGAGCTTTAGAACAAGGCATAGTTTTCCCTGCTTGCTCTTTGGGTGTAGGAATAACCTCCAGGCATATTGCCATTTTTGTACCTGGCGGGGCGCCAAGTGGGAAAGGGTGGTTTTGAGGCTGCAGGCAGCAGGAAAGCCTGCAGACCCAAGGTGTGTGAGGCCACGCCAGCGGTTCCCAAAGAGCTTTAGAACAAGGCATAGTTTTCCCTGCTGGCTCTTTGAGCGTGGGACCCATCTCCAGACATATGGCCTTTTTTGTGACTGGCGCGGCGCCATGTGGGAAAGGGTGGTTTTGAGGGTGTAGGCAGCAGGAAAGCCTGCAGCCCCCAGGTCTGTGGGGCTACGCAAGCGGTTCCCAAAGAGCTTTAGAACAAGGCATAGTTTTCCCTGCTGGCTCCTTGGGCGTGGGACCCATCTCCAAACATATGGCCATTTTTGTGCCTGGCGCGGCGCCAAGTCATAAAGGGTGGTTTTGAGGCTGAAGGCAGCAGGAAAGCCTGAAGCCCCCAGGTCTGTGTTGCTACGCAAGCTGTTCCCAAAGAGCTTTAGAACAAGGCATAGTTTTCCCTGCTGGCTCTTTTGGCGTTGGAGCAGTCTGCAGACATATGGCCATTTTTGTGCCTGGCACGGCGCCAACTGGGAAAGGGTTTTTTGAGGCTGAAGGCACCAGGAAAGCCTGCAGCACCCAGGTGTGCGGGGCTACGCATTCGCTTCCCGAAGAGCTTTAGAACAAGGCATAATTTTCCCTGCTGGCTCTTTGGGTTTAGGAATAATCTGCAGACATATTGCCATTTTTGTATCTGGCGGGGTGCCAAGTAGGAAAGGGTGGTTTTGAGGCTGAAGGCGCCAGGAAAGCCTGCAGCCCCCCGGTCTCTGGGGCTACGCAAGCGGTTCCCAAAGAGCTTTAGAACAAGGCATAGTTTTCCCTGCTGGCTCCTTGGGCGTGGGACCGATCTCCAGGCATATTGCCATTTTTGTACCTGGCGGGGCGCCAAGTGGGAAAGGGTGGTTTTGAGGCTGCAGGCAGCAGGAAAGCCTGCAGACCCAAGGTGTGTGAGGCCACGCCAGCGGTTCCCAAAGAGCTTTAGAACAAGGCATAGTTTTCCCTGTTGGCTCTTTGAGCGTGGGACCAATCTCCAGACATATGGCCATTTTTGTGACTGGCGTGGCGCCATGTGGGAAAGGGTGGTTTTGAGGGTGAAGACAGCAGGAAAGCCTCCAGCCCCCAGGTCAGTGGGGCTACGCAAGCGGTTCCCAAAGAGCTTTAGAACAAGGCATAGTTTTCCCTGCTGGCTCTTTGGGCGTGGGACCCATCTCCAGACATATGGCCATTTTTGTGCCTGGCGCGGCACCACGTGGGAAAGGGTGTTGTTGAGGCTGAAGGCGCCAGGAAAGCCTGCAGCCCCCAGGTGTGTGGGGCTACGCAAGCGGTTCCCAAAGAGCTTTAGAACAAGGCATAGTTTTCCCTGATGGCTCTTTGGGCGTGGGACCCATCTCCAGGTATATGGCCATTTTTGTGCCTGGCGCGGCGCCAAGTGGGAAAGGGTGGTTTTGAGGCTGAAGGCAGCAGGAAAGCCTGCAGCCCCCAGGTGTGTGGGGCTACGCAAGCGGTTCCCAAAGAGCTTTAGAACAAGGCATAGTTTTCCCTGATGGCTCTTGGGCGTGGGACCCATCTCCAGACATATGGCCATTTTTGTGTTAGGCGCGGTGCCAAGTGGGAAAGGGTGGTTTTGAGGGTGAAGGCAGCAGGAAAGCCTGCAGCCCCCAGGTGTGTGGGGCTACGCAAGCGGTTCCCAAAGAGCTTTAGAACAAAGCACAGTTTTCCCTGCTGGCTCTTTGGGCATGGGACACCTCTACAGCCATATGGCCATTTTTGTGCCTGGCGCGGCGCCAAGTGGGAAAGGGTGGTTTTGAGGCTGCAGGCAGCAGGAAAGCCTGCAGACCCAAGGTGTGTGAGGCCACGCCAGCGGTTCCCAAAGAGCTTTAGAACAAGGCATAGTTTTCCCTGCTGGCTCTTTGAGCGTGGGACCCATCTCCAGACATATGGCCATTTTTGTGACTGGCGCGGCGCCATGTGGGAAAGGGTGGTTTTGAGGGTGAAGGCAGCAGGAAAGCCTCCAGCCCCCAGGTCAGTGGGGCTACGCAAGCGGTTCCCAAAGAGCTTTAGAACAAGGCATAGTTTTCCCTGCTGGCTCTTTGGGCGTGGGACCCATCTCCAGACATATGGCCATTTTTGTGCCTGGCGCGGCACCACGTGGGAAAGGGTGGTTTTGAGGCTGAAGGCGCCAGGAAAGCCTGCAGCCCCCAGGTGTGTGGGGCTACGCAAGCGGTTCCCAAAGAGCTTTAGAACAAGGCATATTTTTCCCCCCTGGCTCTTTGGGCGTGGGACCCATCTCCAGACATATGGCCATTTTTGTGCCTGGCGCGGCGCCATGTGGGTAAAGGGTGGTTTTGAGGCTGAAGGCAGCAGGAAAGCCTGCAGCCCCCAGGTGTGTGGGGCTACGCAAGCGGTTCCCAAAGAGCTTTAGAACAAGGCATAGTTTTCCCCGATGTCTCTTTGGGTGTAGGAATAACCTCCAGGCATATTGCCATTTTTGTACCTGGCGGGGCGCCAAGTGGGAAAGGGTGGTTTTGAGGCTGCAGGCAGCAGGAAAGCCTGCAGACCCAAGGTGTGTGAGGCCACGCCAGCGGTTCCCAAAGAGCTTTAGAACAAGGCATAGTTTTCCCTGCTGGCTCTTTGAGCGTGGGACCCATCTCCAGACATATGGCCTTTTTTGTGACTGGCGCGGCGCCATGTGGGAAATGGTCGTTTTGAGGGTGTAGGCAGCAGGAAAGCCTGCAGCCCCCAGGTCTGTGGGGCTACGCAAGCGGTTCCCAAAGAGCTTTAGAACAAGGCATATTTTTCCCTGCTGGCTCCTTGGGCGTGGGACCCATCTCCAAACATATGGCCATTTTTGTGCCTGGCGCGGCGCCAAGTCATAAAGGGTGGTTTTGAGGCTGAAGGCAGCAGGAAAGCCTGAAGCCCCCAGGTCTGTGTTGCTACGCAAGCTGTTCCCAAAGAGCTTTAGAACAAGGCATAGTTTTCCCTGCTGGCTCTTTTGGCGTTGGAGCAGTCTGCAGACATATGGCCATTTTTGTGCCTGGCACGGCGCCAACTGGGAAAGGGTTTTTTGAGGCTGAAGGCACCAGGAAAGCCTGCAGCCCCCAGGTGTGCGGGGCTACGCATTCGCTTCCCGAAGAGCTTTAGAACAAGGCATAATTTTCCCTGCTGGCTCTTTGGGTTTAGGAATAATCTGCAGACATATTGCCATTTTTGTATCTGGCGGGGTGCCAAGTAGGAAAGGGTGGTTTTGAGGCTGAAGGCGCCAGGAAAGCCTGCAGCCCCCAGGTGTGTGGGGCTACGCAAGCGGTTCCCAAAGAGCTTTAGAACAAGGCATAGTTTTCCCTGCTGGCTCCTTGGGCGTGGGACCCATCTCCAGGCATATTGCCATTTTTGTACCTGGCGGGGCGCCAAGTGGGAAAGGGTGGTTTTGAGGCTGCAGGCAGCAGGAAAGCCTGCAGACCCAAGGTGTGTGAGGCCACGCCAGCGGTTCCCAAAGAGCTTTAGAACAAGGCATAGTTTTCCCTGTTGGCTCTTTGAGCGTGGGACCAATCTCCAGACATATGGCCATTTTTGTGACTGGCGTGGCGCCATGTGGGAAAGGGTGGTTTTGAGGGTGAAGACAGCAGGAAAGCCTCCAGCCCCCAGGTCAGTGGGGCTACGCAAGCGGTTCCCAAAGAGCTTTAGAACAAGGCATAGTTTTCCCTGCTGGCTCTTTGGGCGTGGGACCCATCTCCAGACATATGGCCATTTTTGTGCCTGGCGCGGCGCGAAGTGGGAAAGGGTGGTTTTGAGGCTGAAGGCGCCAGGAAAGCCTGCAGCCCCCAGGTGTGTGGGGCTACGCAAGCGGTTCCCAAAGAGCTTTAGAACAAGGCATAGTTTTCCCTGATGGCTCTTTGGGCGTGGGACCCATCTCCAGGTATATGGCCATTTTTGTGCCTGGCGCGGCGCCAAGTGGGAAAGGGTGGTTTTGAGGCTGAAGGCAGCAGGAAAGCCTGCAGCCCCCAGGTCTGTGGGGCTACGCAAGCGGTTCCCAAAGAGCTTTAGAACAAGGCATAGTTTTCCCTGATGGCTCTTGGGCGTGGGACCCATCTCCAGACATATGGCCATTTTTGTGTTAGGCGCGGTGCCAAGTGGGAAAGGGTGGTTTTGAGGGTGAAGGCAGCAGGAAAGCCTGCAGCCCCCAGGTGTGTGGGGCTACGCAAGCGGTTCCCAAAGAGCTTTAGAACAAAGCACAGTTTTCCCTGCTGGCTCTTTGGGCATGGGACACCTCTACAGCCATATGGCCATTTTTGTGCCTGGCGCGGCGCCAAGTGGGAAAGGGTGGTTTTGAGGCTGAAGGCAGCAGGAAAGCCTGCAGCCCCCAGGTCTGTGGGGCTACGCAAGCGGTTCCCAAAGAGCTTTAGAACAAGGCATAGTTTTCCCTGCTGGCTCTTTGGGTGTAGGAATAATCTCCAGACATATTGCCATTTTTCTACCTGGCGGGGCGCCAAGTGGGAAAGGGTGGTTTTGAGGCTGCAGGCAGCAGGAAAGCCTGCAGCCCCCAGGTCTGTGGGGCTACGCAAGCGGTTCCCAAAGACCTTTAAAAAAAGGCATAGTTTTCCCTGCTGGCTCTTTGGGCATGGGACCAATCTCCAGCCATATGGCCATTTTTGTGCCTGGCGCGGCGCCCAGTGATGAAGGGTGGTTTTGAGGCTGAAGGCAGCAGGAAAGCCTGCAGGCTTCAGTTGTCTGGGTCTCCGCAAGCGGTTCCCAAAGAGCTTTAGAACAAGGCATAGTTTTCCCTGCTGGCTCTTTGGGCGTGGGACCCATCTCCAGACATATGGCCAGTTTTGTGCCTGGCGCTGCGCCAAGTGGGAAAGGGTGGTTTTGAGGCTGAAGGCAGCAGGAAAGCCTGCAGCCCCCAGGTCTGTGGGGCTACGCAAGCGGTTCCCAAAGAGCTTTAGAACAAGGCATAGTTTTCCCTACTGGCTTTTGGGCGTCGGACCAATCTCCAGACATATGGCCATTTTTGTGCCTGGCGCGGCGCCAAGTGGGAAAGGGTGGTTTTGAGGCTGAAGGCAGCAGGAAAGCCTGCAGCCGCCAGGCCTGTGGGGCTACGCAAGCGGTTCCCAAAGAGCTTTAGAACAATGCATATTTTTCCCCCCTGGCTATTTGGGCGTGGGACCCATCTCCAGACATATGGCCATTTTTGTGCCTGGCACGGCGCAAAGTGGGCAAGGGTGGCTTTGAGGCTGAAGGCAGCAGGAAAGTCTGCAGCCCCCAGGTCTGTGGGGCTACGCAAGCGGTTTCCAAAGAGCTTTAGAACAAGGCATAGTTTTCCCTGCTGGCTCTTTGGGCGTGGGAATAATCTCCAGACATATTGCCATTTTTGTACCTGGCGGAGCGCCAAGTGGGAAAGGGTGGTTTTGAGGCTGCAGGCAGCAGGAAAGCCTGCAGACCCAAGGTGTGTGAGGCCACGCCAGCGGTTCCCAAAGAGCTTTAGAACAAGGCATAGTTTTCCCTGCTGGCTCTTTGAGCGTGGGACCCATCTCCAGACATATGGCCATTTTTGTGCCTGGCGCGGCGCCATGTGGGAAAGGGTGGTTTTGAGGCTGCAGGCAGCAGGAAAGCCTGCAGCCCCCAGGTCAGTGGGGCTACGCAAGCGGTTCCCAAAGACCTTTAAAACAAGGCATAGTTATCCCTGCTGGCTCTTTGGGCTTGGGACCAATCTCCAGACATATGGCCATTTTTGTGCCTGGCGCGGCGCCAAGTGATAAAGGGTGGTTTGGAGGCTGCAGGCAGCAGGAAAGCCTGCAGGCTTCAGGTGTGTGGGGCTACGCAAGCGGTTCCCAAAGAGCTTTAGAACAAGGCATAGTTTTCCCTGCTGGCTCTTTTGGCGTTGGAGCAGTCTCCAGACATATGGCCATTTTTGTGCCTGGCGCGGTGCCAAGTGGGAAAGGGTGGTTTTGAGGCTGAAGGCGCCAGGAAAGCCTGCAGTCCCCAGGTCTGTGTTGCTACGCATGCGGTTCCCAAAGAGCTTTAGAACAAGGCATAGTTTTCCCTGCTGGCTCTTTGGGTGTGGGACCCATCTCCAGACATATGGCCATTTTTGTGCCTGGCGAGGCGCCAAGTGGGAAAGGGTGGTGTTGAGGCTGCAGGCAGCAGGAAAGCCTGCAGCCCCCAGGTGTGTGGGGCTACGCAAGCGGTTCCCAAAGAGCTTTAGAACAAGGCATAGTTTTCCCTGCTGGCTCTTTGGGCGTGGGACCCATGTCCAGACATATGGCCAATTTTGTGCCTGGCGCGGCGCCAAGTGGGAAAGGGTGGTTTTGAGGCTGAAGGCAGCAGGAAAGCCTGCAGCCCCCAGGTGTGTGGGGCTACGCAAGCGGTTCCCAAAGAGCTTTAGAACAAGGCATAGTTTTCCCTGCTGGCTCTTTTGGGCGTGGAACAAATCTCCAGACATATGGCCATTTTTGTGCCTGGCGCGGCACCACGTGGGAAAGAGTGGTTTTGAGGTTGAAGGCAGCAGGAAAGCCTGCAGCCCCCAGGTCTGTGGGGCTACGCCAGCAGTTCCCAAAGAGCTTTAGAACAAGGCATAGTTTTCCCTGCTGGCTCTTTGGGCGTGGGACCAATCTCCAGACATATGGCCATTTTTGTGCCTGGCACGGCGCCAAGTGGGAAAGGGTGGTTTTGAAGCTGAAGGCGCCAGGAAAGCCTGCAGCCCCCAGGTCTGTGGGGCTACGCAAGCGGTTCCCAAAGAGCTTTAGAACAAGGCATAGTTTTCCCTGCTGGCTCTTTGGGTGTAGGAATAATCTCCAGACATATTGCCATTTTTGTACCTGGCGGGGCGCCAAGTAGGAAAGGGTGGTTTTGAGGCTGCAGGCAGCAGGAAAGCCTGCAGCCCCCAGGTGTGTGGGGCTACGCAAGCGGTTCCCAAAGAGCTTTAGAACAAGGCATAGTTTTCCCTGATGGCTCTTTGGGCGTGGGACCCATGTCCAGACATATGGCCATTTTTGTGCCTGGCGCGGCGCCAAGTTGGAAAGGGATTTTTGAGGCTGAAGGCGCCAGGAAAGCCTGCAGCCCCCAGGTGTGTGGGGCTACGCAAGCGGTTCCCAAAGAGCTTTAGAACAAGGCATATTTTTCCCTGATGGCTCTTTGGGCGTGGGACCCATCTCCAGACATATGGCCATTTTTGTGCCTGGCGCGGCGCCAAGAGGGAAAGGCTGGTTTTGAGGCTGAAGGCGCCAGGAAAGCCTGCAGCCCCCTGGTGTGTGGGGCTACGCAAGCGGTTCCCAAAGAACTTTAGAGCAAGGCATAGTTTTCCCCCCTGGCTCTTTGGGCGTGGGACCAATTTCCAGACATATGGCCATTTTTGTGCCTGGCGCGGCGCCATGTGGGTAAAGGGTGGTTTTGAGGCTGCAGGCAGCAGGAAAGCCTGCAGACCCAAGGTGTGTGAGGCCACGCCAGCGGTTCCCAAAGAGCTTTAGAACAAGGCATAGTTTTCCCTGCTGGCTCTTTTGGGCGTGGAACAAATCTCCAGACATATGGCCATTTTTGTGCCTGGCGCGGCACCACGTGGGAAAGAGTGGTTTTGAGGTTGAAGGCAGCAGGAAAGCCTGCAGCCCCCAGGTCTGTGGGGCTACGCCAGCAGTTCCCAAAGAGCTTTAGAACAAGGCATAGTTTTCCCTGCTGGCTCTTTGGGCGTGGGACCAATCTCCAGACATATGGCCATTTTTGTGCCTGGCACGGCGCCAAGTGGGAAAGGGTGGTTTTGAAGCTGAAGGCGCCAGGAAAGCCTGCAGCCCCCAGGTCTGTGGGGCTACGCAAGCGGTTCCCAAAGAGCTTTAGAACAAGGCATAGTTTTCCCTGCTGGCTCTTTGGGTGTAGGAATAATCTCCAGACATATTGCCATTTTTGTACCTGGCGGGGCGCCAAGTAGGAAAGGGTGGTTTTGAGGCTGCAGGCAGCAGGAAAGCCTGCAGCCCCCAGGTGTGTGGGGCTACGCAAGCGGTTCCCAAAGAGCTTTAGAACAAGGCATAGTTTTCCCTGATGGCTCTTTGGGCGTGGGACCCATGTCCAGACATATGGCCATTTTTGTGCCTGGCGCGGCGCCAAGTTGGAAAGGGATTTTTGAGGCTGAAGGCGCCAGGAAAGCCTGCAGCCCCCAGGTGTGTGGGGCTACGCAAGCGGTTCCCAAAGAGCTTTAGAACAAGGCATATTTTTCCCTGATGGCTCTTTGGGCGTGGGACCCATCTCCAGACATATGGCCATTTTTGTGCCTGGCGCGGCGCCAAGAGGGAAAGGCTGGTTTTGAGGCTGAAGGCGCCAGGAAAGCCTGCAGCCCCCTGGTGTGTGGGGCTACGCAAGCGGTTCCCAAAGAACTTTAGAGCAAGGCATAGTTTTCCCCCCTGGCTCTTTGGGCGTGGGACCAATTTCCAGACATATGGCCATTTTTGTGCCTGGCGCGGCGCCATGTGGGTAAAGGGTGGTTTTGAGGCTGCAGGCAGCAGGAAAGCCTGCAGACCCAAGGTGTGTGAGGCCACGCCAGCGGTTCCCAAAGAGCTTTAGAACAAGGCATAGTTTTCCCTGCTGGCTCTTGGAGCGTGGGACCCATCTCCAGACATATGGCCATTTTTGTGCCTGGCGCGGCGCCATGTGGGAAAGGGTGGTTTTGAGGCTGAAGGCAACAGGAAAGCCTGCAGCCCCCAGGTCAGTGGGGCTACGCAAGCGGTTCCCAAAGAGCTTTAGAACAAGGCATAGTTTTCCCTGCTGGCTCTTTGGGCTTGGGACCAATCTCCAGCCATATGGCCATTTTTGAGCCTGGCGCGGCGCCAAGTGATAAAGGGTGGTTTGGAGGCTGAAGGCAGCAGGAAAGCCTGCAGGCTTCAGGTGTCTGGGTCTCCGCAAGCGGTTCCCAAAGAGCTTTAGAACAAGGCATAGTTTTCCCTGCTGGCTCTTTGGGTGTAGGAATAATCTCCAGACATATTGCCATTTTTGTACCTGGCGCAGCGCCAAGTGGGAAAGGGTGGTTTTGAGGCTGCAGGCAGCAGGAAAGCCTGCAGACCCAAGGTGTGTGAGGCCACGCCAGCGGTTCCCAAAGAGCTTTAGAACAAGGCATAGTTTTCCCTGCTGGCTCTTGGAGCGTGGGACCCATCTCCAGACATATGGCCATTTTTGTGCCTGCCACGGCGCCTAGTTGGAAAGGGTTTTTTGAGGCTGAAGGCACCAGGAAACCCTGCAGCCCCCAGGTCTGTGGGGCTACGCAAGCGGTTCCCAAAGAGCTGTAGAACAAGGCATATTTTTCCCCCCTGGCATTTTGGGCGTGGGACCCATCTCCAGACATATGGCCATTTTTGTGCCTGGCGCGGCGCCATGTGGGAAAGGGTGGTTTTGAGGCTGCAGGCAGCACGAAAGCCTGCAGACCCAAGGTGTGTGAGGCCACGCCAGCGGTTCCCAAAGAGCTTTAGAACAAGGCATAGTTTTCCCTGCTGGCTCTTTGAGCGTGGGACCCATCTCCAGACATATGGCCATTTTTGTGCCTGGCGCGGCGCCATGTGGGAAAGGGTGTTTTTGAGGGTGAAGGCGCCAGGAAAGCCTGCAGCCCCCAGGTCTGTGGGGCTACGCAAGCGGTTCCCAAAGAGCTTTAGAACAAGGCATAGTTTTCCCTGCTGGCTCTTTGGGCGTGGGACCCATCTCCAGACATATGGCCATTTTTGTGCCTGGCACGGCGCCAAGTGGGAAAGGGTTTTTTGAGGCTGAAGGCACCAGGAAACCCTGCAGCCCCCAGGTCTGTGGGGCTACGCAAGCGGTTCCCAAAGACCTTTAAAACAAGGCACAGTTTTCCCTGCTGGCTCTTTGGGCGTGGGACCAATCTCCAGACATATGGCCATTTTTGTGCCTGGCGCGGCGCCAAGTGATAAAGGGTGGTTTTGAGGCTGAAGGCAGCAGGAAAGCCTGCAGGCTTCAGGTGTCTGGGTCTCCGCAAGCGGTTCCCAAAGAGCTTTAGAACAAGGCATAGTTTTCCCTGATGGCTCTTTGGGCGTGGCACCCATCTCCAGACATATGGCCATTTTTGTGCCTGGCGCGGCACCACGTGGGAAAGGGTGGTTTTGAGGCTGAAGGCAGCAGGAAAGCCTGCAGCCCCCAGGTGTGTGGGGCTATGCAACCGGTTCCCGAAGAGCTTTAGAACAAGGCATAGTTTTCCCTGCTGGCTCTTTGGGCGTGGCACCCATCTCCAGACATATGGCCATTTTTGTGCATGGCGCGGCGCCAAGTTGGAAAGGGTTTTTTGAGGCTGAAGGCAGCAGGAAAGCCTCCAGCCCCCAGGTGTGTGGGGCTACGCAAGCGGTTCCCAAAGAGCTTTAGAACAAGGCATATTTTTCCCTGATGGCTCTTTGGGCGTGGGACCCATCTCCAGACATATGGCCATTTTTGTGCCTGGCACGGCGCCAAGAGGGAAAGGGTGGTTTTGAGGCTGAAGGCAGCAGGAAAGCCTGCAGCCCCCAGGTCTGTGGGGCTACGCAAGCGGTTCCCAAAGAGCTTTAGAACAAGGCATATTTTTTCCCCCTGGCATTTTGGGCGTGGGACCCATCTCCAGACATATGGCCATTTTTGTGCCTGGCGCGGCGCCATGTGGGGAAAGGGTGGTTTTGAGGCTGAAGGCAGCAGGAAAGCCTGCAGCCCCCAGGTGTGTGGGGCTACGCAAGCGGTCCCCAAAGAGCTTTAGAACAAGGCATAGTTTTCCCTGCTGGCTCTTTGGGTGTAGGAATAATCTCCAGACATATTGCCATTTTTGTACCTGGCGGGGCGCCAAGTGGGAAAGGGTGGTTTTGAGGCTGCAGGCAGCAGGAAAGCCTGCAGTCCCAAGGTGTGTGAGGCCACGTCAGCGGTTCCCAAAGAGCTTTAGAACAAGGCATAGTTTTCCCTGCTGGCTCTTTGAGCGTGGGACCCATCTCCAGACATATGGCCATTTTTGTGCCTGGCGCGGCGCCATGTGGGAAAGGGTGGTTTTGAGGGTGAAGGCGCCAGGAAAGCCTGCAGCCCCCAGGTCAGTGGGGCTACGCAAGCGGTTCCCAAAGAGCTTTAGAACAAGGCATAGTTTTCCCTGCTGGCTCTTTGAGCGTGGGACCCATCTCCAGACATATGGCCATTTTTGTGCCTGGCGCGGCGCCATGTGGGAAAGGGTGGTTTTGAGGCTGCAGGCAGCAGGAAAGCCTGCAGCCCCCAGGTCAGTGGGGCTACGCAAGCGGTTCCCAAAGAGCTTTAGAACAAGGCATAGTTTTCCCTGCTGGCTCTTTGGGCGTGGGACCAATCTCCAGCCATATGGCCATTTTTGTGCCTGGCGCGGCGCCAAGTGATAAAGGGTGGTTTGGAGGCTGAAGGCAGCAGGAAAGCCTGCAGGCTTCAGGTGTCTGGGTCTCCGCAAGCGGTTCCCAAAGAGCTTTAGAACAAGGCATAGTTTTCCCTGCTGGCTCTTTGGGTGTAGGAATAATCTCCAGACATATGGCCATTTTTGTACCTGGCGCAGCGCCAAGTGGGAAAGGGTGGTTTTGAGGCTGCAGGCAGCAGGAAAGCCTGCAGACCCAAGGTGTGTGAGGCCACGCCAGCGGTTCCCAAAGAGCTTTAGAACAAGGCATAGTTTTCCCTGCTGGCTCTTGGAGCGTGGGACCCATCTCCAGACATATGGCCATTTTTGTGCCTGCCACGGCGCCTAGTTGGAAAGGGTTTTTTGAGGCTGAAGGCACCAGGAAAGCCTGCAGCCCCCAGGTCTGTGGGGCTACGCCAGCGGTTCCCAAAGAGCTTTAGAACAAGGCATAGTTTTCCCTGCTGGCTCTTTGAGCGTGGGACCCATCTCCAGACATATGGCCATTTTTGTGCCTGGCGCGGCGCCATGTGGGAAAGGGTGGTTTTGAGGGTGAAGGCGCCAGGAAAGCCTGCAGCCCCCAGGTCTGTGGGGCTACGCAAGCGGTTCCCAAAGACCTCTAAAACAAGGCACAGTTTTCCCTGCTGGCTCTTTGGGCGTGGGACCAATCTCCAGACATATGGCCATTTTTGTGCCTGGCGCGGCGCCAAGTGATAAAGGGTGGTTTTGAGGCTGAAGGCAGCAGGAAAGCCTGCAGGCTTCAGGTGTCTGGGTCTCCGCAAGCGGTTCCCAAAGAGCTTTAGAACAAGGCATAGTTTTCCCTGATGGCTCTTTGGGCGTGGCACCCATCTCCAGACATATGGCCATTTTTGTGCCTGGCGCGGCACCACGTGGGAAAGGGTGGTTTTGAGGCTGAAGGCAGCAGGAAAGCCTGCAGCCCCCAGGTGTGTGGGGCTATGCAACCGGTTCCCGAAGAGCTTTAGAACAAGGCATAGTTTTCCCTGCTGGCTCTTTGGGCGTGGCACCCATCTCCAGACATATGGCCATTTTTGTGCATGGCGCGGCGCCAAGTTGGAAAGGGTTTTTTGAGGCTGAAGGCAGCAGGAAAGCCTCCAGCCCCCAGGTGTGTGGGGCTACGCAAGCGGTTCCCAAAGAGCTTTAGAACAAGGCATATTTTTCCCTGATGGCTCTTTGGGCGTGGGACCCATCTCCAGACATATGGCCATTTTTGTGCCTGGCACGGCGCCAAGAGGGAAAGGGTGGTTTTGAGGCTGAAGGCAGCAGGAAAGCCTGCAGCCCCCAGGTCTGTGGGGCTACGCAAGCGGTTCCCAAAGAGCTTTAGAACAAGGCATATTTTTTCCCCCTGGCATTTTGGGCGTGGGACCCATCTCCAGACATATGGCCATTTTTGTGCCTGGCGCGGCGCCATGTGGGGAAAGGGTGGTTTTGAGGCTGAAGGCAGCAGGAAAGCCTGCAGCCCCCAGGTGTGTGGGGCTACGCAAGCGGTCCCCAAAGAGCTTTAGAACAAGGCATAGTTTTCCCTGCTGGCTCTTTGGGTGTAGGAATAATCTCCAGACATATTGCCATTTTTGTACCTGGCGGGGCGCCAAGTGGGAAAGGGTGGTTTTGAGGCTGCAGGCAGCAGGAAAGCCTGCAGTCCCAAGGTGTGTGAGGCCACGTCAGCGGTTCCCAAAGAGCTTTAGAACAAGGCATAGTTTTCCCTGCTGGCTCTTTGAGCGTGGGACCCATCTCCAGACATATGGCCATTTTTGTGCCTGGCGCGGCGCCATGTGGGAAAGGGTGGTTTTGAGGGTGAAGGCGCCAGGAAAGCCTGCAGCCCCCAGGTCAGTGGGGCTACGCAAGCGGTTCCCAAAGAGCTTTAGAACAAGGCATAGTTTTCCCTGCTGGCTCTTTGAGCGTGGGACCCATCTCCAGACATATGGCCATTTTTGTGCCTGGCGCGGCGCCATGTGGGAAAGGGTGGTTTTGAGGCTGCAGGCAGCAGGAAAGCCTGCAGCCCCCAGGTCAGTGGGGCTACGCAAGCGGTTCCCAAAGAGCTTTAGAACAAGGCATAGTTTTCCCTGCTGGCTCTTTGGGCGTGGGACCAATCTCCAGCCATATGGCCATTTTTGTGCCTGGCGCGGCGCCAAGTGATAAAGGGTGGTTTGGAGGCTGAAGGCAGCAGGAAAGCCTGCAGGCTTCAGGTGTCTGGGTCTCCGCAAGCGGTTCCCAAAGAGCTTTAGAACAAGGCATAGTTTTCCCTGCTGGCTCTTTGGGTGTAGGAATAATCTCCAGACATATGGCCATTTTTGTACCTGGCGCAGCGCCAAGTGGGAAAGGGTGGTTTTGAGGCTGCAGGCAGCAGGAAAGCCTGCAGACCCAAGGTGTGTGAGGCCACGCCAGCGGTTCCCAAAGAGCTTTAGAACAAGGCATAGTTTTCCCTGCTGGCTCTTGGAGCGTGGGACCCATCTCCAGACATATGGCCATTTTTGTGCCTGCCACGGCGCCTAGTTGGAAAGGGTTTTTTGAGGCTGAAGGCACCAGGAAAGCCTGCAGCCCCCAGGTCTGTGGGGCTACGCCAGCGGTTCCCAAAGAGCTTTAGAACAAGGCATAGTTTTCCCTGCTGGCTCTTTGAGCGTGGGACCCATCTCCAGACATATGGCCATTTTTGTGCCTGGCGCGGCGCCATGTGGGAAAGGGTGGTTTTGAGGGTGAAGGCGCCAGGAAAGCCTGCAGCCCCCAGGTCTGTGGGGCTACGCAAGCGGTTCCCAAAGACCTCTAAAACAAGGCACAGTTTTCCCTGCTGGCTCTTTGGGCGTGGGACCAATCTCCAGACATATGGCCATTTTTGTGCCTGGCGCGGCGCCAAGTGATAAAGGGTGGTTTTGAGGCTGAAGGCAGCAGGAAAGCCTGCAGGCTTCAGGTGTCTGGGTCTCCGCAAGCGGTTCCCAAAGAGCTTTAGAACAAGGCATAGTTTTCCCTGCTGGCTCTTTGGGCGTGGCACCCATCTCCAGACATATGGCCATTTTTGTGCCTGGCGCGGCACCACGTGGGAAAGGGTGGTTTTGAGGCTGAAGGCAGCAGGAAAGCCTGCAGCCCCCAGGTGTGTGGGGCTATGCAACCGGTTCCCGAAGAGCTTTAGAACAAGGCATAGTTTTCCCTGCTGGCTCTTTGGGCGTGGCACCCATCTCCAGACATATGGCCATTTTTGTGCCTGGCGCGGCGCCAAGTTGGAAAGGGTTTTTTGAGGCTGAAGGCAGCAGGAAAGCCTGCAGCCCCCAGGTGTGTGGGGCTATGCAAGCGGTTCCCAAAGAGCTTTAGAACAAGGCATATTTTTCCCCCCTGGCATTTTGGGCGTGGGACCCATCTCCAGACATATGGCCATTTTTGTGCCTGGCGCGGCGCCATGTGGGAAAGGGTGGTTTTGAGGCTGCAGGCAGCACGAAAGCCTGCAGCCCCCAGGTGTGTGGGGCTACGCAAGCGGTTCCCAAAGAGCTTTAGAACAAGGCATAGTTTTCCCCGATGTCTCTTTGGGTGTAGGAATAACCTCCAGGCATATTGCCATTTTTGTACCTGGCGGGGCGCCAAGTGGGAAAGGGTGGTTTTGAGGCTGAATGCAGCAGGAAAGCCTGCAGACCCAAGGTGTGTGAGGCCACGCCAGCGGTTCCCAAAGAGCTTTAGAACAAGGCATAGTTTTCCCTGCTGGCTCTTTGAGCGTGGGACCCATCTCCAGACATATGGCCTTTTTTGTGACTGGCGCGGCGCCATGTGGGAAATGGTCGTTTTGAGGGTGTAGGCAGCAGGAAAGCCTGCAGCCCCCAGGTCTGTGGGGCTACGCAAGCGGTTCCCAAAGAGCTTTAGAACAAGGCATAGTTTTCCCTGCTGGCTCCTTGGGCGTGGGACCCATCTCCAAACATATGGCCATTTTTGTGCCTGGCGCGGCGCCAAGTCATAAAGGGTGGTTTTGAGGCTGAAGGCAGCAGGAAAGCCTGAAGCCCCCAGGTCTGTGTTGCTACGCAAGCTGTTCCCAAAGAGCTTTAGAACAAGGCATAGTTTTCCCTGCTGGCTCTTTTGGCGTTGGAGCAGTCTGCAGACATATGGCCATTTTTGTGCCTGGCACGGCGCCAACTGGGAAAGGGTTTTTTGAGGCTGAAGGCACCAGGAAAGCCTGCAGCCCCCAGGTGTGCGGGGCTACGCATTCGCTTCCCGAAGAGCTTTAGAACAAGGCATAATTTTCCCTGCTGGCTCTTTGGGTTTAGGAATAATCTGCAGACATATTGCCATTTTTGTATCTGGCGGGGTGCCAAGTAGGAAAGGGTGGTTTTGAGGCTGAAGGCGCCAGGAAAGCCTGCAGCCCCCAGGTGTGTGGGGCTACGCAAGCGGTTCCCAAAGAGCTTTAGAACAAGGCATAGTTTTCCCTGCTGGCTCCTTGGGCGTGGGACCCATCTCCAGGCATATTGCCATTTTTGTACCTGGCGGGGCGCCAAGTGGGAAAGGGTGGTTTTGAGGCTGCAGGCAGCAGGAAAGCCTGCAGACCCAAGGTGTGTGAGGCCACGCCAGCGGTTCCCAAAGAGCTTTAGAACAAGGCATAGTTTTCCCTGTTGGCTCTTTGAGCGTGGGACCAATCTCCAGACATATGGCCATTTTTGTGACTGGCGTGGCGCCATGTGGGAAAGGGTGGTTTTGAGGGTGAAGACAGCAGGAAAGCCTCCAGCCCCCAGGTCAGTGGGGCTACGCAAGCGGTTCCCAAAGAGCTTTAGAACAAGGCATAGTTTTCCCTGCTGGCTCTTTGGGCGTGGGACCCATCTCCAGACATATGGCCATTTTTGTGCCTGGCGCGGCACCACGTGGGAAAGGGTGGTTTTGAGGCTGAAGGCGCCAGGAAAGCCTGCAGCCCCCAGGTGTGTGGGGCTACGCAAGCGGTTCCCAAAGAGCTTTAGAACAAGGCATAGTTTTCCCTGATGGCTCTTTGGGCGTGGGACCCATCTCCAGGTATATGGCCATTTTTGTGCCTGGCGCGGCGCCAAGTGGGAAAGGGTGGTTTTGAGGCTGAAGGCAGCAGGAAAGCCTGCAGCCCCCAGGTCTGTGGGGCTACGCAAGCGGTTCCCAAAGAGCTTTAGAACAAGGCATAGTTTTCCCTGATGGCTCTTGGGCGTGGGACCCATCTCCAGACATATGGCCATTTTTGTGTTAGGCGCGGTGCCAAGTGGGAAAGGGTGGTTTTGAGGGTGAAGGCAGCAGGAAAGCCTGCAGCCCCCAGGTGTGTGGGGCTACGCAAGCGGTTCCCAAAGAGCTTTAGAACAAAGCACAGTTTTCCCTGCTGGCTCTTTGGGCATGGGACACCTCTACAGCCATATGGCCATTTTTGTGCCTGGCGCGGCGCCAAGTGGGAAAGGGTGGTTTTGAGGCTGAAGGCAGCAGGAAAGCCTGCAGCCCCCAGGTCTGTGGGGCTACGCAAGCGGTTCCCAAAGAGCTTTAGAACAAGGCATAGTTTTCCCTGCTGGCTCTTTGGGTGTAGGAATAATCTCCAGACATATTGCCATTTTTCTACCTGGCGGGGCGCCAAGTGGGAAAGGGTGGTTTTGAGGCTGCAGGCAGCAGGAAAGCCTGCAGCCCCCAGGTCTGTGGGGCTACGCAAGCGGTTCCCAAAGACCTTTAAAAAAAGGCATAGTTTTCCCTGCTGGCTCTTTGGGCATGGGACCAATCTCCAGCCATATGGCCATTTTTGTGCCTGGCGCGGCGCCCAGTGATGAAGGGTGGTTTGGAGGCTGAAGGCAGCAGGAAAGCCTGCAGGCTTCAGTTGTCTGGGTCTCCGCAAGCGGTTCCCAAAGAGCTTTAGAACAAGGCATAGTTTTCCCTGCTGGCTCTTTGGGCGTGGGACCCATCTCCAGACATATGGCCAGTTTTGTGCCTGGCGCTGCGCCAAGTGGGAAAGGGTGGTTTTGAGGCTGAAGGCAGCAGGAAAGCCTGCAGCCCCCAGGTCTGTGGGGCTACGCAAGCGGTTCCCAAAGAGCTTTAGAACAAGGCATAGTTTTCCCTACTGGCTTTTGGGCGTCGGACCAATCTCCAGACATATGGCCATTTTTGTGCCTGGCGCGGCGCCAAGTGGGAAAGGGTGGTTTTGAGGCTGAAGGCAGCAGGAAAGCCTGCAGCCGCCAGGCCTGTGGGGCTACGCAAGCGGTTCCCAAAGAGCTTTAGAACAATGCATATTTTTCCCCCCTGGCTATTTGGGCGTGGGACCCATCTCCAGACATATGGCCATTTTTGTGCCTGGCACGGCGCAAAGTGGGCAAGGGTGGCTTTGAGGCTGAAGGCAGCAGGAAAGTCTGCAGCCCCCAGGTCTGTGGGGCTACGCAAGCGGTTTCCAAAGAGCTTTAGAACAAGGCATAGTTTTCCCTGCTGGCTCTTTGGGCGTGGGAATAATCTCCAGACATATTGCCATTTTTGTACCTGGCGGAGCGCCAAGTGGGAAAGGGTGGTTTTGAGGCTGCAGGCAGCAGGAAAGCCTGCAGACCCAAGGTGTGTGAGGCCACGCCAGCGGTTCCCAAAGAGCTTTAGAACAAGGCATAGTTTTCCCTGCTGGCTCTTTGAGCGTGGGACCCATCTCCAGACATATGGCCATTTTTGTGCCTGGCGCGGCGCCATGTGGGAAAGGGTGGTTTTGAGGCTGCAGGCAGCAGGAAAGCCTGCAGCCCCCAGGTCAGTGGGGCTACGCAAGCGGTTCCCAAAGACCTTTAAAACAAGGCATAGTTATCCCTGCTGGCTCTTTGGGCTTGGGACCAATCTCCAGACATATGGCCATTTTTGTGCCTGGCGCGGCGCCAAGTGATAAAGGGTGGTTTGGAGGCTGCAGGCAGCAGGAAAGCCTGCAGGCTTCAGGTGTGTGGGGCTACGCAAGCGGTTCCCAAAGAGCTTTAGAACAAGGCATAGTTTTCCCTGCTGGCTCTTTTGGCGTTGGAGCAGTCTCCAGACATATGGCCATTTTTGTGCCTGGCGCGGTGCCAAGTGGGAAAGGGTGGTTTTGAGGCTGAAGGCGCCAGGAAAGCCTGCAGTCCCCAGGTCTGTGTTGCTACGCATGCGGTTCCCAAAGAGCTTTAGAACAAGGCATAGTTTTCCCTGCTGGCTCTTTGGGTGTGGGACCCATCTCCAGACATATGGCCATTTTTGTGCCTGGCGAGGCGCCAAGTGGGAAAGGGTGGTGTTGAGGCTGCAGGCAGCAGGAAAGCCTGCAGCCCCCAGGTGTGTGGGGCTACGCAAGCGGTTCCCAAAGAGCTTTAGAACAAGGCATAGTTTTCCCTGCTGGCTCTTTGGGCGTGGGACCCATGTCCAGACATATGGCCAATTTTGTGCCTGGCGCGGCGCCAAGTGGGAAAGGGTGGTTTTGAGGCTGAAGGCAGCAGGAAAGCCTGCAGCCCCCAGGTGTGTGGGGCTACGCAAGCGGTTCCCAAAGAGCTTTAGAACAAGGCATAGTTTTCCCTGCTGGCTCTTTTGGGCGTGGAACAAATCTCCAGACATATGGCCATTTTTGTGCCTGGCGCGGCACCACGTGGGAAAGAGTGGTTTTGAGGTTGAAGGCAGCAGGAAAGCCTGCAGCCCCCAGGTCTGTGGGGCTACGCCAGCAGTTCCCAAAGAGCTTTAGAACAAGGCATAGTTTTCCCTGCTGGCTCTTTGGGCGTGGGACCAATCTCCAGACATATGGCCATTTTTGTGCCTGGCACGGCGCCAAGTGGGAAAGGGTGGTTTTGAAGCTGAAGGCGCCAGGAAAGCCTGCAGCCCCCAGGTCTGTGGGGCTACGCAAGCGGTTCCCAAAGAGCTTTAGAACAAGGCATAGTTTTCCCTGCTGGCTCTTTGGGTGTAGGAATAATCTCCAGACATATTGCCATTTTTGTACCTGGCGGGGCGCCAAGTAGGAAAGGGTGGTTTTGAGGCTGCAGGCAGCAGGAAAGCCTGCAGCCCCCAGGTGTGTGGGGCTACGCAAGCGGTTCCCAAAGAGCTTTAGAACAAGGCATAGTTTTCCCTGATGGCTCTTTGGGCGTGGGACCCATGTCCAGACATATGGCCATTTTTGTGCCTGGCGCGGCGCCAAGTTGGAAAGGGATTTTTGAGGCTGAAGGCGCCAGGAAAGCCTGCAGCCCCCAGGTGTGTGGGGCTACGCAAGCGGTTCCCAAAGAGCTTTAGAACAAGGCATATTTTTCCCTGATGGCTCTTTGGGCGTGGGACCCATCTCCAGACATATGGCCATTTTTGTGCCTGGCGCGGCGCCAAGAGGGAAAGGCTGGTTTTGAGGCTGAAGGCGCCAGGAAAGCCTGCAGCCCCCTGGTGTGTGGGGCTACGCAAGCGGTTCCCAAAGAACTTTAGAGCAAGGCATAGTTTTCCCCCCTGGCTCTTTGGGCGTGGGACCAATTTCCAGACATATGGCCATTTTTGTGCCTGGCGCGGCGCCATGTGGGTAAAGGGTGGTTTTGAGGCTGCAGACAGCAGGAAAGCCTGCAGACCCAAGGTGTGTGAGGCCACGCCAGCGGTTCCCAAAGAGCTTTAGAACAAGGCATAGTTTTCCCTGCTGGCTCTTGGAGCGTGGGACCCATCTCCAGACATATGGCCATTTTTGTGCCTGGCGCGGCGCCATGTGGGAAAGGGTGGTTTTGAGGCTGAAGGCAACAGGAAAGCCTGCAGCCCCCAGGTCAGTGGGGCTACGCAAGCGGTTCCCAAAGAGCTTTAGAACAAGGCATAGTTTTCCCTGCTGGCTCTTTGGGCTTGGGACCAATCTCCAGCCATATGGCCATTTTTGAGCCTGGCGCGGCGCCAAGTGATAAAGGGTGGTTTGGAGGCTGAAGGCAGCAGGAAAGCCTGCAGGCTTCAGGTGTCTGGGTCTCCGCAAGCGGTTCCCAAAGAGCTTTAGAACAAGGCATAGTTTTCCCTGCTGGCTCTTTGGGTGTAGGAATAATCTCCAGACATATTGCCATTTTTGTACCTGGCGCAGCGCCAAGTGGGAAAGGGTGGTTTTGAGGCTGCAGGCAGCAGGAAAGCCTGCAGACCCAAGGTGTGTGAGGCCACGCCAGCGGTTCCCAAAGAGCTTTAGAACAAGGCATAGTTTTCCCTGCTGGCTCTTGGAGCGTGGGACCCATCTCCAGACATATGGCCATTTTTGTGCCTGCCACGGCGCCTAGTTGGAAAGGGTTTTTTGAGGCTGAAGGCACCAGGAAACCCTGCAGCCCCCAGGTCTGTGGGGCTACGCAAGCGGTTCCCAAAGAGCTGTAGAACAAGGCATATTTTTCCCCCCTGGCATTTTGGGCGTGGGACCCATCTCCAGACATATGGCCATTTTTGTGCCTGGCGCGGCGCCATGTGGGAAAGGGTGGTTTTGAGGCTGCAGGCAGCACGAAAGCCTGCAGACCCAAGGTGTGTGAGGCCACGCCAGCGGTTCCCAAAGAGCTTTAGAACAAGGCATAGTTTTCCCTGCTGGCTCTTTGAGCGTGGGACCCATCTCCAGACATATGGCCATTTTTGTGCCTGGCGCGGCGCCATGTGGGAAAGGGTGTTTTTGAGGGTGAAGGCGCCAGGAAAGCCTGCAGCCCCCAGGTCTGTGGGGCTACGCAAGCGGTTCCCAAAGAGCTTTAGAACAAGGCATAGTTTTCCCTGCTGGCTCTTTGGGCGTGGGACCCATCTCCAGACATATGGCCATTTTTGTGCCTGGCACGGCGCCAAGTGGGAAAGGGTTTTTTGAGGCTGAAGGCACCAGGAAACCCTGCAGCCCCCAGGTCTGTGGGGCTACGCAAGCGGTTCCCAAAGACCTTTAAAACAAGGCATAGTTTTCCCTGCTGGCTCTTTGGGCGTGGGACCAATCTCCAGACATATGGCCATTTTTGTGCCTGGCGCGGCGCCAAGTGATAAAGGGTGGTTTTGAGGCTGAAGGCAGCAGGAAAGCCTGCAGGCTTCAGGTGTCTGGGTCTCCGCAAGCGGTTCCCAAAGAGCTTTAGAACAAGGCATAGTTTTCCCTGATGGCTCTTTGGGCGTGGCACCCATCTCCAGACATATGGCCATTTTTGTGCCTGGCGCGGCACCACGTGGGAAAGGGTGGTTTTGAGGCTGAAGGCAGCAGGAAAGCCTGCAGCCCCCAGGTGTGTGGGGCTATGCAACCGGTTCCCGAAGAGCTTTAGAACAAGGCATAGTTTTCCCTGCTGGCTCTTTGGGCGTGGCACCCATCTCCAGACATATGGCCATTTTTGTGCATGGCGCGGCGCCAAGTTGGAAAGGGTTTTTTGAGGCTGAAGGCAGCAGGAAAGCCTCCAGCCCCCAGGTGTGTGGGGCTACGCAAGCGGTTCCCAAAGAGCTTTAGAACAAGGCATATTTTTCCCTGATGGCTCTTTGGGCGTGGGACCCATCTCCAGACATATGGCCATTTTTGTGCCTGGCACGGCGCCAAGAGGGAAAGGGTGGTTTTGAGGCTGAAGGCAGCAGGAAAGCCTGCAGCCCCCAGGTCTGTGGGGCTACGCAAGCGGTTCCCAAAGAGCTTTAGAACAAGGCATATTTTTTCCCCCTGGCATTTTGGGCGTGGGACCCATCTCCAGACATATGGCCATTTTTGTGCCTGGCGCGGCGCCATGTGGGGAAAGGGTGGTTTTGAGGCTGAAGGCAGCAGGAAAGCCTGCAGCCCCCAGGTGTGTGGGGCTACGCAAGCGGTCCCCAAAGAGCTTTAGAACAAGGCATAGTTTTCCCTGCTGGCTCTTTGGGTGTAGGAATAATCTCCAGACATATTGCCATTTTTGTACCTGGCGGGGCGCCAAGTGGGAAAGGGTGGTTTTGAGGCTGCAGGCAGCAGGAAAGCCTGCAGTCCCAAGGTGTGTGAGGCCACGTCAGCGGTTCCCAAAGAGCTTTAGAACAAGGCATAGTTTTCCCTGCTGGCTCTTTGAGCGTGGGACCCATCTCCAGACATATGGCCATTTTTGTGCCTGGCGCGGCGCCATGTGGGAAAGGGTGGTTTTGAGGGTGAAGGCGCCAGGAAAGCCTGCAGCCCCCAGGTCAGTGGGGCTACGCAAGCGGTTCCCAAAGAGCTTTAGAACAAGGCATAGTTTTCCCTGCTGGCTCTTTGAGCGTGGGACCCATCTCCAGACATATGGCCATTTTTGTGCCTGGCGCGGCGCCATGTGGGAAAGGGTGGTTTTGAGGCTGCAGGCAGCAGGAAAGCCTGCAGCCCCCAGGTCAGTGGGGCTACGCAAGCGGTTCCCAAAGAGCTTTAGAACAAGGCATAGTTTTCCCTGCTGGCTCTTTGGGCGTGGGACCAATCTCCAGCCATATGGCCATTTTTGTGCCTGGCGCGGCGCCAAGTGATAAAGGGTGGTTTGGAGGCTGAAGGCAGCAGGAAAGCCTGCAGGCTTCAGGTGTCTGGGTCTCCGCAAGCGGTTCCCAAAGAGCTTTAGAACAAGGCATAGTTTTCCCTGCTGGCTCTTTGGGTGTAGGAATAATCTCCAGACATATGGCCATTTTTGTACCTGGCGCAGCGCCAAGTGGGAAAGGGTGGTTTTGAGGCTGCAGGCAGCAGGAAAGCCTGCAGACCCAAGGTGTGTGAGGCCACGCCAGCGGTTCCCAAAGAGCTTTAGAACAAGGCATAGTTTTCCCTGCTGGCTCTTGGAGCGTGGGACCCATCTCCAGACATATGGCCATTTTTGTGCCTGCCACGGCGCCTAGTTGGAAAGGGTTTTTTGAGGCTGAAGGCACCAGGAAAGCCTGCAGCCCCCAGGTCTGTGGGGCTACGCCAGCGGTTCCCAAAGAGCTTTAGAACAAGGCATAGTTTTCCCTGCTGGCTCTTTGAGCGTGGGACCCATCTCCAGACATATGGCCATTTTTGTGCCTGGCGCGGCGCCATGTGGGAAAGGGTGGTTTTGAGGGTGAAGGCGCCAGGAAAGCCTGCAGCCCCCAGGTCTGTGGGGCTACGCAAGCGGTTCCCAAAGACCTCTAAAACAAGGCACAGTTTTCCCTGCTGGCTCTTTGGGCGTGGGACCAATCTCCAGACATATGGCCATTTTTGTGCCTGGCGCGGCGCCAAGTGATAAAGGGTGGTTTTGAGGCTGAAGGCAGCAGGAAAGCCTGCAGGCTTCAGGTGTCTGGGTCTCCGCAAGCGGTTCCCAAAGAGCTTTAGAACAAGGCATAGTTTTCCCTGATGGCTCTTTGGGCGTGGCACCCATCTCCAGACATATGGCCATTTTTGTGCCTGGCGCGGCACCACGTGGGAAAGGGTGGTTTTGAGGCTGAAGGCAGCAGGAAAGCCTGCAGCCCCCAGGTGTGTGGGGCTACACAAGCGGTTCCCAAAGAGCTTTAGAACAAGGCATAGTTTTCCCTGCTGGCTCTTTGGGCGTGGCACCCATCTCCAGACATATGGCCATTTTTGTGCCTGGCGCGGCGCCATGTGGGAAAGGGTGGTTTTGAGGCTGAAGGCAGCAGGAAAGCCTGCAGCCCCCAGGTCTGTGGGGCTACGCAAGCGGTTCCCAAAGAGCTTTAGAACAAGGCATAGTTTTCCCTGCTGGCTCTTTGGGCGTGGGACCCATCTCCAGACATATGGCCATTTTTGTGCCTGGCACGGCGCCTAGTTGGAAAGGGTTTTTTGAGGCTGAAGGCACCAGGAAACCCTGCAGCCCCCAGGTCTGTGGGGCCACGCAAGCGGTTCCCAAAGACCTTTAAAACAAGGCACAGTTTTCCCTGCTGGCTCTTTGGGCGTGGGACCAATCTCCAGACATATGGCCATTTTTGTGCCTGGCGCGGCGCCAAGTGATAAAGGGTGGTTTTGAGGCTGAAGGCAGCAGGAAAGCCTGCAGGCTTCAGGTGTCTGGGTCTCCGCAAGCGGTTCCCAAAGAGCTTTAGAACAAGGCATAGTTTTCCCTGCTGGCTCTTTCGGCGTGGCACCCATCTCCAGACATATGGCCATTTTTGTGCCTGGCGCGGCACCACGTGGGAAAGGGTGGTTTTGAGGCTGAAGGCAGCAGGAAAGCCTGCAGCCCCCAGGTGTGTGGGGCTATGCAAGCGGTTCCCAAAGAGCTTTAGAACAAGGCATAGTTTTCCCTGCTGGCTCTTTGGGCGTGGCACCCATCTCCAGACATATGGCCATTTTTGTGCCTGGCGCGGCGCCAAGTTGGAAAGGGTTTTTTGGGCTGAAGGCAGCAGGAAAGCCTGCAGCCCCCAGGTGTGTGGGGCTACGCAAGCGGTTCCCAAAGAGCTTTAGAACAAGGCATATTTTTCCCTGATGGCTCTTTGGGCGTGGGACCCATCTCCAGACATATGGCCATTTTTGTGCCTGGCACGGCGCCAAGTGGGAAAGGGTGGTTTTGAGGCTGAAGGCAGCAGGAAAGCCTGCAGCCCCCAGGTCTGTGGGGCTACGCAAGCGGTTCCAAACGAGCTTTAGAACAAGGCATATTTTTTCCCCCCTGGCATTTTGGGCGTGGGACTCATCTCCAGACATATGGCCATTTTTGTGCCTGGCGCGGCGCCATGTGGGTAAAGGGTGGTTTTGAGGCTGAAGGCAGCAGGAAAGCCTGCAGCCCCCAGGTGTGTGGGGCTACGCAAGCGGTCCCCAAAGAGCTTTAGAACAAGGCATAGTTTTCCCTGCTGGCTCTTTGGGTGTAGGAATAATCTCCAGACATATTGCCATTTTTGTACCTGGCGGGGCGCCAAGTGGGAAAGGGTGGTTTTGAGGCTGCAGGCAGCAGGAAAGCCTGCAGTCCCAAGGTGTGTGAGGCCACGTCAGCGGTTCCCAAAGAGCTTTAGAACAAGGCATAGTTTTCCCTGCTGGCTCTTTGAGCGTGGGACCCATCTCCAGACATATGGCCATTTTTGTGCCTGGCGCGGTGCCAAGTGGGAAAGGGTGGTTTTGAGGGTGAAGGCGCCAGGAAAGCCTGCAGCCCCCAGGTCTGTGGGGCTACGCAAGCGGTTCCCAAAGAGCTTTAGAACAAGGCATAGTTTTCCCTGCTGGCTCTTTGAGCGTGGGACCCATCTCCAGACATATGGCCATTTTTGTGCCTGGCGCGGCGCCATGTGGGAAAGGGTGTTTTTGAGGGTGAAGGCGCCAGGGAAGCCTGCAGCCCCTATCTCTTTGGGGCTACGCCAGCGGTTCCCAAAGAGCTTTAGAACAAGGCATAGTTTTCCCTGCTGGCTCTTTGGGCGTGGGACCCATCTACACACATATGGCCTCTTGCTAAGACTCTCCAGAGAGCCGTCCTCCAAACCAACACACATCTTGACATATCTCCCACATTGATCGCAGTATCTCCAGGAACGGCAGTCGATGAGCTAGAAACTTTTCTCCCTACACTGTCTGGGGACAGTTCCTCAAAACCAATATACATCCTGCTATATCTCCCACATGGAAAGTGCCAGGTGGGAAATGTAGGGCTTGTTCTCCCTGTCTTCGAGTACTACTTTCTACTCTCCCCGTTACCTCTTTGCTAACATTCTCTCGAGAGAGTTGTGCTCCAAACGAAAGCACACCTTGATATATCTCCCACATGGAAAGTGCTATTAGGCAATTGTAGGATTTGATCGCAGTGTCTCGCCAGGAACGGCATTCAAGGAGCCAGGAACTTTTCTGCCTACACCGTCCATTGAGTTGTCCTCAAAACCAATATAGATCCTGCTATATCTCCCACAGGAAAGTGTCAGGAGGGAAAAGTGGGGGATTATGCTTAGACTTTCTCGGAACTGCTTCAAATCAACTAGATATCTTTGTGCTGTAACTCTCCCAACAGCCAAACGCAAAAGCAGCAAACATCTCGCTGTATGTCCCACATCCAAAGTGCCAAGAGAGTAATGTAGAGCCTGCTGTCCCTGCCTTTGAGTACTGTTTTCACTGTCCCGGTTACCTCTTTGCTAACATTCTCTTCAGAGCTGCAGTGAAACCAGGAACCACGTGGAGAAGGCACCCGCACTGAAAATGACTGGAAGGAACATTGGGGCTTCTTCTCAGTGTCTCTGATGTCGGGTTTCACTGTCCCGGGAAAGTCTCTGCTAACACCCTGCAGAGCGCTGTGCCCAATATACAGAAACGTCTTGCGGTATCTCCTACAAGGAAAGTGCCAAGAGGGACTTGTCGATCTTGTTCTCAGTGTCTCTGAGAATTGCTCTGATTATCACTTTTACCTCTTTGCTAAGACTCTCCAGAGAGCCGTCCTCCAAACCAACACACGTGTTGACATATCTCCCACATTGATCGCAGTGTCTCCAGAAACGGCAGTCGATGAGCCAGGAACTTTTCTCCCTACACTGTCCATTGAGTTGTCCTCAAAACCAATATACATCCTGCTATATCTCCTACATGGGAAGTGCCAGGTGGGAAACGTAGAGCTTGTTCTCCCTGTCTTCGAGTACTGCTTTCTACTCTCCCCGTTACCTCTTTGCTAACATTCTCCAGAGAGAGTTGTGCTCAAAAGCAAAGCACATATCAAGACATATCTCCCACGTGGAAAGTGCCAGCAGGGAAAGGTGGGGACTATTCTTGGACTCGGTAGGAAATGCTTCAAGTCACCTAATTATCTCTCTGCCTACTCTCTCCATAGAGCTAGGCGCAAAACCAACCAACAATCTTGTTGCTGTACCTCCAACATGGAAAGAGCCAGGAGGGACTTGTAGGGCTCGTTTCTCAGTGTCTCCAATAACGGCATTCAGTGTGCCACCAACTTTTGTTTCTACACCCTCGAGGAGTTCTCCTCAAAATCCATAAACGTCTTGTTATACGTAAAACAAGCAAAGGGCCAAAAGTGAATTGTATAGCTGTTTTCAGTGTCGCTGGGAATTGCTCTGATTATCCGTGTGACCTCTTTGCTAAGACTCTCCAGAGAGCCGTCCTCCAAACCAACACACATCTTGACATATCTCCCACATTGATCGCAGTATCTCCAGGAACGGCATTCGGGGAGCCAGAAACTTTTCTGCCTACACTGTCTGGGGACAGTTCCTCAAAACCAATATACATCCTGCTATATCTCCCACATGGAAAGTGCCAGGTGGGAAAAGTGGGGATTATGCTTAGGCTTTCTCGGAACTGCTTCAAATCAACTAGATATCTTTGTGCTGTAACTCTCCCAACAGCCAAACGCAAAAGCAGCAAACATCTCGCTGTATGTCCCACATCCAAAGTGCCAAGAGAGTAATGTAGAGCCTGCTGTCCCTGCCTTTGAGTACTGTTTTCACTGTCCCGGTTACCTCTTTGCTAACATTCTCTTCAGAGCTGCAGTGAAACCAGGAACCACGTGGAGAAGGCACCCGCACTGAAAATGACTGGAAGGAACATTGGGGCTTCTTCTCAGTGTCTCTGATGTCGGGTTTCACTGTCCCGGGAAAGTCTCTGCTAACACCCTGCAGAGCGCTGTGCCCAATATACAGAAACGTCTTGCGGTATCTCCTACAAGGAAAGTGCCAAGAGGGACTTGTCGATCTTGTTCTCAGTGTCTCTGAGAATTGCTCTGATTATCACTTTTACCTCTTTGCTAAGACTCTCCAGAGAGCCGTCCTCCAAACCAACACACGTGTTGACATATCTCCCACATTGATCGCAGTGTCTCCAGAAACGGCAGTCGATGAGCCAGGAACTTTTCTCCCTACACTGTCCATTGAGTTGTCCTCAAAACCAATATACATCCTGCTATATCTCCTACATGGGAAGTGCCAGGTGGGAAACGTAGAGCTTGTTCTCCCTGTCTTCGAGTACTGCTTTCTACTCTCCCCGTTACCTCTTTGCTAACATTCTCCAGAGAGAGTTGTGCTCAAAAGCAAAGCACATATCAAGACATATCTCCCACGTGGAAAGTGCCAGCAGGGAAAGGTGGGGACTATTCTTGGACTCGGTAGGAAATGCTTCAAGTCACCTAATTATCTCTCTGCCTACTCTCTCCATAGAGCTAGGCGCAAAACCAACCAACAATCTTCTTGCTGTACCTCCAACATGGAAAGAGCCAGGAGGGACTTGTAGGGCTCGTTTCTCAGTGTCTCCAATAACGGCATTCAGTGTGCCACCAACTTTTGTTTCTACACCCTCGAGGAGTTCTCCTCAAAATCCATAAACGTCTTGTTATACGTAAAACAAGCAAAGGGCCAAAAGTGAATTGTATAGCTGTTCTCAGTGTCGCTGAGAATTGCTCTGATTATCCGTGTGACCTCTTTGCTAAGGCTCTCCAGAGAGCCGTCCTCCAAACCAACACACATCTTGACATATCTCCCACATTGATCGCAGTATCTCCAGGAACGGCATTCGGGGAGCCAGAAACTTTTCTGCCTACACTGTCTGGGGACAGTTCCTCAAAACCAATATACATCCTGCTATATCTCCCACATGGAAAGTGCCAGGTGGGAAAAGTGGGGATTATGCTTAGGCTTTCTCGGAACTGCTTCAAATCAACTAGATATCTTTGTGCTGTAACTCTCCCAACAGCCAAACGCAAAAGCAGCAAACATCTCGCTGTATGTCCCACATCCAAAGTGCCAAGAGAGTAATGTAGAGCCTGCTGTCCCTGCCTTTGAGTACTGTTTTCACTGTCCCGGTTACCTCTTTGCTAACATTCTCTTCAGAGCTGCAGTGAAACCAGGAACCACGTGGAGAAGGCACCCGCACTGAAAATGACTGGAAGGAACATTGGGGCTTCTTCTCAGTGTCTCTGATGTCGGGTTTCACTGTCCCGGGAAAGTCTCTGCTAACACCCTGCAGAGCGCTGTGCCCAATATACAGAAACGTCTTGCGGTATCTCCTACAAGGAAAGTGCCAAGAGGGACTTGTCGATCTTGTTCTCAGTGTCTCTGAGAATTGCTCTGATTATCACTTTTACCTCTTTGCTAAGACTCTCCAGAGAGCCGTCCTCCAAACCAACACACGTGTTGACATATCTCCCACATTGATCGCAGTGTCTCCAGAAACGGCAGTCGATGAGCCAGGAACTTTTCTCCCTACACTGTCCATTGAGTTGTCCTCAAAACCAATATACATCCTGCTATATCTCCTACATGGGAAGTGCCAGGTGGGAAACGTAGAGCTTGTTCTCCCTGTCTTCGAGTACTGCTTTCTACTCTCCCCGTTACCTCTTTGCTAACATTCTCCAGAGAGAGTTGTGCTCAAAAGCAAAGCACATATCAAGACATATCTCCCACGTGGAAAGTGCCAGCAGGGAAAGGTGGGGACTATTCTTGGACTCGGTAGGAAATGCTTCAAGTCACCTAATTATCTCTCTGCCTACTCTCTCCATAGAGCTAGGCGCAAAACCAACCAACAATCTTCTTGCTGTACCTCCAACATGGAAAGAGCCAGGAGGGACTTGTAGGGCTCGTTTCTCAGTGTCTCCAATAACGGCATTCAGTGTGCCACCAACTTTTGTTTCTACACCCTCGAGGAGTTCTCCTCAAAATCCATAAACGTCTTGTTATACGTAAAACAAGCAAAGGGCCAAAAGTGAATTGTATAGCTGTTCTCAGTGTCGCTGAGAATTGCTCTGATTATCCGTGTGACCTCTTTGCTAAGACTCTCCAGAGAGCCGTCCTCCAAACCAACACACATCTTGACATATCTCCCACATTGATCGCAGTATCTCCAGGAACGGCATTCGGGGAGCCAGAAACTCTTCTGCCTACACTGCCTGGGGACAGTTCCTCAAAACCAATATACATCCTGCTACATCTCCCACATGGAAAGTGCCAGGTGGGAAATGTAGGGCTTGTTCTCCCTGTCTTCGAGTACTACTTTCTACTCTCCCCGTTACCTCTTTGCTAACATTCTCTCGAGAGAGTTGTGCTCCAAACGAAAGCACACCTTGACATATCTCCCACATGGAAAGTGCTATTAGGCAATTGTAGGATTTGATCGCAGTGTCTCGCCAGGAACGGCATTCAAGGAGCCAGGAACTTTTCTGCCTACACCGTCCATTGAGTTGTCCTCAAAACCAATATAGATCCTGCTATATCTCCCACAGGAAAGTGTCAGGAGGGAAAAGTGGGGGATTATGCTTAGACTTTCTCGGAACTGCTTCAAATCAACTAGATATCTTTGTGCTGTAACTCTCCCAACAGCCAAACGCAAAAGCAGCAAACATCTCGCTGTATGTCCCACATCCAAAGTGCCAAGAGAGTAATGTAGAGCCTGCTGTCCCTGCCTTTGAGTACTGTTTTCACTGTCCCAGTTACCTCTTTGCTAACATTCTCTTCAGAGCTGCAGTGAAACCAGGAACCACGTGGAGAAGGCACCCGCACTGAAAATGACTGGAAGGAACATTGGGGCTTCTTCTCAGTGTCTCTGATGTCGGGTTTCACTGTCCCGGGAAAGTCTCTGCTAACACCCTGCAGAGCGCTGTGCCCAATATACAGAAACGTCTTGCGGTATCTCCTACAAGGAAAGTGCCAAGAGGGACTTGTCGATCTTGTTCTCAGTGTCTCTCACCCTGCAGAGTGCTGTGCCCTATATACACAAAAATCTTGCGCTATCTCAAACATGTAAAGAGCCAGGAGAGAATTGCAGGAAATCATCGCAGTGCCTCCAAGAACGGCATTCAATGTGCCAGAAACTTTCCTGCCCACAGTCTCCAGGGAGATTTCCTCAAAACCAATAAGCATCCTGCTATATCTCCCACATGGAAAGTGCCAGCAGGGAAAAATGGGGACTGTTCTTAGACTCGATAGGATCTGCTTCAAGTCACCTACTTATCTCCATGGTTACACTCTTCACAGAGACAGGTGCAAAACAATCAAAAAATCATCTTGCTGTGTCTCCAACATGGAAAGAGCCAGGAGTGAATTCTAGGGCTTCTTCCCAGTGTCTCTCAGAATTGTTCTCATTACCCCGCCTATATCTCTGCTAACACGCTTGCATTGCCCAGAGACGTACAAAATCTTAGGGCGTGGGACAAATCTCCAGCCATATGGCCATTTTTGTGCCTGGCACGGCGCCAAGTGGGAAAGGGTGGTTTTGAGGCTGAAGGCAGCAGGAAAACCTGCAGCCGCCAGGTGTGTGGGGCCACGCAAGCGGTTCCCAAAGAGCTTTAGAACAAGGCATAGTTTTCCCTGCTGGCTCTTTGGGCGTGGGACCCATGTCCAGACATATGACAATTTTTGTACCTGGCGCGGCGCGAAGTGGGACAGGGTGGTTTTGAGGCTGAAGGCAGCAGGAATGCCTGCAGCCCCCAGGTCTGTGGGGCTACGCCAGCGGTTCCCAAAGACCTTTAGAACAAGGCATAGTTTTCCCTGCTGGCTCTTTGGGTGTAGGAATAATCTCCAGACATATTGCCATTTTTGTACCTGGCGGGGTGCCAAGTAGGAAAGGGTGGCTGTGAGGCTGCAGGCAGCAGGAAAGCCTGCAGACCCAAGGTGTGTGAGGCCACGCCAGCGGTTCCCAAGCAGATTTAGAACAAGGCATAGTTTCCCCTGCTGGCTCTTTGGGCGTGGGACCAATCTCCAGACATATGGCCATTTTTGTGCCTGGCGCGGCGCCAAGTTCAAAGGGATTTTTCGGGCTGAAGGCGCCAGAAAAGCCTGCAGCCCCCAGGTGTGTGGGGCTACGCAAGCGGTTCCCAAAGAGCTTTAGAACAAGGCATAGTTTTCCCTGATGGCTCTTTGGGCGTGGGACCCATCTCCAGACATATGGCCATTTTTGTGCCTGTCGCGGCGCCAAGTGGGAAAGGGTGGTTTTGAGGCTGCAGGCAGCAGGAAAGCCTGCAGACCCAAGGTGTGTGAGGCCACGCCAGCGGTTCCCAAAGAGCTTTAGAACAAGGCATAGTTTTCCCTGCTGGCTCTTTGAGCGTGGGACCCATCTCCAGACATATGGCCATTTTTGTGCCTGGCGGGGCGCCAAGTGATAAAGGGTGCTTTTGAGGCTGAAGGCGCCAGGAAAGCCTGCAGCCCCCAGGTCTGTGGGGCTACGCAAGCGGTTCCCAAAGAGCTTTAGAACAAGGCATAGTTTTCCCTGCTGGCTCTTTCGGCGTGGCACCCATCTCCAGACATATGGCCATTTTTGTGCCTGGCACGGCGCCTAGTTGGAAAGGGTTTTTTGAGGCTGAAGGCAGCAGGAAACCCTGCAGCCCCCAGGTCTGTGTGGCTACGCAAGCGGTTCCCAAAGACCTTTAAAACAAGGCATAGTTTTCCCTGCTGGCTCTTTGGGCGTGGGACCAATCTCCAGCCATATGGCCATTTTTGTGCCTGGCGCAGCGCCAAGTGGGAAAGGGTGGTTTTGAGGCTGAAGGCAGCAGGAAAGCCTGCAGGCTTCAGGTGTTTGGTCTCCGCAAGCGGTTCCCAAAGAGCTTTAGAACAAGGCATAGTTTTCCCTGCTGGCTCTTTGGGCGTGGGACCCATATCCAGACATATGGCCATTTTTGTGCCTGGCGAGGCGCCAAGTGGGAAAGGGTGGTTTTGAGGCTGAAGGCAGCAGGAAAGCCTGCAGCCCCCAGGTGTGTGGGGCTACGCAAGCGGTTCCCAAGGAGCTTTAGAACAACGCATAGTTTTCCCTGCTGGCTCTTTGGGCGTGGGACCAATCTCCAGACATATGGCCATTTTTGTGCCTGGCGCGGCGCCAAGTGGGAAAGGGTGGTTTTGAGGCTGCAGGCAGCAGGAAAGCCTGCAGACCCAAGGTGTGTGAGGCCACGCCAGCGGTTCCCAAAGAGCTTTAGAACAAGGCATAGTTTTCCCTGCTGGCTCTTTGAGCGTGGGACCCATCTCCAGACATATGGCCATTTTTGTGCCTGGCGGGGCGCCAAGTGGGAAAGGGTGCTTTTGAGGCTGAAGGCGCCAGGAAAGCCTGCAGCCCCCAGGTCTGTGGGGCTACGCAAGCGGTTCCCAAAGAGCTTTAGAACAAGGCATAGTTTTCCCTGCTGGCTCTTTGGGCGTGGGACCAATCTCCAGCCATATGGCCATTTTTGTGCCTGGCGCGGCGCCAAGTGGGAAAGGGTGGTTTTGAGGCTGAAGGCAGCAGGAAAGCCTGCAGGCTTCAGGTGTTTGGTCTCCGCAAGCGGTTCCCAAAGAGCTTTAGAACAAGGCATAGTTTTCCCTGCTGGCTCTTTGGGCGTGGGACCCATCTCCAGACATATGGCCATTTTTGTGCCTGGTGCGGTGCCAAGTAGGAAAGGGTGGTTTTGAGGCTGAAGGCAGCAGGAAAGCCTGCAGCCCCCAGGTCTGTGGGGCTACGCATTCGGTTCCAAAAGAGCTTTAGAACAAGGCATAGTTTTCCCTGCTGGCTCCTTGGGCGTGGGACCCATGTCCAGACATATGGCCATTTTTGAGCCTGGCGCTGTGACAAGTGGGAAAGGGTGGTTTTGAGGCTGAAGGCGCCAGGAAAGCCTGCAGTCCCCAGGTCTGTGTTGCTACGCAAGCGGTTCCCAAAGAGCTTTAGAACAAGGCATAGTTTTCCCTCCTGGTTCTTTGGGCGTGGGACCCATCTCCAGACATATGGCCATTTTTGTGCCTGGCGAGGCGCCAAGTGGGAAAGGGTGGTTTTGAGGCTGAAGGCAGCAGGAAAGCCTGCAGCCCCCAGGTGTGTGGGGCTACGCAAGCGGTTCCCAAGGAGCTTTAGAACAAGGCATAGTTTTCCCCCCTGGCTCTTTGGGCGTGGGACCCATCTCCAGACATATGGCCATTTTTGTGCCTGGCGCGGCGCCAAGTGGGAAAGGGTGGTTTTGAGGCTGAAGGCAGCAGGAAAGCCTGCAGCCCCCAGGTGTGTGGGGCTACGCAAGCGGTTCCCAAAGAGCTTTAGAACAAGGCATAGTTTTCCCTGCTGGCTCTTTTGGGCGTGGAACAAATCTCCAGATATATGGCCATTTTTGTGCCTGGCGCGGCACCACGTGGGAAAGGGTGGTTTTGAGGCTGAAGGCAGCAGGAAAGCCTGCAGCCCCCAGGTCTGTGGGGCTACGCAAGCGGTTCCCAAAGAGCTTTAGAACAAGGCATAGTTTTCCCTGCTGGCTCTTTGGGCGTGGGACCAATCTCCAGACATATGGCCATTTTTGTGCCTGGCGCGGCGCCAAGTAGGAAAGGGTGGTTTTGAAGCTGAAGGCGCCAGGAAAGCCTGCAGCCCCCAGGTGTGTGGGGCTACGCAAGCGGTTCCCAAAGAGCTTTAGAACAAGGCATATTTTTCCCCCCTGGCTCTTTGGGCGTGGGACCCATCTCCAGACATATGGCCATTTTTGTGCCTGGCGCGGCGCCATGTGGGTAAAGGGTGGTTTTGAGGCTGAAGGCAGCAGGAAAGCCTGAAGCCCCCAGGTGTGTGGGGCTACGCAAGCGGTTCCCAAAGAGCTTTAGAACAAGGCATAGTTTTCCCTGCTGGCTCTTTGGGTGCAGGAATAATCTCCAGACATATTGCCATTTTTGTGCCTGGCGCGGCGCCAAGTGGGAAAGGGTGGTTTTGAGGCTGCAGGCAGCAGGAAAGCCTGCAGACCCAAGGTGTGTGAGGCCACGCCAGCGGTTCCCAAACAGCTTTAGAACAAGGCATAGTTTTCCCTGCTGGCTCTTTGAGCGTGGGACCCATCTCCAGACATATGGCCATTTTTGTGCCTGGCGCGGCGCCATGTGGGAAAGGGTGGTTTTGAGGCTGAAGGCAGCAGGAAAGCCTGCAGCCCCCAGGTCTGTGGGGCCACGCAAGCCATTCCCCAAGAGCTTTAGAACAAGGCATAGTTTTCCCTGCTGGCTCTTTGGGCGTGGGACCCATCTCCAGACATATGGCCATTTTTGTGCCTGGCACGGCGCCTAATTGGGAAAGGGTTTTTTGAGGCTGAAGGCACCAGGAAACCCTGCAGCCCCGAGGTCTGTGTGGCTACGCAAGCGGTTCCCAAAGACCTTTAAAACAAGGCATAGTTTTCCCTGCTGGCTCTTTGAGCGTGGGACCAATCTCCAGCCATATGGCCATTTTTGTGCCTGGCGCGGCGCCAAGTGATAAAGGGTGGTTTGGAGGCTGAAGGCAGCAGGAAAGCCTGCAGGCTTCAGGTGTTTGGTCTCCGCAAGCGGTTCCCAAAGAGCTTTAGAACAAGGCATAGTTTTCCCTGCTGGCTCTTTGGGCGTGGGACCAATCTCCAGACATATGGCCATTTTTGTGCCTGGCGCGGTGCCAAGTAGGAAAGGGTGGTTTTGAGGCTGAAGGCAGCAGGAAAGCCTGCAGCCCCCAGGTCTGTGGGGCTACGCATTCGGTTCCAAAAGAGCTTTAGAACAAGGCATAGTTTTCCCTGCTGGCTCCTTGGGCGTGGGACCCATGTCCAGACATATGGCCATTTTGTGCCTGGCGCGGTGCCAAGTGGGAAAGGGTGGTTTTGAGGCTGAAGGCGCCAGGAAAGCCTGCAGTCCCCAGGTCTGTGTTGCTACGCAAGCGGTTCCCAAAGAGCTTTAGAACAAGGCATAGTTTTCCCTCCTGGTTCTTTGGGCGTGGGACCCATCTCCAGCCATATGGCCATTTTTGTGCCTGGCGCGGTGCCAAGTGGGAAAGGGTGGTTTTGAGGCTGAAGGCAGCAGGAAAGCCCGCAGCCCCCAGGTGTGTGGGGCTCCGCAAGCGGTTCCCAAGGAGCTTTAGAACAAGGCATAGTTTTCCCTGCTGGCTCTTTGGGCGTGGGACCCATCTCCAGACATATGGCCATTTTTGTGCCTGGCGCGGCGCCAAGTGGGAAAGGGTGGTTTTGAGGCTGAAGGCAGCAGGAAAGCCTGCAGCCCCCAGGTGTGTGGGGCTACGCAAGCGGTTCCCAAAGAGCTTTAGAACAAGGCATAGTTTTCCCTGCTGGCTCTTTTGGGCGTGGAACAAATCTCCAGACATATGGCCATTTTTGTGCCTGGCGCGGCACCACGTGGGAAAGAGTGGTTTTGAGGCTGAAGGCAGCAGGAAAGCCTGCAGCCCCCAGGTCTGTGGGGCTACGCAAGCGGTTCCCAAAGAGCTTTAGAACAAGGCATAGTTTTCCCTGCTGGCTCTTTGGGCGTGGGACCAATCTCCAGACATATGGCCATTTTTGTGCCTGGCGCGGCGCCAAGTGGGAAAGGGTGGTTTTGAAGCTGAAGGCGCCAGGAAAGCCTGCAGCCCCCAGGTCTGTGGGGCTACGCAAGCGGTTCCCAAAGAGCTTTAGAACAAGGCATAGTTTTCCCTGCTGGCTCTTTGGGTGTAGGAATAATCTCCAGACATATTGCCATTATTGTACCTGGCGGGGCGCCAAGTAGGAAAGGGTGGTTTTGAAGCTGAAGGCGCCAGGAAAGCCTGCAGCCCCCAGGTCTGTGGGGCTATGCAAGCGGTTCCCAAAGAGCTTTAGAACAAGGCATAGTTTTCCCTGCTGGCTCTTTGGGTGTAGGAATAATCTCCAGACATATGGCCATTTTTGTGCCTGGCGCGGCGCCAAGTGGGAAAGGGTGGTTTTGAGGCTGCAGGCAGCAGGAAAGCCTGCAGACCCAAGGTGTGTGAGGCCACGCCAGCGGTTCCCAAAGAGCTTTAGAACAAGGCATAGTTTTCCCTGCTGGCTCTTTGAGCGTGGGACCCATCTCCAGACATATGGCCATTTTTGTGCCTGGCGGGGCGCCAAGTGGGAAAGGGTGGTTTTGAGGCTGAAGGCGCCAGGAAAGCCTGCAGCCCCCAGGTCTGTGGGGCTACGCAAGCGGTTCCCAAAGAGCTTTAGAACAAGGCATAGTTTTCCCTGCTGGCTCTTTCGGCGTGGCACCCATCTCCAGACATATGGCCATTTTTGTGCCTGGCACGGCGCGTAGTTGGAAAGGGTTTTTTGAGGGTGAAGGCAGCAGGAAACCCTGCAGCCCCCAGGTCTGTGTGGCTACGCAAGCGGTTCCCAAAGACCTTTAAAACAAGGCATAGTTTTCCCTGCTGGCTCTTTGGGCGTGGGACCAATCTCCAGCCATATGGCCATTTTTGTGCCTGGCGCGGCGCCAAGTGGGAAAGGGTGGTTTTGAGGCTGAAGGCAGCAGGAAAGCCTGCAGGCTTCAGGTGTTTGGTCTCCGCAAGCGGTTCCCAAAGAGCTTTAGAACAAGGCATAGTTTTCCCTGCTGGCTCTTTGGGCGTGGGACCCATGTCCAGACATATGGCCATTTTTGTGCCTGGCGAGGCGCCAAGTGGGAAAGGGTGGTTTTGAGGCTGAAGGCAGCAGGAAAGCCTGCAGCCCCCAGGTGTGTGGGGCTACGCAAGCGGTTCCCAAGGAGCTTTAGAACAACGCATATTTTTCTCTGATGGCTCTTTGGGCGTGGGACCCATCTCCAGACATATGGCCATTTTTGTGCCTGGCGCGGCGCCAAGTGGGAAAGGGTGGTTTTGAGGCTGAAGGCAGCAGGAAAGCCTGCAGCCCCCAGGTGTGTGGGGCTACGCAAGCGGTTCCCAAAGAGCTTTAGAACAAGGCATAGTTTTCCCTGCTGGCTCTTTGGGCGTGGAACAAATCTCCAGACATATGGCCATTTTTGTGCCTGGCGCGGCACCACGTGGGAAAGAGTGGTTTTGAGGCTGAAGGCAGCAGGAAAGCCTGCAGCCCCCAGGTCTGTGGGGCTACGCAAGCGGTTCCCAAAGAGCTTTAGAACAAGGCATAGTTTTCCCTGCTGGCTCTTTGGGCGTGGGACCAATCTCCAGACATATGGCCATTTTTGTGCCTGGCGCGGCGCCAAGTGGGAAAGGGTGGTTTTGAAGCTGAAGGCGCCAGGAAAGCCTGCAGCCCCCAGGTCTGTGGGGCTACGCAAGCGGTTCCCAAAGAGCTTTAGAACAAGGCATAGTTTTCCCTGCTGGCTCTTTGGGTGTAGGAATAATCTCCAGACATATTGCCATTTTTGTGCCTGGCGCGGCGCCAAGTGGGAAAGGGTGGTTTTGAGGCTGCAGGCAGCAGGAAAGCCTGCAGACCCAAGGTGTGTGAGGCCACGCCAGCGGTTCCCAAAGAGCTTTAGAACAAGGCATAGTTTTCCCTGCTGGCTCTTTGGGCGTGGGACCCATCTCCAGACATATGGCCATTTTTGTGCCTGGCTGGGCGCCAAGTGGGAAAGGGTGCTTTTGAGGCTGAAGGCGCCAGGAAAGCCTGCAGCCCCCAGGTCTGTGGGGCTACGCAAGCGGTTCCCAAAGAGCTTTAGAACAAGGCATAGTTTTCCCTGCTGGCTCTTTGGGCGTGGGACCAATCTCCAGCCATATGGCCATTTTTGTGCCTGGCGCGGCGCCAAGTGGGAAAGGGTGGTTTTGAGGCTGAAGGCAGCAGGAAAGCCTGCAGGCTTCAGGTGATTGGTCTCCGCAAGCGGTTCCCAAAGAGCTTTAGAACAAGGCATAGTTTTCCCTGCTGGCTCTTTGGGCGTGGGACCCATGTCCAGACATATGGCCATTTTTGTGCCTGGCGAGGCGCCAAGTGGGAAAGGGTGGTTTTGAGGCTGAAGGCAGCAGGAAAGCCTGCAGCCCCCAGGTGTGTGGGGCTACGCAAGCGGTTCCCAAGGAGCTTTAGAACAACGCATATTTTTCTCTGATGGCTCTTTGGGCGTGGGACCCATCTCCAGACATATGGCCATTTTTGTGCCTGGCGCGGCGCCAAGTGGGAAAGGGTGGTTTTGAGGCTGAAGGCAGCAGGAAAGCCTGCAGCCCCCAGGTGTGTGGGGCTACGCAAGCGGTTCCCAAAGAGCTTTAGAACAAGGCATAGTTTTCCCTGCTGGCTCTTTGGGCGTGGGACCCATCTCCAGACATATGGCCATTTTTGTGCCTGGCGCGGCACCACGTGGGAAAGAGTGGTTTTGAGGCTGAAGGCAGCAGGAAAGCCTGCAGCCCCCAGGTCTGTGGGGCTACGCAAGCGGTTCCCAAAGAGCTTTAGAACAAGGCATAGTTTTCCCTGCTGGCTCTTTGGGCGTGGGACCAATCTCCAGACATATGGCCATTTTTGTGCCTGGCGCGGCGCCAAGTGGGAAAGGGTGGTTTTGAAGCTGAAGGCGCCAGGAAAGCCTGCAGCCCCCAGGTCTGTGGGGCTACGCAAGCGGTTCCCAAAGAGCTTTAGAACAAGGCATAGTTTTCCCTGCTGGCTCTTTGGGTGTAGGAATAATCTCCAGACATATTGCCATTTTTGTACCTGGCGGGGCGCCAAGTAGGAAAGGGTGGTTTTGAAGCTGAAGGCGCCAGGAAAGCCTGCAGCCCCCAGGTCTGTGGGGCTACGCAAGCGGTTCCCAAAGAGCTTTAGAACAAGGCATAGTTTTCCCTGCTGGCTCTTTGGGTGTAGGAATAATCTCCAGACATATGGCCATTTTTGTGCCTGGCGCGGCGCCAAGTTGGAAAGGGATTTTTGAGGCTGAAGGCGCCAGGAAAGCCTGCAGCCCCCAGGTGTGTGGGGCTACGCAAGCGGTTCCCAAAGAGCTTTAGAACAAGGCATAGTTTTCCCTGCTGGCTCTTTGGGCGTTGGAGCAGTCTCCAGACATATGGCCATTTTTGTGCCTGGTGCGGCGCCAAGTGGGAAAGGGTGGTTTTGAGGGTGAAGGCAGCAGGAAAGCCTGCAGCCCCCAGGTGTGTGGGGCTACGCAAGCGGTTCCCAAAGAGCTTTAGAACAAGGCATAGTTTTCCCTGCTGGCTCTTTGGGCGTGGGACCCATCTCCAGAGATATGGCCATTTTTGTGCCTGGCGGGGCGCCAAGTGGGAAAGGGTGTTTTTGAGGCTGAAGGCAGCAGGAAAGCCTGCAGCCCCCAGGTCTGTGGGGCTACGCAAGCGGTTCCCAAAGAGCTTTAGAACAAGACATATTTTTCCCCCCTGGCTCTTTGGGCGTGGGACCCATCTCCAGACATATGGCCATTTTTGTGCCTGGCGCGGTGCCAAGTGGGAAAGAGTGATTTTGAGGCTGAAGGCAGCAGGAAAGCCTGCAGCCCCCAGGTCTGTGGGGCTACGCCAGCGGTTCCCAAAGAGCTTTAGAACAAGGCATAGTTTTCCCTGATGGCTCTTTGGGCGTGGGACCCATCTCCAGCCATATGGCCATTTTTGTGCCTGGCGCGGCGCCAAGTGGGAAAGGGTGGTTTTGAGGCTGAAGGCAGCAGGAAAGCCGGCAGGCTTCAGGTGTTTGGTCTCCGCAAGCGGTTCCCAAAGAGCTTTAGAACAAGGCATAGTTTTCCCTGCTGGCTCTTTTGGCGTTGGAGCAGTCTCCAGCCATATGGCCATTTTTGAGCCTGGCGCGGCGCCAAGTGGGAAAGGGTGGTTTTGAGGCTGAAGGCAGCAGGAAAGCCTGCAGCCCCCAGGTGTGTGGGGCTACGCAAGCGGTTCCCAAAGAGCTTTAGAACAAGGCATAGTTTTCCCTGCTGGCTCTTTGGGCGTGGGACCCATCTCTAGACATATGGCCATTTTTCTGCCTGGCGCGTTGCCAAGTGGGAAAGGGTGGTTTTGAGGCTGAAGGCAGCAGGAAAGCCTGCAGCCGCCAGGTCTGTGGGGCTACGCAACCGGTTCCCAAAGAGCTTTAGAACAAGGCATATTTTTCCCCCCTGGCTCTTTGGGCGTGGGACCCATCTCCAGACATATGGCCATTTTTGTGCCTGGCACGGTGCCATGTGGGTAAAGGGTGGTTTTGAGGCTGAAGGCAGCAGGAAAGCCTGCAGCCCCAAGGTGTGTGAGGCCACGCCAGCGGTTCCCAAAGAGCTTTAGAACAAGGCATAGTTTTCCCTGCTGGCTCTTTGAGCGTGGGACCCATCTCCAGATATATGGCCATTTTTGTGCCTGGCACGGCGCCATGTGGGAAAGGGTGGTTTTGAGGCTGAAGGCAGCAGGAAAGCCTGCAGCCCCCAGGTGTGTGGGGCTACGCAAGCGGTTCCGAAAGAGCTTTAAAACAAGGCATAGTTTTCCCTGCTGGCTCTTTGGGCGTGGGACCAATCTCCAGCCATATGGCCATTTTTGTGCCTGGCACGGCGCCAAGTGATAAAGGGTGGTTTGGAGGCTGAAGGCAGCAGGAAAGCCTGCAGCCCCCAGGTGTGTGGGGCTACGCAAGCGGTTCCCAAAGAGCTTTAGAACAAGGCATAGTTTTCCCTGCTGGCTCTTTGGGCGTGGGACCAATCTCCAGACATATGGCCATTTTTGTGCCTGGCGCGGTGCCAAGTAGGAAAGGGTGGTTTTGAGGCTGAAGGCAGCAGGAAAGCCTGCAGCCCCCAGGTCTGTGGGGCTACGCATTCGGTTCCAAAAGAGCTTTAGAACAAGGCATAGTTTTCCCTGCTGGCTCCTTGGGCGTGGGACCCATGTCCAGACATATGGCCATTTTGTGCCTGGCGCAGCGCCAAGTGGGAAAGGGTGGTTTTGAGGCTGAAGGCGCCAGGAAAGCCTGCAGTCCCCAGGTCTGTGTTGCTACGCAAGCGGTTCCCAAAGAGCTTTAGAACAAGGCATAGTTTTCCCTCCTGGTTCTTTGGGCGTGGGACCCATCTCCAGACATATGGCCATTTTTGTGCCTGGCGAGGCGCCAAGTGGGAAAGGGTGGTTTTGAGGCTGAAGGCAGCAGGAAAGCCTGCAGCCCCCAGGTGTGTGGGGCTACGCAAGCGGTTCCCAAGGAGCTTTAGAACAAGGCATAGTTTTCCCCCCTGGCTCTTTGGGCGTGGGACCCATCTCCAGACATATGGCCATTTTTGTGGCTGGCGCGGCGCCAAGTGGGAAAGGGTGGTTTTGAGGCTGAAGGCAGCAGGAAAGCCTGCAGCCCCCAGGTCTGTGGGGCTACGCAAGCGGTTCCCAAAGAGCTTTAGAACAAGGCATAGTTTTCCCTGCTGGCTCTTTTGGGCGTGGAACAAATCTCCAGACATATGGCCATTTTTGTGCCTGGCGCGGCACCACGTGGGAAAGGGTGGTTTTGAGGCTGAAGGCAGCAGGAAAGCCTGCAGCCCCCAGGTCTGTGGGGCTACGCAAGCGGTTCCCAAAGAGCTTTAGAACAAGGCATAGTTTTCCCTGCTGGCTCTTTGGGCGTGGGACCAATCTCCAGACATATGGCCATTTTTGTGCCTGGCGCGGCGCCAAGTAGAAAAGGGTGGTTTTGAAGCTGAAGGCGCCAGGAAAGCCTGCAGCCCCCAGGTGTGTGGGGCTACGCAAGCGGTTCCCAAAGAGCTTTAGAACAAGGCATAATTTTCCCTGATGGCTCTTTGGGCGGGGGACCCATCTCCAGACATATGGCCATTTTTGTGCCTCTCGCGGCGCCAAGAGGGAAAGGGTGGTTTTGAGGCTGAAGGCAGCAGGAAAGCCTGCAGCCGCCAGGTCTGTGGGGCTACGCAAGCGGTTCCCAAAGAGCTTTAGAACAAGGCATATTTTTCCCCCCTGGCTCTTTGGGCGTGGGACCCATCTCCAGACATATGGCCATTTTTGTGCCTGGCGCGGCGCCATGTGGGTAAAGGGTGGTTTTGAGGCTGAAGGCAGCAGGAAAGCCTGAAGCCCCCAGGTGTGTGGGGCTACGCAAGCGGTTCCCAAAGAGCTTTAGAACAAGGCATAGTTTTCCCTGCTGGCTCTTTGGGTGCAGGAATAATCTCCAGACATATTGCCATTTTTGTGCCTGGCGCGGCGCCAAGTGGGAAAGGGTGGTTTTGAGGCTGCAGGCAGCAGGAAAGCCTGCAGACCCAAGGTGTGTGAGGCCACGCCAGCGGTTCCCAAACAGCTTTAGAACTAGGCATAGTTTTCCCTGCTGGCTCTTTGAGCGTGGGACCCATCTCCAGACATATGGCCATTTTTGTGCCTGGCGCGGCGCCATGTGGGAAAGGGTGGTTTTGAGGCTGAAGGCAGCAGGAAAGCCTGCAGCCCCCAGGTCTGTGGGGCCACGCAAGCCATTCCCCAAGAGCTTTAGAACAAGGCATAGTTTTCCCTGCTGGCTCTTTGGGCGTGGGACCCATCTCCAGACATATGGCCATTTTTGTGCCTGGCACGGCGCCTAATTGGGAAAGGGTTTTTTGAGGCTGAAGGCACCAGGAAACCCTGCAGCCCCGAGGTCTGTGTGGCTACGCAAGCGGTTCCCAAAGACCTTTAAAACAAGGCATAGTTTTCCCTGCTGGCTCTTTGAGCGTGGGACCAATCTCCAGCCATATGGCCATTTTTGTGCCTGGCGCGGCGCCAAGTGATAAAGGGTGGTTTGGAGGCTGAAGGCAGCAGGAAAGCCTGCAGGCTTCAGGTGTTTGGTCTCCGCAAGCGGTTCCCAAAGAGCTTTAGAACAAGGCATAGTTTTCCCTGCTGGCTCTTTGGGCGTGGGACCAATCTCCAGACATATGGCCATTTTTGTGCCTGGCGCGGTGCCAAGTAGGAAAGGGTGGTTTTGAGGCTGAAGGCAGCAGGAAAGCCTGCAGCCCCCAGGTCTGTGGGGCTACGCATTCGGTTCCAAAAGAGCTTTAGAACAAGGCATAGTTTTCCCTGCTGGCTCCTTGGGCGTGGGACCCATGTCCAGACATATGGCCATTTTGTGCCTGGCGCAGCGCCAAGTGGGAAAGGGTGGTTTTGAGGCTGAAGGCGCCAGGAAAGCCTGCAGTCCCCAGGTCTGTGTTGCTACGCAAGCGGTTCCCAAAGAGCTTTAGAACAAGGCATAGTTTTCCCTCCTGGTTCTTTGGGCGTGGGACCCATCTCCAGACATATGGCCATTTTTGTGCCTGGCGCGGTGCCAAGTGGGAAAGGGTGGTTTTGAGGCTGAAGGCAGCAGGAAAGCCTGCAGCCCCCAGGTGTGTGGGGCTACGCAAGCGGTTCCCAAGGAGCTTTAGAACAAGGCATAGTTTTCCCTGCTGGCTCTTTGGGCGTGGGACCCATCTCCAGACATATGGCCATTTTTGTGCCTGGCGCGGCGCCAAGTGGGAAAGGGTGGTTTTGAGGCTGAAGGCAGCAGGAAAGCCTGCAGCCCCCAGGTGTGTGGGGCTACGCAAGCGGTTCCCAAAGAGCTTTAGAACAAGGCATAGTTTTCCCTGCTGGCTCTTTTGAGCGTGGAACAAATCTCCAGACATATGGCCATTTTTGTGCCTGGCGCGGCACCACGTGGGAAAGGGTGGTTTTGAGGCTGAAGGCAGCAGGAAAGCCTGCAGCCCCCAGGTCTGTGGGGCTACGCAAGCGGTTCCCAAAGAGCTTTAGAACAAGGCATAGTTTTCCCTGCTGGCTCTTTGGGTGTAGGAATAATCTCCAGACATATGGCCATTTTTGTGCCTGGCGCGGCGCCAAGTAGGAAAGGGTGGTTTTGAAGCTGAAGGCGCCAGGAAAGCCTGCAGCCCCCAGGTCTGTGGGGCTACGCAAGCGGTTCCCAAAGAGCTTTAGAACAAGGCATAGTTTTCCCTGCTGGCTCTTTGGGTGTAGGAATAATCTCCAGACATATGGCCATTTTCGTGCCTGGCGCGGCGCCAAGTTGGAAAGGGATTTTTGAGGCTGAAGGCGCCAGGAAAGCCTGCAGCCCCCAGGTGTGTGGGGCTACGCAAGCGGTTCCCAAAGAGCTTTAGAACAAGGCATATTTTTCCCTGATGGCTCTTTGGGCGTGGGACCCATCTCCAGACATAGGGCCATTTTTGTGCCTGGCGCGGCGACAAGTGATAAAGGGTGGTTTTGAGGCTGAAGGCAGCAGGAAAGCCTGCAGCCCCCAGGTCTGTGGGGCTACGCAAGCGGTTCCCAAAGAGCTTTAGAACAAGACATATTTTTCCCCCCTGGCTCTTTGGGCGTGGGACCCATCTCCAGACATATGGCCATTTTTGTACCTGGCGCGGTGCCAAGTGGAAAGGGTGGTTTTGAGGCTGAAGGCAGCAGGAAAACATGCAGCCCCCAGGTCTGTGGGGCTACGCAAGCGGTTCCCAAAGAGCTTCAGAACAAGGCATAGTTTTCCCTGCTGGCTCTTTGGGCCTGGGACCAATCTCCAGACATATGGCCATTTTTGTGCCTGGCGCGGCACCACGTGGGAGAGAGTGGTTTTGAGGCTGAAGGCAGCAGGAAAGCCTGCAGCCCCCAGGTGTGTGGGGCTACGCAAGCGGTTCCCAAAGAGCTTTAGAACAAGGCATAGTTTTCCCTGCTGGCTCTTTGGGTGCAGGAATAATCTCCAGACATATTGCCATTTTTGTGCCTGGCGCGGCGCCAAGTGGGAAAGGGTGGTTTTGAGGCTGCAGGCAGCAGGAAAGCCTGCAGACCCAAGGTGTGTGAGGCCACGCCAGCGGTTCCCAAAGAGCTTTAGAACAAGGCATAGTTTTCCCTGCTGGCTCTTTGAGCGTGGGACCCATCTCCAGACATATGGCCATTTTTGTGCCTGGCGCGGCGACAAGTGATAAAGGGTGGTTTTGAGGCTGAAGGCAGCAGGAAAGCCTGCAGCCCCCAGGTCTGTGGGGCTACGCAAGCGGTTCCCAAAGAGCTTTAGAACAAGGCATAGTTTTCCCTGCTGGCTCTTTGGGCGTGGGACCCATCTCCAGACATATGGCCATTTTTGTGCCTGGCACGGCGCCTAGTTGGAAAGGGTTTTTTGAGGTTGAAGGCAGCAGGAAAGCCTGCAGCCCCCCGGTGTGTGGGGCTACGCAAGCGGTTCCCAAAGAGCTTTAGAACAAGGCATAGTTTTCCCTGCTGGCTCTTTTGGGCGTGGAACAAATCTCCAGACATATGGCCATTTTTGTGCCTGGCGCGGCACCACGTGGGAAAGGGTGGTTTTGAGGCTGAAGGCAGCAGGAAAGCCTGCAGCCCCCAGGTCTGTGGGGCTACGCAAGCGGTTCCCAAAGAGCTTTAGAACAAGGCATAGTTTTCCCTGCTGGCTCTTTGGGCGTGGGACCAATCTCCAGACATATGGCCATTTTTGTGCCTGGCGCGGCGCCAAGTAGAAAAGGGTGGTTTTGAAGCTGAAGGCGCCAGGAAAGCCTGCAGCCCCCAGGTGTGTGGGGCTACGCAAGCGGTTCCCAAAGAGCTTTAGAACAAGGCATAATTTTCCCTGATGGCTCTTTGGGCGGGGGACCCATCTCCAGACATATGGCCATTTTTGTGCCTCTCGCGGCGCCAAGAGGGAAAGGGTGGTTTTGAGGCTGAAGGCAGCAGGAAAGCCTGCAGCCGCCAGGTCTGTGGGGCTACGCAAGCGGTTCCCAAAGAGCTTTAGAACAAGGCATATTTTTCCCCCCTGGCTCTTTGGGCGTGGGACCCATCTCCAGACATATGGCCATTTTTGTGCCTGGCGCGGCGCCATGTGGGTAAAGGGTGGTTTTGAGGCTGAAGGCAGCAGGAAAGCCTGAAGCCCCCAGGTGTGTGGGGCTACGCAAGCGGTTCCCAAAGAGCTTTAGAACAAGGCATAGTTTTCCCTGCTGGCTCTTTGGGTGCAGGAATAATCTCCAGACATATTGCCATTTTTGTGCCTGGCGCGGCGCCAAGTGGGAAAGGGTGGTTTTGAGGCTGCAGGCAGCAGGAAAGCCTGCAGACCCAAGGTGTGTGAGGCCACGCCAGCGGTTCCCAAACAGCTTTAGAACTAGGCATAGTTTTCCCTGCTGGCTCTTTGAGCGTGGGACCCATCTCCAGACATATGGCCATTTTTGTGCCTGGCGCGGCGCCATGTGGGAAAGGGTGGTTTTGAGGCTGAAGGCAGCAGGAAAGCCTGCAGCCCCCAGGTCTGTGGGGCCACGCAAGCCATTCCCCAAGAGCTTTAGAACAAGGCATAGTTTTCCCTGCTGGCTCTTTGGGCGTGGGACCCATCTCCAGACATATGGCCATTTTTGTGCCTGGCACGGCGCCTAATTGGGAAAGGGTTTTTTGAGGCTGAAGGCACCAGGAAACCCTGCAGCCCCGAGGTCTGTGTGGCTACGCAAGCGGTTCCCAAAGACATTTAAAACAAGGCATAGTTTTCCCTGCTGGCTCTTTGAGCGTGGGACCAATCTCCAGCCATATGGCCATTTTTGTGCCTGGCGCGGCGCCAAGTGATAAAGGGTGGTTTGGAGGCTGAAGGCAGCAGGAAAGCCTGCAGGCTTCAGGTGTTTGGTCTCCGCAAGCGGTTCCCAAAGAGCTTTAGAACAAGGCATAGTTTTCCCTGCTGGCTCTTTGGGCGTGGGACCAATCTCCAGACATATGGCCATTTTTGTGCCTGGCGCGGTGCCAAGTAGGAAAGGGTGGTTTTGAGGCTGAAGGCAGCAGGAAAGCCTGCAGCCCCCAGGTCTGTGGGGCTACGCATTCGGTTCCAAAAGAGCTTTAGAACAAGGCATAGTTTTCCCTGCTGGCTCCTTGGGCGTGGGACCCATGTCCAGACATATGGCCATTTTGTGCCTGGCGCAGCGCCAAGTGGGAAAGGGTGGTTTTGAGGCTGAAGGCGCCAGGAAAGCCTGCAGTCCCCAGGTCTGTGTTGCTACGCAAGCGGTTCCCAAAGAGCTTTAGAACAAGGCATAGTTTTCCCTCCTGGTTCTTTGGGCGTGGGACCCATCTCCAGACATATGGCCATTTTTGTGCCTGGCGCGGTGCCAAGTGGGAAAGGGTGGTTTTGAGGCTGAAGGCAGCAGGAAAGCCTGCAGCCCCCAGGTGTGTGGGGCTACGCAAGCGGTTCCCAAGGAGCTTTAGAACAAGGCATAGTTTTCCCTGCTGGCTCTTTGGGCGTGGGACCCATCTCCAGACATATGGCCATTTTTGTGCCTGGCGCGGCGCCAAGTGGGAAAGGGTGGTTTTGAGGCTGAAGGCAGCAGGAAAGCCTGCAGCCCCCAGGTGTGTGGGGCTACGCAAGCGGTTCCCAAAGAGCTTTAGAACAAGGCATAGTTTTCCCTGCTGGCTCTTTTGGGCGTGGAACAAATCTCCAGACATATGGCCATTTTTGTGCCTGGCGCGGCACCACGTGGGAAAGGGTGGTTTTGAGGCTGAAGGCAGCAGGAAAGCCTGCAGCCCCCAGGTCTGTGGGGCTACGCAAGCGGTTCCCAAAGAGCTTTAGAACAAGGCATAGTTTTCCCTGCTGGCTCTTTGGGTGTAGGAATAATCTCCAGACATATGGCCATTTTTGTGCCTGGCGCGGCGCCAAGTAGGAAAGGGTGGTTTTGAAGCTGAAGGCGCCAGGAAAGCCTGCAGCCCCCAGGTCTGTGGGGCTACGCAAGCGGTTCCCAAAGAGCTTTAGAACAAGGCATAGTTTTCCCTGCTGGCTCTTTGGGTGTAGGAATAATCTCCAGACATATGGCCATTTTCGTGCCTGGCGCGGCGCCAAGTTGGAAAGGGATTTTTGAGGCTGAAGGCGCCAGGAAAGCCTGCAGCCCCCAGGTGTGTGGGGCTACGCAAGCGGTTCCCAAAGAGCTTTAGAACAAGGCATATTTTTCCCTGATGGCTCTTTGGGCGTGGGACCCATCTCCAGACATAGGGCCATTTTTGTGCCTGGCGCGGCGACAAGTGATAAAGGGTGGTTTTGAGGCTGAAGGCAGCAGGAAAGCCTGCAGCCCCCAGGTCTGTGGGGCTACGCAAGCGGTTCCCAAAGAGCTTTAGAACAAGACATATTTTTCCCCCCTGGCTCTTTGGGCGTGGGACCCATCTCCAGACATATGGCCATTTTTGTACCTGGCGCGGTGCCAAGTGGAAAGGGTGGTTTTGAGGCTGAAGGCAGCAGGAAAACATGCAGCCCCCAGGTCTGTGGGGCTACGCAAGCGGTTCCCAAAGAGCTTCAGAACAAGGCATAGTTTTCCCTGCTGGCTCTTTGGGCCTGGGACCAATCTCCAGACATATGGCCATTTTTGTGCCTGGCGCGGCACCACGTGGGAGAGAGTGGTTTTGAGGCTGAAGGCAGCAGGAAAGCCTGCAGCCCCCAGGTGTGTGGGGCTACGCAAGCGGTTCCCAAAGAGCTTTAGAACAAGGCATAGTTTTCCCTGCTGGCTCTTTGGGTGCAGGAATAATCTCCAGACATATTGCCATTTTTGTGCCTGGCGCGGCGCCAAGTGGGAAAGGGTGGTTTTGAGGCTGCAGGCAGCAGGAAAGCCTGCAGACCCAAGGTGTGTGAGGCCACGCCAGCGGTTCCCAAAGAGCTTTAGAACAAGGCATAGTTTTCCCTGCTGGCTCTTTGAGCGTGGGACCCATCTCCAGACATATGGCCATTTTTGTGCCTGGCGCGGCGACAAGTGATAAAGGGTGGTTTTGAGGCTGAAGGCAGCAGGAAAGCCTGCAGCCCCCAGGTCTGTGGGGCTACGCAAGCGGTTCCCAAAGAGCTTTAGAACAAGGCATAGTTTTCCCTGCTGGCTCTTTGGGCGTGGGACCCATCTCCAGACATATGGCCATTTTTGTGCCTGGCACGGCGCCTAGTTGGAAAGGGTTTTTTGAGGTTGAAGGCAGCAGGAAAGCCTGCAGCCCCCCGGTGTGTGGGGCTACGCAAGCGGTTCCCAAAGAGCTTTAGAACAAGGCATAGTTTTCCCTGCTGGCTCTTTTGGGCGTGGAACAAATCTCCAGACATATGGCCATTTTTGTGCCTGGCGCGGCACCACGTGGGAAAGAGTGGTTTTGAGGCTGAAGGCAGCAGGAAAGCCTGCAGCCCCCAGGTCTGTGGGGCTACGCAAGCGGTTCCCAAAGAGCTTTAGAACAAGGCATAGTTTTCCCTGCTGGCTCTTTGGGCGTGGGACCAATCTCCAGACATATGGCCATTTTTGTGCCTGGCGCGGCGCCAAGTGGGAAAGGGTGGTTTTGAAGCTGAAGGCGCCAGGAAAGCCTGCAGCCCCCAGGTCTGTGGGGTTACGCAAGCGGTTCCCAAAGAGCTTTAGAACAAGGCATAGTTTTCCCTGCTGGCTCTTTGGGTGTAGGAATAATCTCCAGACATATTGCCATTTTTGTACCTGGCGGGGCGCCAAGTGGGAAAGGGTGGTGTTGAAGCTGAAGGCGCCAGGAAAGCCTGCAGCCCCCAGGTCTGTGGGGCTACGCAAGCGGTTCCCAAAGAGCTTTAGAACAAGGCATAGTTTTCCCTGCTGGCTCTTTGGGTGTAGGAATAATCTCCAGACATATGGCCATTTTTGTGCCTGGCGCGGCGCCAAGTAGGAAAGTGTGGTTTTGAAGCTGAAGGCTCCAGGAAAGCCTGCAGACCCAAGGTGTGTGAGGCCACGCCAGCAGTTCCCAAGCAGATTTAGAACAAGGCATAGTTTCCCCTGCTGGCTCTTTGGGCGTGGGACCAATCTCCAGACATATGGCCATTTTTGTGCCTGGCGCGGCGCCAAGTTCAAAGGGATTTTTCGGGCTGAAGGCGCCAGAAAAGCCTGCAGCCCCCAGGTGTGTGGGGCTACGCAAGCGGTTCCCAAAGAGCTTTAGAACAAGGCATAGTTTTCCCTGATGGCTCTTTGGGCGGGGGACCCATCTCCAGACATATGGCCATTTTTGTGCCTCTCGCGGTGCCAAGAGGGAAAGGGTGGTTTTGAGGCTGAAGGCAGCAGGAAAGCCTGAAGCCCCCAGGTGTGTGGGGCTACGCAAGCGGTTCCCAAAGAGCTTTAGAACAAGGCATAGTTTTCCCTGCTGGCTCTTTGGGTGCAGGAATAATCTCCAGACATATTGCCATTTTTGTGCCTGGCGCGGCGCCAAGTGGGAAAGGGTGGTTTTGAGGCTGCAGGCAGCAGGAAAGCCTGCAGACCCAATGTGTGTGGGGCCACGCCAGCGGTTCCCAAAGAGCTTTAGAACAAGGCATAGTTTTCCCTGCTGGCTCTTTGAGCGTGGGACCCATCTCCAGACATATGGCCATTTTTGTGCCTGGCGCGGCGCCATGTGGGAAAGGGTGGTTTTGAGGCTGAAGGCAGCAGGAAAGCCTGCAGCCCCCAGGTCTGTGGGGCTACGCAAGCGGTTCCCAAAGAGCTTTAGAACAAGGCATAGTTTTCCCTGCTGGCTCTTTGGGCGTGGGACCCATCTCCAGACATATGGCCATTTTTGTGCCTGGCACGGCGCCTAGTTGGAAAGGGTTTTTTGAGGCTGAAGGCAGCAGGAAAGCCTGCAGCCCCCAGGTGTGTGGGGCTACGCAAGCGGTTCCCAAAGAGCTTTAGAACAAGGCATAGTTTTCCCTGCTGGCTCTTTTGGGCGTGGAACAAATCTCCAGACATATGGCCATTTTTGTGCCTGGCGCGGCACCACGTGGGAAAGAGTGGTTTTGAGGCTGAAGGCAGCAGGAAAGCCTGCAGCCCCCAGGTCTGTGGGGCTACGCAAGCGGTTCCCAAAGAGCTTTAGAACAAGGCATAGTTTTCCCTGCTGGCTCTTTGGGCGTGGGACCAATCTCCAGACATATGGCCATTTTTGTGCCTGGCGCGGCGCCAAGTAGGAAAGTGTGGTTTTGAAGCTGAAGGCTCCAGGAAAGCCAGCAGACCCAAGGTGTGTGAGGCCACGCCAGCAGTTCCCAAGCAGATTTAGAACAAGGCATAGTTTCCCCTGCTGGCTCTTTGGGCGTGGGACCAATCTCCAGACATATGGCCATTTTTGTGCCTGGCGCGGCGCCAAGTTCAAAGGGATTTTTCGGGCTGAAGGCGCCAGAAAAGCCTGCAGCCCCCAGGTGTGTGGGGCTACGCAAGCGGTTCCCAAAGAGCTTTAGAACAAGGCATAGTTTTCCCTGATGGCTCTTTGGGCGGGGGACCCATCTCCAGACATATGGCCATTTTTGTGCCTCTCGCGGTGCCAAGAGGGAAAGGGTGGTTTTGAGGCTGAAGGCAGCAGGAAAGCCTGAAGCCCCCAGGTGTGTGGGGCTACGCAAGCGGTTCCCAAAGAGCTTTAGAACAAGGCATAGTTTTCCCTGCTGGCTCTTTGGGTGCAGGAATAATCTCCAGACATATTGCCATTTTTGTGCCTGGCGCGGCGCCAAGTGGGAAAGGGTGGTTTTGAAGCTGAAGGCAGCAGGAAAGCCTGCAGCCCCCAGGTCTGTGGGGCTACGCAAGCGGTTCCCAAAGAGCTTTAGAACAAGGCATAGTTTTCCCTGCTGGCTCTTTGGGTGTAGGAATAATCTCCAGACATATGGCCATTTTTGTGCCTGGCGCGGCGCCAAGTTGGAAAGGGTGGTTTTGAGGCTGAAGGCGCCAGGAAAGCCTGCAGCCCCCAGGTGTGTGGGGCTACGCAAGCGGTTCCCAAAGAGCTTTAGAACAAGGCATAGTTTTCCCTGATGGCTCTTTGGGTGTAGGAGTAATCTCCAGACATATTGCCATTTTTGTACCTGGCAGGGCGCTAAGTGGGAAAGTGTGGTTTTCAGGCTGAAGGCAGCAGGAAAGCCTGCAGACCGAAGGTGTGTGAGGCCACGCCAGCGGTTCCCAAAGAGCTTTAGAACAAGGCATAGTTTTCCCTGCTGGCTCTTTGGGCGTGGCACCCATCTCCAGACATATGGCCATTTTTGTGCCTGGCGCGGCGCCAAGTGGGAAAGGGTGGTTTTGAGGCTGAAGGCAGCAGGAAAGCCTGCAGCCCCCAGGTGTGTGGGGCTACGCAAGCGGTTCCCAAAGAGCTTTAGAACAAGGCATAGTTTTCCCTCCTGGCTCTTTGGGCGTGGGACCCCTCTACAGCCATATGGCCATTTTTGTGGCTGGCGCGGCGCCATGTGGGAAAGGGTGGTTTTTGAGGCTGAAGGCAGCTGGAAAGCCTGCAGCCCCCAGGTGTGTGGGGCTACGCAAGCGGTTCCCAAAGAGCTTTAGAACAAGGCATAGTTTTCCCTGCTGGCTCTTTGGGTGTAGGAGTAATCTCCAGACATATTGCCATTTTTGTACCTGGCGGGGCGCTAAGTGGGAAAGTGTGGTTTTCAGGCTGCAAGCAGCAGGAAAGCCTGCAGACCCAAGGTGTTTGAGGCCACGCCAGCGGTTCCCAAAGAGCTTTAGAACAAGGCATAGTTTTCCCTGCTGGCTCTTTGGGCGTGGGACCCATCTCCAGACATATGGCCATTTTTGTGGCTGGCGCAGTGCCAAGAGGGAAAGGGTGGTTTTGAGGCTGAAGGCAGCAGGAAAGCCGGCAGCCCCCAGGACTGTGGGGCTACGCAAGCGGTTCCCAAAGAGCTTTAGAACAAGGCATAGTTTTCCCTGCTGGCTCTTTTGGCGTGGGACCCATCTCCAGACATATGGCCATTTTTGTGCATGGCGCGGTACCACGTGGGAAAGAGTGTTTTTAAGGCTGAAGGCAGCAGGAAAGCCTGCAGCCCCCAGGTGTGTGGGGCTACGCAAGCGGTTCCCAAAGAGCTTTAGAACAAGGCATAGTTTTCCCTGCTGGCTCTTTGGGCGTGGGACCCATCTCCAGACATATGGCCATTTTTGTGGCTGCCGCAGTGCCAAGAGGGAAAGGGTGGTTTTGAGGCTGAAGGCAGCAGGAAAGCCTGCAGCCCCCAGGACTGTGGGGCTACGCAAGCGGTTCCCAAAGAGCTTTAGAACAAGGCATAGTTTTCCCTGCTGGCTCTTTTGGCGTGGGACCCATCTCCAGACATATGGCCATTTTTGTGCATGGCGCGGCACCACGTGGGAAAGAGTGGTTTTAAGGCTGAAGGCAGCAGGAAAGCCTGCAGCCCCCAGGTGTGTGGGGCTACGCAAGCGGTTCCCAAAGAGCTTTAGAACAAGGCATAGTTTTCCCTGCTGGCTCTTTGGGCGTGGGACCCATCTCCAGCCATATGGCCATTTTTGTGCCTGGCGCGGTGCCAAGTGGGAAAGGGTGGTTTTGAGGCTGAAGGCGCCAGGAAAGCCTGCAGCCCCCAGGTGTGTGGGGCTACGCAAGCGGTTCCCAAAGAGTTTTTGAACAAGGCATAGTTTTCCCTGCTGGCTCTTTGGGCGTTGGAGCAGTCTCCAGCCATATGGCCATTTTTGTGCCTGGCGCGGTGCCAAATGGGAAAGGGTGGTTTTGAGGCTGAAGGCAGCAGGAAAGCCGGCAGGATTCAGGTGTCTGGGTCTCCGCAAGCGGTTCCCAAAGAGCTTTAGAACAAGGCATAGTTTTCCCTGCTGGCTCTTTGAGCGTGGGAGCAACTCCAGCCATATGGCCATTTTTGTGCCTGGCGGGGCGCCAAGTGGGAAAGGGTGGTTTTGAGGCTGAAGGCAGCAGGAAAGCCTGCAGCCCCCAGGACTGTGGGGCTACGCAAGCGGTTCCCAAAGAGCTTTAGAACAAGGCATAGTTTTCCCTGCTGGCTCTTTGGGCGTGGGACCCATCTCTAGACATATGGCCATTTTTGTGCCTGGCGCGTTGCCAAGTGGGAAAGGGTGGTTTTGAGGCTGAATGCAGCAGGAAAGCCTGCAGCCCCCAGGTCTGTGGGGCTACGCAAGCGGTTCCCAAAGAGCTTTAGAACAAGGCATAGTTTTCCCTCCTGGCTCTTTGGGCGTGGGACCCCTCTACAGCCATATGGCCATTTTTGTGCCTGGCGCGGCGCCATGTGGGAAAGGGTGGTTTTTGAGGCTGAAGGCAGCAGGAAAGCCTGCAGCCCCCAGGTGTGTGGGGCTACGCAAGCGGTTCCCAAAGAGCTTTAGAACAAGGCATAGTTTTCCCTGCTGGCTCTTTGGGCGTGGGACCCATCTCCAGACATATGGCCATTTTTGTGGCTGGCGCAGTGCCAAGATGAAAGGGTGGTTTTGAGGCTGAAGGCAGCAGGAAAGCCTGCAGCCCCCAGGACTGTGGGGCTACGCAAGCGGTTCCCAAAGAGCTTTAGAACAAGGCATAGTTTTCCCTGCTGGCTCTTTGGGCGTGGGACCCATCTCCAGACATATGGCCATTTTTGTGCATGGCGCGGCACCACGTGGGAAAGAGTGGTTTTGAGGCTGAAGGCAGCAGGAAAGCCTGCAGCCCCCAGGTCTGTGGGGCTACGCAAGCGGTTCCCAAAGAGCTTTAGAACAAGGCATAGTTTTCCCTGCTGGCTCTTTGGGCGTGGGACCCATCTCCAGCCATATGGCCATTTTTGTGCCTGGCGCGGTGCCAAGTGGGAAAGGGTGGTTTTGAGGCTGAAGGCGCCAGGAAAGCCTGCAGCCCCCAGGTCAGTGGGGCTACGCAAGCGGTTCCCAAAGAGCTTTAGAACAAGGCATAGTTTTCCCTGCTGGCTCTTTGGGCGTTGGAGCAGTCTCCAGCCATATGGCCATTTTTGTGCCTGGCGGGGCGCCAAGTGGGAAAGGGTGGTTTTGAGGCTGAAGGCAGCAGGAAAGCCTGCAGCCCCCAGGTCTGTGGGGCTACGCAAGCGGTTCCCAAAGAGCTTTAGAACAAGGCATAGTTTTCCCTGCTGGCTCTTTGGGCGTGGGAGCAACTGCAGCCATATGGCCATTTTTGTGCCTGGCGCGGCGCTAAGTTGGAAAGGGTGGTTTTGAGGCTGAAGGCAGCTGGAAAGCCTGCAGCCCCTATCTCTTTGTGGCTACGCCAGCGGTTCCCAAAGAGCTTTAGAACAAGGCATAGTTTTCCCTGCTGGCTCTTTGGGCGTGGGACCCATCTACACACATATGGCCTCTTGCTAAGACTCTCCAGAGAGCCGTCCTCCAAACCAACACACATCTTGACATATCTCCCACATTGAACGCAGTATCTCCAGGAACGGCAGTCGATGAGCTAGAAACTTTTCTCCCTACACTGTCTGGGGACAGTTCCTCAAAACCAATATACATCCTGCTATATCTCCCACATGGAAAGTGCCAGGTGGGAAACGTAGAGCTTGTTCTCCCTGTCTTCGAGTACTGCTTTCTAATCTCCCCGTTACCTCTTTGCTAACATTCTCCAGAGAGAGTTGTGCTCAAAAGCAAAGCACATATCAAGACATATCTCCCACGTGGAAAGTGCCAGCAGGGAAAGGTGGGGACTATTCTTGGACTCGGTAGGAAATGCTTCAAGTCACCTAATTATCTCTCTGCCTACTCTCTCCATAGAGCTAGGCGCAAAACCAACCAACAATCTTCTTGCTGTACCTCCAACATGGAAAGAGCCAGGAGGGACTTGTAGGGCTCGTTTCTCAGTGTCTCCAATAACGGCATTCAGTGTGCCACCAACTTTTGTTTCTACACCCTCGAGGAGTTCTCCTCAAAATCCATAAACGTCTTGTTATACGTAAAACAAGCAAAGGGCCAAAAGTGAATTGTATAGCTGTTCTCAGTGTCGCTGAGAATTGCTCTGATTATCCGTGTGACCTCTTTGCTAAGACTCTCCAGAGAGCCGTCCTCCAAACCAACACACATCTTGACATATCTCCCACATTGATCGCAGTATCTCCAGGAACGGCATTCGGGGAGCCAGAAACTTTTCTGCCTACACTGCCTGGGGACAGTTCCTCAAAACCAATATACAGCCTGCTATATCTCCCACATGGAAAGTGCCAGGTGGGAAATGTAGGGCTTGTTCTCCCTGTCTTCGAGTACGACTTTCTACTCTCCCCGTTACCTCTTTGCTAAATTCTCTCGAGAGAGTTGTGCTCCAAACGAAAGCACACCTTGACATATCTCCCACAGGGAAAGTGCTATTAGGCAATTGTAGGATTTGATCGCAGTGTCTCTCCAGGAACGGCATTCAAGGAGCCAGGAACTTTTCTGCCTACACCGTCCATTGAGTTGTCCTCAAAACCAATATAGATCCTGCTATATCTCCCACATGGAAAGTGCCAGGAGGGAAAAGTGGGGATTATGCTTAGACTTTCTCGGAACTGCTTCAAATCAACTAGATCTCTTTGTGCTGTAACTCTCCCAACAGCCAAACGCAAAAGCAGCAAACATCTCGCTGTATGTCCCACATCCAAAGTGCCAAGAGAGTAATGTAGAGCCTGCTGTCCCTGCCTTTGAGTACTGTTTTCACTGTCCCGGTTACCTCTTTGCTAACATTCTCTTCAGAGCTGCAGTGAAACCAGGAACCACGTGGAGAAGGCACCCGCACTGAAAATGACTGGAAGGAACATTGGGGCTTCTTCTCAGTGTCTCCGATATCGGGTTTCACTGTCCCGGGAAAGTCTCTGCTAACACCCTGCAGAGCGCTGTGCCCAATATACAGAAACGTCTTGCGGTATCTCCTACAAGGAAAGTGCCAAGAGGGACTTGTCGATCTTGTTCTCAGTGTCTCTGAGAATTGCTCTGATTATCACTTTTACCTCTTTGCTAAGACTCTCCAGAGAGCCGTCCTCCAAACCAACACACGTGTTGACATATCTCCCACATTGATCGCAGTGTCTCCAGAAACGGCAGTCGATGAGCCAGGAACTTTTCTCCCTACACTGTCCATTGAGTTGTCCTCAAAACCAATATACATCCTGCTATATCTCCTACATGGGAAGTGCCAGGTGGGAAACGTAGAGCTTGTTCTCCCTGTCTTCGAGTACTGCTTTCTACTCTCCCCGTTACCTCTTTGCTAACATTCTCCAGAGAGAGTTGTGCTCAAAAGCAAAGCACATATCAAGACATATCTCCCACGTGGAAAGTGCCAGCAGGGAAAGGTGGGGACTATTCTTGGACTCGGTAGGAAATGCTTCAAGTCACCTAATTATCTCTCTGCCTACTCTCTCCATAGAGCTAGGCGCAAAACCAACCAACAATCTTCTTGCTGTACCTCCAACATGGAAAGAGCCAGGAGGGACTTGTAGGGCTCGTTTCTCAGTGTCTCCAATAACGGCATTCAGTGTGCCACCAACTTTTGTTTCTACACCCTCGAGGAGTTCTCCTCAAAATCCATAAACGTCTTGTTATACGTAAAACAAGCAAAGGGCCAAAAGTGAATTGTATAGCTGTTCTCAGTGTCGCTGAGAATTGCTCTGATTATCCGTGTGACCTCTTTGCTAAGACTCTCCAGAGAGCCGTCCTCCAAACCAACACACATCTTGACATATCTCCCACATTGATCGCAGTATCTCCAGGAACGGCATTCGGGGAGCCAGAAACTTTTCTGCCTACACTGTCTGGGGACAGTTCCTCAAAACCAATATACATCCTGCTATATCTCCCACATGGAAAGTGTCAGGAGGGAAAAGTGGGGATTATGCTTAGACTTTCTCGGAACTGCTTCAAATCAACTAGATATCTTTGTGCTGTAACTCTCCCAACAGCCAAACGCAAAAGCAGCAAACATCTCGCTGTATGTCCCACATCCAAAGTGCCAAGAGAGTAATGTAGAGCCTGCTGTCCCTGCCTTTGAGTACTGTTTTCACTGTCCCGGTTACCTCTTTGCTAACATTCTCTTCAGAGCTGCAGTGAAACCAGGAACCACGTGGAGAAGGCACCCGCACTGAAAATGACTGGAAGGAACATTGGGGCTTCTTCTCAGTGTCTCTGATGTCGGGTTTCACTGTCCCGGGAAAGTCTCTGCTAACACCCTGCAGAGCGCTGTGCCCAATATACAGAAACGTCTTGCGGTATCTCCTACAAGGAAAGTGCCAAGAGGGACTTGTCGATCTTGTTCTCAGTGTCTCTGAGAATTGCTCTGATTATCACTTTTACCTCTTTGCTAAGACTCTCCAGAGAGCCGTCCTCCAAACCAACACACGTGTTGACATAGCTCCCACATTGATCGCAGTATCTCCAGGAACGGCATTCGGGGAGCCAGAAACTTTTCTGCCTACACTGTCTGGGGACAGTTCCTCAAAACCAATATACAGCCTGCTATATCTCCCACATGGAAAGTGCCAGGTGGGAAATGTACGGCTTGTTCTCCCTGTCTTCGAGTACGACTTTCTACTCTCCCCGTTACCTCTTTGCTAACATTCTCTCGAGAGAGTTGTGCTCCAAACGAAAGCACACCTTGACATATCTCCCACAGGGAAAGTGCTATTAGGCAATTGTAGGATTTGATCGCAGTGTCTCTCCAGGAACGGCATTCAAGGAGCCAGGAACTTTTCTGCCTACACCGTCCATTGAATTGTCCTCAAAACCAATATAGATCCTGCTATATCTCCCACATGGAAAGTGCCAGGAGGGAAAAGTGGGGATTATGCTTAGACTTTCTCGGAACTGCTTCAAATCAACTAGATCTCTTTGTGCTGTAACTCTCCCAACAGCCAAACGCAAAAGCAGCAAACATCTCGCTGTATGTCCCACATCCAAAGTGCCAAGAGAGTAATGTAGAGCCTGCTGTCCCTGCCTTTGAGTACTGTTTTCACTGTCCCGGTTACCTCTTTGCTAACATTCTCTTCAGAGCTGCAGTGAAACCAGGAACCACGTGGAGAAGGCACCCGCACTGAAAATGACTGGAAGGAACATTGGGGCTTCTTCTCAGTGTCTCTGATGTCGGGTTTCACTGTCCCGGGAAAGTCTCTGCTGACACCCTGCAGAGCGCTGTGCCCAATATACAGAAACGTCTTGCGGTATCTCCTACAAGGAAAGTGCCAAGAGGGACTTGTCGATCTTGTTCTCAGTGTCTCTGAGAATTGCTCTGATTATCACTTTTACCTCTTTGCTAAGACTCTCCAGAGAGCCGTCCTCCAAACCAACACACGTGTTGACATATCTCCCACATTGATCGCAGTGTCTCCAGAAACGGCAGTCGATGAGCCAGGAACTTTTCTCCCTACACTGTCCATTGAGTTGTCCTCAAAACCAATATACATCCTGCTATATCTCCTACATGGGAAGTGCCAGGTGGGAAACGTAGAGCTTGTTCTCCCTGTCTTCGAGTACTGCTTTCTACTCTCCCCGTTACCTCTTTGCTAACATTCTCCAGAGAGAGTTGTGCTCAAAAGCAAAGCACATATCAAGACATATCTCCCACGTGGAAAGTGCCAGCAGGGAAAGGTGGGGACTATTCTTGGACTCGGTAGGAAATGCTTCAAGTCACCTAATTATCTCTCTGCCTACTCTCTCCATAGATCTAGGCGCAAAACCAACCAACAATCTTCTTGCTGTACCTCCAACATGGAAAGAGCCAGGAGGGACTTGTAGGGCTCGTTTCTCAGTGTCTCCAATAACGGCATTCAGTGTGCCACCAACTTTTGTTTCTACACCCTCGAGGAGTTCTCCTCAAAATCCATAAACCTCTTGTTATACGTAAAACAAGCAAAGGGCCAAAAGTGAATTGTATAGCTGTTCTCAGTGTCGCTGAGAATTGCTCTGATTATCCGTGTGACCTCTTTGCTAAGACTCTCCAGAGAGCCGTCCTCCAAACCAACACACATCTTGACATATCTCCCACATTGATCGCAGTATCTCCAGGAACGGCATTCGGGGAGCCAGAAACTTTTCTGCCTACACTGTCTGGGGACAGTTCCTCAAAACCAATATACATCCTGCTATATCTCCCACATGGAAAGTGCCAGGTGGGAAAAGTGGGGATTATGCTTAGGCTTTCTCGGAACTGCTTCAAATCAACTAGATATCTTTGTGCTGTAACTCTCCCAACAGCCAAACGCAAAAGCAGCAAACATCTCGCTGTATGTCCCACATCCAAAGTGCCAAGAGAGTAATGTAGAGCCTGCTGTCCCTGCCTTTGAGTACTGTTTTCACTGTCCCGGTTACCTCTTTGCTAACATTCTCTTCAGAGCTGCAGTGAAACCAGGAACCACGTGGAGAAGGCACCCGCACTGAAAATGACTGGAAGGAACATTGGGGCTTCTTCTCAGTGTCTCTGATGTCGGGTTTCACTGTCCCGGGAAAGTCTCTGCTAACACCCTGCAGAGCGCTGTGCCCAATATACAGAAACGTCTTGCGGTATCTCCTACAAGGAAAGTGCCAAGAGGGACTTGTCGATCTTGTTCTCAGTGTCTCTCACCCTGCAGAGTGCTGTGCCCTATATACACAAAAATCTTGCGCTATCTCAAACATGTAAAGAGCCAGGAGAGAATTGCAGGAAATCATCGCAGTGCCTCCAAGAACGGCATTCAATGTGCCAGAAACTTTCCTGCCCACAGTCTCCAGGGAGATTTCCTCAAAACCAATAAGCATCCTGCTATATCTCCCACATGGAAAGTGCCAGCAGGGAAAAATGGGGACTGTTCTTAGACTCGATAGGATCTGCTTCAAGTCACCTACTTAGCTCCATGGTTACACTCTTCACAGAGACAGGTGCAAAACAATCAAAAAATCATCTTGCTGTGTCTCCAACATGGAAAGAGCCAGGAGTGAATTCTAGGGCTTCTTCCCAGTGTCTCTCAGAATTGTTCTCATTACCCCGCCTATATCTCTGCTAACACGCTTGCATTGCCCAGAGACGTACAAAATCTTAGGGCGTGGGACAAATCTCCAGCCATATGGCCATTTTTGTGCCTGGCACGGCGCCAAGTGGGAAAGGGTGGTTTTGAGGCTGAAGGCAGCAGGAAAACCTGCAGCCGCCAGGTGTGTGGGGCTACGCAAGCGGTTCCCAAAGAGCTTTAGAACAAGGCATAGTTTTCCCTGCTGGCTCTTTGGGCGTGGGACCCATGTCCAGACATATGACAATTTTTGTACCTGGCGCGGCGCGAAGTGGGACAGGGTGGTTTTGAGGCTGAAGGCAGCAGGAATGCCTGCAGCCCCCAGGTCTGTGGGGCTACGCCAGCGGTTCCCAAAGACCTTTAGAACAAGGCATAGTTTTCCCTGCTGGCTCTTTGGCTGTAGGAGTAATCTCCAGACATATTGCCATTTTTGTACCTGGCGGGGTGCCAAGTAGGAAAGTGTGGTTTTGAAGCTGAAGGCTCCAGGAAAGCCGGCAGACCCAAGGTGTGTGAGGCCACGCCAGCGGTTCCCAAGCAGATTTAGAACAAGGCATAGTTTCCCCTGCTGGCTCTTTGGGCGTGGGACCAATCTCCAGACATATGGCCATTTTTGTGCCTGGCGCGGCTCCAAGTTCAAAGGGATTTTTCGGGCTGAAGGCGCCAGAAAAGCCTGCAGCCCCCAGGTGTGTGGGGCTACGCAAGCGGTTCCCAAAGAGCTTTAGAACAAGGCATAGTTTTCCCTGATGGCTCTTTGGGCGTGGGACCCATCTCCAGACATATGGCCATTTTTGTGCCTCTCGCGGCGCCAAGAGGGAAAGGGTGGTTTTGAGGCTGAAGGCAGCAGGAAAGCCTGCAGCCGCCAGGTCTGTGGGGCTACGCAACCGGTTCCCAAAGAGCTTTAGAACAAGGCATATTTTTCCCCCCTGGCTCTTTGGGCGTGGGACCCATCTCCAGACATATGGCCATTTTTGTGCCTGGCGCGGCGCCAAGTGGGAAAGGGTGGTTTTGAGGCTGAAGGCAGCAGGAAAGCCTGAAGCCCCCAGGTGTGTGGGGCTACGCAAGCGGTTCCCAAAGAGCTTTAGAACAAGGCATAGTTTTCCCTGCTGGCTCTTTGGGTGCAGGAATAATCTCCAGACATATTGCCATTTTTGTGCCTGGCGCGGCGCCAAGTGGGAAAGGGTGGTTTTGAGGCTGCAGGCAGCAGGAAAGCCTGCAGACCCAAGGTGTGTGAGGCCACGCCAGCGGTTCCCAAAGAGCTTTAGAACAAGGCATAGTTTTCCCTGCTGGCTCTTTGAGCGTGGGACCCATCTCCAGACATATGGCCATTTTTGTGCCTGGCGCGGCGCCATGTGAGAAAGGGTGGTTTTGAGGCTGAAGGCAGCAGGAAAGCCTGCAGCCCCCAGGTGTGTGGGGCTACGCAAGCGGTTCCCAAAGAGCTTTAGAACAAGGCATAGTTTTCCCTGCTGGCTCTTTGGGCGTGGGACCCATCTCCAGACATATGGCCATTTTTGTGCCTGGCGCGGCGCCTAGTTGGAAAGGGTTTTTTGAGGCTGAAGGCACCAGGAAACCCTGCAGCCCCCAGGTCTGTGTGGCTACGCCAGCGGTTCCCAAAGACCTTTAAAACAAGGCATAGTTTTCCCTGCTGGCTCTTTGGGTGTAGGAATAATCTCCAGACATAATGCCATTTTTGTACCTGGCGGGGTGCCAAATAGGAAAGTGTGGTTTTGAGGCTGAAGGCTCCAGGAAAGCCTGCAGACCCAAGGTGTGTGAGGCCACACCAGCGGTTCCCAAGCAGATTTAGAACAAGGCATAGTTTCCCCTGCTGGCTCTTTGGGCGTGGGACCAATCTCCAGACATATGGCCATTTTTGTGCCTGGCGCGGCGCCAAGTTCAAAGGGATTTTTCGGGCTGAAGGCGCCAGAAAAGCCTGCAGCCCCCAGGGGTGTGGGGCTACGCAAGCGGTTCCCAAAGAGCTTTAGAACAAGGCATAGTTTTCCCCGATGTCTCTTTGGGCGGGGGACCCATGTCCAGACATATGGCCATTTTTGTGCCTGGCGCAGCGCCAAGAGGGAAAGGGTGGTTTTGAGGCTGCAGGCAGCAGGAAAGCCTGCAGCCCCCAGGTCTGTGGGGCTACGCAAGCGGTTCCCAAAGAGCTTTAGAACAAGGCATATTTTTCCCCCCTGGCTCTTTGGGCGTGGGACCCATCTCCAGACATATGGCCATTTTTGTGCCTGGCGCGGCGCCATGTGGGTAAAGGGTGGTTTTGAGGCTGAAGGCAGCAGGAAAGCCTGCAGCCCCCAGGTGTGTGGGGCTACGCAAGCGGTTCCCAAAGAGCTTTAGAACAAGGCATAGTTTTCCCTGCTGGCTCTTTGGGTGCAGGAATAATCTCCAGACATATTGCCATTTTTGTGCCTGGCGCGGCGCCAAGTGGGAAAGGGTGGTTTTGAGGCTGCAGGCAGCAGGAAAGCCTGCAGCCCCCAGGTCTGTGGGGCTACGCAAGCGGTTCCCAAAGAGCTTTAGAACAAGGCATAGTTTTCCCTGCTGGCTCTTTGGGCGTGGGACCCATCTCCAGACATATTGCCATTTTTGTGCCTGGCACGGCGCCTAGTTGGAAAGGGTTTTTTTGAGGCTGAAGGCACCAGGAAACCCTGCAGCCACCAGGTGTGTCTGGCTACGCAAGCGGTTCCCAAAGACCTTTAAAACAAGGCATAGTTTTCCCTGCTGGCTCTTTGGGCGTGGGACCAATCTCCAGCCATATGGCCATTTTTGTGCCTGGCGCGGCGCCAAGTGATAAAGGGTGGTTTGGAGGCTGAAGGCAGCAGGAAAGCCTGCAGGCTTCAGGTGTTTGGTCTCCGCAAGCGGTTCCCAAAGAGCTTTAGAACAAGGCATAGTTTTCCCTGCTGGCTCCTTGGGCGTTGGACCCATCTCCAGACATATGGCCATTTTTGAGCCTGGCGAGGCGCCAAGTGGGAAAGGGTGGTTTTGAGGCTGAAGGCAGCAGGAAAGCCTGCAGCCCCCAGGTGTGTGGGGCTACGCAAGCGGTTCCCAAGGAGCTTTAGAACAAGGCATAGTTTTCCCTGCTGGCTCTTTGGGCGTGGGACCCATCTCCAGACATATGGCCATTTTTGTGCCTGGCGCGGCGCCAAGTGGGAAAGGGTGGTTTTGAGGCTGAAGGCAGCAGGAAAGCCTGCAGCCCCCAGGTGTGTGGGGCTACGCAAGCGGTTCCCAAAGAGCTTTAGAACAAGGCATAGTTTTCCCTGCTGGCTCTTTTGGGCGTGGAACAAATCTCCAGACATATGGCCATTTTTGTGCCTGGCGCTGCACCACGTGGGAAAGAGTGGTTTTGAGGCTGAAGGCAGCAGGAAAGCCTGCAGCCCCCAGGTCTGTGGGGCTACGCAAGCGGTTCCCAAAGAGCTTTAGAACAAGGCATAGTTTTCCCTGCTGGCTCTTTGGGCGTGGGACCAATCTCCAGACATATGGCCATTTTTGTGCCTGGCACGGCGCCAAGTGGGAAAGGGTGGTTTTGAGGCTGAAGGCGCCAGGAAAGCCTGCAGCCCCCAGGTCTGTGGGGCTACGCAAGCGGTTCCCAAAGAGCTTTAGAACAAGGCATAGTTTTCCCTGCTGGCTCTTTGGGTGTAGGAATAATCTCCAGACATATTGCCATTTTTGTACCTGGCGGGGCGCCAAGTGGGAAAGGGTGGTTTTGAGGCTGCAGGCAGCAGGAAAGCCTGCAGACCCAAGGTGTGTGAGGCCACACCAGCCGTTCCCAAAGAGCTTTAGAACAAGGCATAGTTTTCCCTTCTGGCTCTTTTAGCGTGGGACCCATCTCCAGACATATGGCCATTTTTGTGCCTGGCACGGCGCCTAGTTGGAAAGGGTTTTTTGAGGCTGAAGGCAGCAGGAAAGCCTGCAGCCCCCAGGTCTGTGGGGCTACGCAAGCGGTTCCCAAAGACCTTTAAAACAAGGCATAGTTTTCCCTGCTGGCTCTTTGGGCGTGGGACCGATCTCCAGACATATGGCCATTTTTGTACCTGGCGCGGTGCCAAGTGGGAAAGGGTGGTTTTGAGGCTGAAGGCAGCAGGAAAACATGCAGCCGCCAGGTCTGTGGGGCTACGCAAGCGGTTCCCAAAGAGCTTCAGAACAAGGCATAGTTTTCCCTGCTGGCTCTTTGGGCCTGGGACCAATCTCCAGACATATGGCCATTTTTGTGCCTGGCACGGCGCCAAGTGGGAAAGGGTGGTTTTGAGGCTGAAGGCGCCAGGAAAGCCTGCAGCCCCCAGGTCTGTGGGGCTACGCAAGCGGTTCCCAAAGAGCTTTAGAACAAGGCATAGTTTTCCCTGCTGGCTCTATGGGTGTAGGAATAATCTCCAGACATATGGCCATTTTTGTACCTGGCGGGGCGCCAAGTAGGAAAGGGTGGTTTTGAAGCTGAAGGCGCCAGGAAAGCCTGCAGCCCCCAGGTCTGTGGGGCTACGCAAGCGGTTCCCAAAGAGCTTTAGAACAAGGCATAGTTTTCCCTGCTGGCTCTTTGGGTGTAGGAATAATCTCCAGACATATGGCCATTTTTGTGCCTGGCGCGGCGCCAAGTTGGAAAGGGATTTTTGAGGCTGAAGGCGCCAGGAAAGCCTTCAGCCCCCAGGTGTGTGGGGCTACGCAAGCGGTTCCCAAAGAGCTTTAGAACAAGGCATATTTTTCCCTGATGGCTCTTTGGGCGTGGGACCAATCTCCAGACATATGGCCATTTTTGTGCCTGGCGCGGCGACAAGTGATAAAGGGTGGTTTTGAGGCTGAAGGCAGCAGGAAAGCCTGCAGCCCCCAGGACTGTGGGGCTACGCAAGCGGTTCCCAAAGAGCTTTAGAACAAGGCATAGTTTTCCCTGCTGGCTCTTTGGGCGTGGGACCCATCTCCAGCCATATGGCCATTTTTCTGCCTGGCGCGGTGCCAAGTGGGAAAGGGTGGTTTTGAGGCTGAAGGCGCCAGGAAAGCCTGCAGCCCCCAGGTCTGTGGGGCTACGCAAGCGGTTCCCAAAGAGTTTTAGAACAAGGCATAGTTTTCCCTGCTGGCCCTTTGGGCGTGGGAGCAACTCCAGCCATATGGCCATTTTTGTGCCTGGCGGGGCGCCAAGTGGGAAAGGGTGGTTTTGAGTCTGAAGGCAGCAGGAAAGCCTGCAGCCCCCAGGTCTGTGGGGCTACGCAAGCGGTTCCCAAAGAGCTTTAGAACAAGGCATAGTTTTCCCTGCTGATTCTTTGGGCGTGGGACCCATCTCCAGACATATGGCCATTTTTGTGCCTGGCGCGGCGCCAAGTGGGAAAGGCTGGTTTTGAGGCTGAAGGCAGCAGGAAAGCCGGCAGGCTTCAGGTGTCTGGGTCTCCGCAAGCGGTTCCCAAAGAGCTTTAGAACAAGGCATAGTTTTCCCTGATGGCTCTTTGGGCGTGGGACCCATCACCAGACATATGGCCATTTTTGTGCCTGGCGCGGCGCCAAGTGGGAAAGGGTGGTTTTGAGGCTGAAGGCAGCAGGAAAGCCTGCAGCCCCCAGGTCTGTGGGGCTACGCAAGCGGTTCCCAAAGAGCTTTAGAACAAGGCATAGTTTTCCCTGCTGGCTCTTTGGGCGTGGGACTCATCTCCAGATATATGGCCATTTTTGTGCCTGGCGCGGCGCCAAGTGGGAAAGGGTGGTTTTGAGGCTGAAGGCAGCAGGAAAGCCGGCAGGATTCAGGTGTCTGGGTCTCCGCAAGCGGTTCCCAAAGAGCTTTAGAACAAGGCATAGTTTTCCCTGCTGGCTCTTTGAGCGTGGGAGCAACTCCAGCCATATGGCCATTTTTGTGCCTGGCGGGGCGCCAAGTGGGAAAGGGTGGTTTTGAGGCTGAAGGCAGCAGGAAAGCCTGCAGCCCCCAGGTGTGTGGGGCTACGCAACCAGTTCCCGAAGAGCTTTAGAACAAGGCATAGTTTTCCCTGCTGGCTCTTTGGGTGCAGGAATAATCTCCAGACATATTGCCATTTTTGTGCCTGGCGCGGCGCCAAGTGGGAAAGGGTGGTTTTGAGGCTGCAGGCAGCAGGAAAGCCTGCAGACCCAAGGTGTGTGAGGCCACGCCAGCGGTTCCCAAAGAGCTTTAGAACAAGGCATAGTTTTCCCTGCTGGCTCTTTGAGCGTGGGACCCATCTCCAGACATATGGCCATTTTTGTGCCTGGCGCGGCGCCATGTGGGAAAGGGTGGTTTTGAGGCTGAAGGCAGCAGGAAAGCCTGCAGCCCCCAGGTGTGTGGGGCTACGCAAGCGGTTCCCAAAGAGCTTTAGAACAAGGCATAGTTTTCCCTGCTGGCTCTTTGGGCGTGGGACCCATCTCCAGACATATGGCCATTTTTGTGCCTGGCACGGCGCCTAGTTGGAAAGGGTTTTTTGAGGCTGAAGGCACCAGGAAACCCTGCAGCCCCCAGGTCTGTGTGGCTACGCCAGCGGTTCCCAAAGACCTTTAAAACAAGGCATAGTTTTCCCTGCTGGCTCTTTGGGTGTAGGAATAATCTCCAGACATAATGCCATTTTTGTACCTGGCGGGGTGCCAAGTAGGAAAGTGTGGTTTTGAAGCTGAAGGCTCCAGGAAAGCCTGCAGCCCCCAGGTGTGTGAGGCCACGCCAGCGGTTCCCAAGCAGATTTAGAACAAGGCATAGTTTCCCCTGCTGGCTCTTTGGGCGTGGGACCAATCTCCAGACATATGGCCATTTTTGTGCCTGGCGCGGCGCCAAGTTCAAAGGGATTTTTCGGGCTGAAGGCGCCAGAAAAGCCTGCAGCCCCCAGGGGTGTGGGGCTACGCAAGCGGTTCCCAAAGAGCTTTAGAACAAGGCATAGTTTTCCCCGATGTCTCTTTGGGCGGGGGACCCATCTCCAGACATATGGCCATTTTTGTGCCTCTCGCGGCGCCAAGAGGGAAAGGGTGGTTTTGAGGCTGAAGGCAGCAGGAAAGCCTGCAGCCCCCAGGTCTGTGGGGCTACGCAAGCGGTTCCCAAAGAGCTTTAGAACAAGGCATATTTTTCCCCCCTGGCTCTTTGGGCGTGGGACCCATCTCCAGACATATGGCCATTTTTGTGCCTGGCGCGGCGCCATGTGGGTAAAGGGTGGTTTTGAGGCTGAAGGCAGCAGGAAAGCCTGAAGCCCCCAGGTGTGTGGGGCTACGCAAGCGGTTCCCAAAGAGCTTTAGAACAAGGCATAGTTTTCCCTGCTGGCTCTTTGGGCGTGGGACCAATCTCCAGACATATGGCCATTTTTGTGCCTGGCACGGTGCCAAGTAGGAAAGGGTGGTTTTGAGGCTGAAGGCAGCAGGAAAGCCTGCAGCCCCCAGGTCTGTGGGGCTACGCATTCGGTTCCAAGAGAGCTTTAGAACAAGGCATAGTTTTCCCTGCTGGCTCCTTGGGCGTGGGACCCATGTCCAGACATATGGCCATTTTTGTGCCTGGCGCAGCGCCAAGTGGGAAAGGGTGGTTTTGAGGCTGAAGGCGCCAGGAAAGCCTGCAGTCCCCAGGTCTGTGTTGCTACGCAAGCGGTTCCCAAAGAGCTTTAGAACAAGGCATAGTTTTCCCTCCTGGTTCTTTGGGCGTGGGACCCATCTCCAGACATATGGCCATTTTTGAGCCTGGCGAGGCGCCAAGTGGGAAAGGGTGGTTTTGAGGCTGAAGGCAGCAGGAAAGCCTGCAGCCCCCAGGTGTGTGGGGCTACGCAAGCGGTTCCCAAGGAGCTTTAGAACAAGGCATAGTTTTCCCTGCTGGCTCTTTGGGCGTGGGACCCATCTCCAGACATATGGCCATTTTTGTGCCTGGCGCGGCGCCAAGTGGGAAAGGGTGGTTTTGAGGCTGAAGGCAGCAGGAAAGCCTGCAGCCCCCAGGTGTGTGGGGCTACGCAAGCGGTTCCCAAAGAGCTTTAGAACAAGGCATAGTTTTCCCTGCTGGCTCTTTTGGGCGTGGAACAAATCTCCAGACATATGGCCATTTTTGTGCCTGGCGCTGCACCACGTGGGAAAGAGTGGTTTTGAGGCTGAAGGCAGCAGGAAAGCCTGCAGCCCCCAGGTCTGTGGGGCTACGCAAGCGGTTCCCAAAGAGCTTTAGAACAAGGCATAGTTTTCCCTGCTGGCTCTTTGGGCGTGGGACCAATCTCCAGACATATGGCCATTTTTGTGCCTGGCACGGCGCCAAGTGGGAAAGGGTGGTTTTGAGGCTGAAGGCGCCAGGAAAGCCTGCAGCCCCCAGGTCTGTGGGGCTACGCAAGCGGTTCCCAAAGAGCTTTAGAACAAGGCATAGTTTTCCCTGCTGGCTCTTTGGGTGTAGGAATAATCTCCAGACATATGGCCATTTTTGTACCTGGCGGGGCGCCAAGTGGGAAAGGGTGGTTTTGAGGCTGCAGGCAGCAGGAAAGCCTGCAGACCCAAGGTGTGTGAGGCCACGCCAGCCGTTCCCAAAGAGCTTTAGAACAAGGCATAGTTTTCCCTTCTGGCTCTTTTAGCGTGGGACCCATCTCCAGACATATGGCCATTTTTGTGCCTGGCGCGGCGCCAAGTTGGAAAGGGATTTTTGAGGCTGAAGGCGCCAGGAAAGCCTGCAGCCCCCAGGTGTGTGGGGCTACGCAAGCGGTTCCCAAAGAGCTTTAGAACAAGGCATATTTTTCCCTGATGGCTCTTTGGGCGTGGGACCCATCTCCAGACATATGGCCATTTTTGTGCCTGGCGCGGCGCCATGTGGGAAAGAGTGGTTTTGAGGCTGAAGGCAGCAGGAAAGCCTGAAGCCCCCAGGTGTGTGGGGCTACGCAAGCGGTTCCCAAAGAGCTTTAGAACAAGGCATAGTTTTCCCTGCTGGCTCTTTGGGTGTAGGAATAATCTCCAGACATATTGCCATTTTTGTACCTGGCGCAGCGCCAAGTGGGAAAGGGTGGTTTTGAGGCTGCAGGCAGCAGGAAAGCCTGCAGACCCAAGGTGTGTGAGGCCACGCCAGCGGTTCGCAAAGAGCTTTAGAACAAGGCATAGTTTTCCCTGCTGGCTCTTTGAGTGTGGGACCCATGTCCAGACATATGGCCATTTTTGTGGCTGGCGTGGTGCCAAGTGGGAAAGGGTGGTTTAGAGGCTGCAGGCAGCAGGAAAGCCTGCAGCCCCCAGGTGTGTGGGGCTACGCAAGCGGTTCCCAAAGAGCTTTAGAACAAGGCATAGTTTTCCCTGCTGGCTCTTTGGGCGTGGCACCCATCTCCAGACATATGGCCATTTTTGTGCGTGGCACGGCGCCAACTGGGAAAGGGTGGTTTTGAGGCTGAAGGCAGCAGGAAAGCCTGCAGCCCCCAGGTCTGTGGGGCTACGCAAGCGGTTCTCAAAGAGCTTTAGAACAAGGCATACTTTTCCCTGCTGGCTCTTTGGGCGTGGGACCAATCTCCAGACATATGGCCATTTTTGTGCCTGGCACGGCGACAAGTGATAAAGGGTGGTTTGGAGGCTGAAGGCAGCAGGAAAGCCTGCAGGCTTCAGGTGTTTGGTCTCCGCAAGCGGTTCTCAAAGAGCTTTAGAACAAGGCATAGTTTTCCCTGCTGGCTCTTTGGGCGTTGGAGCAGTCTCCAGACATATGGCCATTTTTGTGCCTGGCGCGGCGCCAAGTGGGAAAGGGTGGTTTTGAGGCTGAATGCAGCAGGAAAGCCTGCAGCCCCCAGGTGTGTGGGGCTACGCAAGCGGTTCCCAAAGAGCTTCAGAACAAGGCATAGTTTTCCCTGCTGGCTCTTTGGGTGTAGGAATAATCTCCAGACATATTGCCATTTTTGTACCTGGCGGGGCGCCAAGTGGGAAAGGGTGGTTTTGAGGCTGCAGGCAGCAGGAAAGCCTGCAGACCCAAGGTGTGTGAGGCCACGCCAGCCGTTCCCAAAGAGCTTCAGAACAAGGCATAGTTTTCCCTGCTGGCTCTTTGGGCGTGGGACTCATCTCCAGATATATGGCCATTTTTGTGCCTGGCGGGGCGCCAAGTGGGAAAGGGTGGTTTTGAGGCTGAAGGCAGCAGGAAAGCCTGCAGCCCCCAGGTGTGTGGGGCTACGCAACCAGTTCCCGAAGAGCTTTAGAACAAGGCATAGTTTTCCCTGCTGGCTCTTTGGGCGTGGGAGCAACTGCAGCCATATGGCCATTTTTGTGCCTGGCGCGGCGCTAAGTTGGAAAGGGTGGTTTTGAGGCTGAAGGCAGCTGGAAAGCCTGCAGCCCCAAGGTGTGTGGGGCTACGCAAGCGGTTCCCAAAGAGCTTTAGAACAAGGCATAGTTTTCCCTGCTGGCTCTTTGGGTGTAGGAGTAATCTCCAGACATATTGCCATTTTTGTACCTGGCAGGGCGCTAAGTGGGAAAGTGTGGTTTTCAGGCTGCAAGCAGTAGGAAAGCCTGCAGAGCCAAGGTGTGTGAGGCCACGCCAGCGGTTCCCAAAGAGCTTTAGAACAAGGCATAGTTTTCCCTGCTGGCTCTTTGGGCGTGGGACCAATCTCCAGCCATATGGCCATTTTTGTGCCTGGCACGGCGCCAAGTGGGAAAGGGTGGTTTTGAAGCTGAAGGCGCCAGGGAAGCCTGCAGCCCCTATCTCTTTGGGGCTACGCCAGCGGTTCCCAAAGAGCTTTAGAACAAGGCATATTTTTCCCTGCTGGCTCTTTGGGCGTGGGACCCATCTACACACATATGGCCTCTTGCTAAGACTCTCCAGAGAGCCGTCCTCCAAACCAACACACATCTTGACATATCTCCCACATTGAACGCAGTATCTCCAGGAACGGCAGTCGATGAGCTAGAAACTTTTCTCCCTACACTGTCTGGGGACAGTTCCTCAAAACCAATATACATCCTGCTATATCACCCACATGGAAAGTGCCAGGTGGGAAACGTAGAGCTTGTTCTCCCTGTCTTCGAGTACTGCTTTCTAATCTCCCCGTTACCTCTTTGCTAACATTCTCCAGAGAGAGTTGTGCTCAAAAGCAAAGCACATATCAAGACATATCTCCCACGTGGAAAGTGCCAGCAGGGAAAGGTGGGGACTATTCTTGGACTCGATAGGAAATGCTTCAAGTCACCTAATTATCTCTCTGCCTACTCTCTCCATAGAGCTAGGCGCAAAACCAACCAACAATCTTCTTGCTGTACCTCCAACATGGAAAGAGCCAGGAGGGACTTGTAGGGCTCGTTTCTCAGTGTCTCCAATAATGGCATTCAGTGTGCCACCAACTTTTGTTTCTACACCCTCGAGGAGTTCTCCTCAAAATCCATAAACCTCTTGTTATACGTAAAACAAGCAAAGGGCCAAAAGTGAATTGTATAGCTGTTCTCAGTGTCGCTGAGAATTGCTCTGATTATCCGTGTGACCTCTTTGCTAAGACTCTCCAGAGAGCCGTCCTCCAAACCAACACACATCTTGACATATCTCCCACATTGATCGCAGTATCTCCAGGAACGGCATTCGGGGAGCCAGAAACTTTTCTGCCTACACTGTCTGGGGACAGTTCCTCAAAACCAATATACAGCCTGCTATATCTCCCACATGGAAAGTGCCAGGTGGGAAATGTAGGGCTTGTTCTCCCTGTCTTCGAGTACTACTTTCTACTCTCCCCGTTACCTCTTTGCTAACATTCTCTCGAGAGAGTTGTGCTCCAAACGAAAGCACACCTTGACATATCTCCCACATGGAAAGTGCTATTAGGCAATTGTAGGATTTGATCGCAGTGTCTCTCCAGGAACGGCATTCAAGGAGCCAGGAACTTTTCTGCCTACACTGTCCGGGGACAGTTCCTTAAAACCAATATAGATCCTGCTATATCTCCCACATGGAAAGTGCCAGGAGGGAAAAGTGGGGATTATGCTTAGACTTTCTCGGAACTGCTTCAAATCAACTAGATATCTTTGTGCTGTAACTCTCCCAACAGCCAAACGCAAAAGCAGCAAACATCTCGCTGTATGTCCCACATCCAAAGTGCCAAGAGAATAATGTAGAGCTTGCTCTCCCTGCCCTTGAGTACTGTTTTCACTGTCCCGATTACCTCTTTGCTAACATTCTCTTCAGAGCTGCAGTGAAACCAGGAACCACGTGGAGAAGGCACCCGCACTGAAAATGACTGGAAGGAACTTTGGGGCAATATACAGAAACGTCTTGCGGTATCTCCTACAAGGAAAGTGCCAAGAGGGAATTGTTGATCTTGTTCTCAGTGTCTCTCACCCTGCAGAGCGCTGTGCCCTATATACACAAAAATCTTGCGCTATGTCAAACATGTAAAGAACCAGGAGAGAATTGCAGGAAATCATCGCAGTGCCTCCAAGAACGGCATTCAATGTGCCAGAAACTTTCCTGCCCACAGTCTCCAGGGAGATTTCCTCAAAACCAATAAGCATCCTGCTATATCTCCCACATGGAAAGTGCCAGCAGGGAAAAATGGGGACTGTTCTTAGACTCGATAGGATCTGCTTCAAGTCAACCACTTATCTCCTTGGTTACACTCTTCACAGAGAGAGGTGCAAAACAATCAAAAAATCATCTTGCTGTGTCTCCAACATGGAAAGAGCCAGGAGTGAATTCTAGGGCTTGTTCCCAGTGTCTCTAAGAATTGTTCTCATTACCCTGCCTACATCTCTGCTAAGACGCTTGCATTGCCCAGAGACGTACAACATCTTTGGGCGGGGGACCCATCTCCAGACATATGGCCATTTTTGTGCCTCTCACGGCGCCAAGTGGGAAAGGGTGGTTTTGAGGCTGAAGGCAGCAGGAAAGCCTGCAGCCGCCAGGTGTGTGGGGCTACGCAACCGGTTCCCAAAGAGCTTTAGAACAAGGCATATTTTTCCCCCCTGGCTCTTTGGGCGTGGGACCCATCTCCAGACATATGGCCATTTTTGTGCCTGGCGCGCTGCCAAGTGGGAAAGGGTGGTTTTGAGGCTGAAGGCAGCAGGAAAGCCTGAAGCCCCCAGGTGTGTGGGGCTACGCAAGCGGTTCCCAAAGAGCTTTAGAACAAGGCATAGTTTTCCCTGCTGGCTCTTTGGGTGCAGGAATAATCTCCAGACATATTGCCATTTTTGTGCCTGGCGCGGCGCCAAGTGGGAAAGGGTGGTTTTGAGGCTGAAGGCAGCAGGAAAGCCTGCAGCCCCCCGTGTGTGGGGCTACGCAAGCGGTTCCCAAAGAGCTTTAGAACAAGGCATAGTTTTCCCTGCTGGCTCTTTGGGCGTGGGACCCATCTCCAGACATATGGCCATTTTTGTGCCTGGCACGGCGCCTAGTTGGAAAGGGTTTTTTGAGGCTGAAGGCACCAGGAAACCCTGCAGCCCCAAGGTCTGTGTGGCTACGCAAGCGGTTCCCAAAGACCTTTAAAACAAGGCATAGTTTTCCCTGCTGGCTCTTTGGGCGTGGGACCAATCTCCAGCCATATGGCCATTTTTGTGCCTGGCGCGGCGCCAAGTGATAAAGGGTGGTTTGGAGGCTGAAGGCAGCAGGAAAGCCTGCAGGCTTCAGGTGTTTGGTCTCCGCAAGCGGTTCCCAAAGAGCTTTAGAACAAGGCATAGTTTTCCCTGCTGGCTCTTTGGGCGTGGGACCAATCTCCAGACATATGGCCATTTTTGTGCCTGGCACGGTGCCAAGTAGGAAAGGGTGGTTTTGAGGCTGAAGGCAGCAGGAAAGCCTGCAGCCCCCAGGTCTGTGGGGCTACGCATTCGGTTCCAAGAGAGCTTTAGAACAAGGCATAGTTTTCCCTGCTGGCTCCTTGGGCGTGGGACCCATGTCCAGACATATGGCCATTTTTGTGCCTGGCGCAGCGCCAAGTGGGAAAGGGTGGTTTTGAGGCTGAAGGCGCCAGGAAAGCCTGCAGTCCCCAGGTCTGTGTTGCTACGCAAGCGGTTCCCAAAGAGCTTTAGAACAAGGCATAGTTTTCCCTCCTGGTTCTTTGGGCGTGGGACCCATCTCCAGACATATGGCCATTTTTGAGCCTGGCGAGGCGCCAAGTGGGAAAGGGTGGTTTTGAGGTTGAAGGCAGCAGGAAAGCCTGCAGCCCCCAGGTGTGTGGGGCTACGCAAGCGGTTCCCAAGGAGCTTTAGAACAAGGCATAGTTTTCCCTGCTGGCTCTTTGGGCGTGGGACCCAACTCCAGACATATGGCCATTTTTGTGCCTGGCGCGGCGCCAAGTGGGAAAGGGTGGTTTTGAGGCTGAAGGCAGCAGGAAAGCCTGCAGCCCCCAGGTGTGTGGGGCTACGCAAGCGGTTCCCAAAGAGCTTTAGAACAAGGCATAGTTTTCCCTGCTGGCTCTTTTGGGCGTGGAACAAATCTCCAGACATATGGCCATTTTTGTGCCTGGCGCTGCACCACGTGGGAAAGAGTGGTTTTGAGGCTGAAGGCAGCAGGAAAGCCTGCAGCCCCCAGGTCTGTGGGGCTACGCAAGCGGTTCCCAAAGAGCTTTAGAACAAGGCATAGTTTTCCCTGCTGGCTCTTTGGGCGTGGGACCAATCTCCAGACATATGGCCATTTTTGTGCCTGGCACGGCGCCAAGTGGGAAAGGGTGGTTTTGAGGCTGAAGGCGCCAGGAAAGCCTGCAGCCCCCAGGTCTGTGGGGCTACGCAAGCGGTTCCCAAAGAGCTTTAGAACAAGGCATAGTTTTCCCTGCTGGCTCTTTGGGTGTAGGAATAATCTCCAGACATATTGCCATTTTTGTACCTGGCGGGGCGCCAAGTGGGAAAGGGTGGTTTTGAGGCTGCAGGCAGCAGGAAAGCCTGCAGACCCAAGGTGTGTGAGGCCACGCCAGCCGTTCCCAAAGAGCTTTAGAACAAGGCATAGTTTTCCCTTCTGGCTCTTTTAGCGTGGGACCCATCTCCAGACATATGGCCATTTTTGTGCCTGGCACGGCGCCTAGTTGGAAAGGGTTTTTTGAGGCTGAAGGCAGCAGGAAAGCCTGCAGGCCCCAGGTCTGTGGGGCTACGCAAGCGGTTCCCAAAGACCTTTAAAACAAGGCATAGTTTTCCCTGCTGGCTCTTTGGGCGTGGGACCGATCTCCAGACATATGGCCATTTTTGTACCTGGCGCGGTGCCAAGTGGGAAAGGGTGGTTTTGAGGCTGAAGGCAGCAGGAAAACATGCAGCCGCCAGGTCTGTGGGGCTACGCAAGCGGTTCCCAAAGAGCTTCAGAACAAGGCATAGTTTTCCCTGCTGGCTCTTTGGGCCTGGGACCAATCTCCAGACATATGGCCATTTTTGTGCCTGGCACGGCGCCAAGTGGGAAAGGGTGGTTTTGAGGCTGAAGGCGCCAGGAAAGCCTGCAGCCCCCAGGTCTGTGGGGCTACGCAAGCGGTTCCCAAAGAGCTTTAGAACAAGGCATAGTTTTCCCTGCTGGCTCTTTGGGTGTAGGAATAATCTCCAGACATATGGCCATTTTTGTACCTGGCGGGGCGCCAAGTAGGAAAGGGTGGTTTTGAAGCTGAAGGCGCCAGGAAAGCCTGCAGCCCCCAGGTCTGTGGGGCTACGCAAGCGGTTCCCAAAGAGCTTTAGAACAAGGCATAGTTTTCCCTGCTGGCTCTTTGGGTGTAGGAATAATCTCCAGACATATGGCCATTTTTGTGCCTGGCGCGGCGCCAAGTTGGAAAGGGATTTTTGAGGCTGAAGGCGCCAGGAAAGCCTTCAGCCCCCAGGTGTGTGGGGCTACGCAAGCGGTTCCCAAAGAGCTTTAGAACAAGGCATATTTTTCCCTGATGGCTCTTTGGGCGTGGGACCCATCTCCAGACATATGGCCATTTTTGTGCCTGGCGCGGCGACAAGTGATAAAGGGTGGTTTTGAGGCTGAAGGCAGCAGGAAAGCCTGCAGCCCCCAGGTCTGTGGGGCTACGCAAGCGGTTCCCAAAGAGCTTTAGAACAAGACATATTTTTCCCCCCTGGCTCTTTGGGCGTGGGACCCATCTCTAGACATATGACCATTTTTGTGCCTGGCGCGGCGCCAAGTGGGAAAGGGTGGTTTTTGAGGCTGAATGCAGCAGGAAAGCCTTCAGCCCCCAGGTGTGTGGGGCTACGCAAGCGGTTCCCAAAGAGCTTTAGAACAAGGCATAGTTTTCCCTGCTGGCTCTTTGGGTGTAGGAATAATCTCCAGACATATTGCCATTTTTGTACCTGGCGGGGCGTCAAGTGGGAAAGGGTGGTTTTGAGGCTGCAGGCAGCAGGAAAGCCTGCAGACCCAAGGTGTGTGAGGCCACGCCAGCCGTTCCCAAAGAGCTTTAGAACAAGGCATAGTTTTCCCTTCTGGCTCTTTTAGCGTGGGACCCATCTCCAGACATATGGCCATTTTTGTGCCTGGCACGGCGCCTAGTTGGAAAGGGTTTTTTGAGGCTGAAGGCGCCAGGAAAGCCTGCAGCCCCCAGGTCTGTGGGGCTACGCAAGCGGTTCCCAAAGACCTTTAAAACAAGGCATAGTTTTCCCTGCTGGCTCTTTGGGCGTGGGACCGATCTCCAGACATATGGCCATTTTTGTACCTGGCGCGGTGCCAAGTGGGAAAGGGTGGTTTTGAGGCTGAAGGCAGCAGGAAAACATGCAGCCCCCAGGTCTGTGGGGCTACGCAAGCGGTTCCCAAAGAGCTTCAGAACAAGGCATAGTTTTCCCTGCTGGCTCTTTGGGCCTGGGACAAATCTCCAGACATATGGCCATTTTTGTGCCTGGCGCGGTACCACGTGGGAGAGAGTGGTTTTGAGGCTGAAGGCAGCAGGAAAGCCTGCAGCCCCCAGGTGTGTGGGGCTACGCAAGCGGTTCCGAAAGAGCTTTAGAACAAGGCATAGTTTTCCCTGCTGGCTCTTTGGGCGTGGGACCCATCTCCAGACATATGGCCATTTTTGTGCCTGGCGCGGCGCCAAGTTGGAAAGGGATTTTTGAGGCTGAAGGCGCCAGGAAAGCCTGCAGCCCCCAGGTGTGTGGGGCTACGCAAGCGGTTCCCAAAGAGCTTTAGAACAAGGCATATTTTTCCCTGATGGCTCTTTGGGCGTGGGACCCATCTCCAGACATATGGCCATTTTTGTGCCTGGCGCGGCGCCAAGAGGGAAAGGGTGGTTTTGAGGCTGAAGGCAGCAGGAAAGCCTGAAGCCCCCAGGTGTGTGGGGCTACGCAAGCGGTTCCCAAAGAGCTTTAGAACAAGGCATAGTTTTCCCTGCTGGCTCTTTGGGTGTAGGAATAATCTCCAGACATATTGCCGTTTTTGTACCTGGCGCAGCGCCAAGTGGGAAAGGGTGGTTTTGAGGCTGCAGGCAGCAGGAAAGCCTGCAGACCCAAGGTGTGTGAGGCCACGCCAGCGGTTCGCAAAGAGCTTTAGAACAAGGCATAGTTTTCCCTGCTGGCTCTTTGAGTGTGGGACCCATGTCCAGACATATGGCCATTTTTGTGGCTGGCGTGGTGCCAAGTGGGAAAGGGTGGTTTTGAGGCTGCAGGCAGCAGGAAAGCCTGCAGCCCCCAGGTGTGTGGGGCTACGCAAGCGGTTCCCAAAGAGCTTTAGAACAAGGCATAGTTTTCCCTGCTGGCTCTTTGGGCGTGGCACCCATCTCCAGACATATGGCCATTTTTGTGCGTGGCACGGCGCCAACTGGGAAAGGGTGGTTTTGAGGCTGAAGGCAGCAGGAAAGCCTCTAGCCCCCAAGTCTGTGGGGCTATGCAAGCGGTTCCCAAAGAGCTTTAAAACAAGGCATAGTTTTCCCTGCTGGCTCTTTGGGCGTGGGACCCATCTCCAGACATATGGCCATTTTAGTGCCTGGCGCGGCGCCAAGTGGGAAAGGGTGGTTTTGAGGCTGAAGGCAGCAGGAAAGCCTGCAGCCCCCAGGTCTGTGGGGCTACGCAAGCGGTTCTCAAAGAGCTTTAGAACAAGGCATACTTTTCCCTGCTGGCTCTTTGGGCGTGGGACCAATCTCCAGACATATGGCCATTTTTGTGCCTGGCACGGCGACAAGTGATAAAGGGTGGTTTGGAGGCTGAAGGCAGCAGGAAAGCCTGCAGGCTTCAGGTGTTTGGTCTCCGCAAGCGGTTCTCAAAGAGCTTTAGAACAAGGCATAGTTTTCCCTGCTGGCTCTTTGGGCGTTGGAGCAGTCTCCAGACATATGGCCATTTTTGTGCCTGGCGCGGTGCCAAGTAGGAAAGGGTGGTTTTGAGGCTGAAGGCAGCAGGAAAGCCTGCAGCCCCCAGGTCTGTGGGGCTACGCATTCGGTTCCCAAAGAGCTTTAGAACAAGGCATAGTTTTCCCTGCTGGCTCCTTGGGCGTGGGACCCATGTCCAGACATATGGCCATTTTTGTGCCTGGCGCAGTGCCAAGTGATAAAGGGTGGTTTTGAGGCTGAAGGCAGCAGGAAAGCCTGCAGCCCCCAGGTCTGTGGGGCTACGCAAGCGGTTCCCAAAGAGCTTTAGAACAAGACATATTTTTCCCCCCTGGCTCTTTGGGTGTAGGAGTAATCTCCAGACATATTGCCATTTTTGTACCTGGCAGGGCGCTAAGTGGGAAAGTGTGGTTTTCAGGCTGCAAGCAGTAGGAAAGCCTGCAGCCCCCAGGTGTGTGAGGCCACGCCAGCGGTTCCCAAAGAGCTTTAGAACAAGGCATAGTTTTCCCTGCTGGCTCTTTGGGCGTGGGACCAATCTCCAGCCATATGGCCATTTTTGTGCCTGGCGCGGCGCCAAGTGGGAAAGGGTGGTTTTGAAGCTGAAGGCGCCAGGGAAGCCTGCAGCCCCTATCTCTTTGGGGCTACGCCAGCGGTTCCCAAAGAGCTTTAGAACAAGGCATATTTTTCCCTGCTGGCTCTTTGGGCGTGGGACCCATCTACACACATATGGCCTCTTGCTAAGACTCTCCAGAGAGCCGTCCTCCAAACCAACACACATCTTGACATATCTCCCACATTGAACGCAGTATCTCCAGGAACGGCAGTCGATGAGCTAGAAACTTTTCTCCCTACACTGTCTGGGGACAGTTCCTCAAAACCAATATACATCCTGCTATATCTCCCACATGGAAAGTGCCAGGTGGGAAACGTAGAGCTTGTTCTCCCTGTCTTCGAGTACTGCTTTCTAATATCCCCGTTACCTCTTTGCTAACATTCTCCAGAGAGAGTTGTGCTCAAAAGCAAAGCACATATCAAGACATATCTCCCACGTGGAAAGTGCCAGCAGGGAAAGGTGGGGACTATTCTTGGACTCGATAGGAAATGCTTCAAGTCACCTAATTATCTCTCTGCCTACTCTCTCCATAGAGCTAGGCGCAAAACCAACCAACAATCTTCTTGCTGTACCTCCAACATGGAAAGAGCCAGGAGGGACTTGTAGGGCTCGTTTCTCAGTGTCTCCAATAACGGCATTCAGTGTGCCACCAACTTTTGTTTCTACACCCTCGAGGAGTTCTCCTCAAAATCCATAAACCTCTTGTTATACGTAAAACAAGCAAAGGGCCAAAAGTGAATTGTATAGCTGTTCTCAGTGTCGCTGAGAATTGCTCTGATTATCCGTGTGACCTCTTTGCTAAGACTCTCCAGAGAGCCGTCCTCCAAACCAACACACATCTTGACATATCTCCCACATTGATCGCAGTATCTCCAGGAACGGCATTCGGGGAGCCAGAAACTTTTCTGCCTACACTGTCTGGGGACAGTTCCTCAAAACCAATATACATCCTGCTATATCTCCCACATGGAAAGTGCCAGGTGGGAAATGTAGGGCTTGTTCTCCCTGTCTTCGAGTACTACTTTCTACTCTCCCCGTTACCTCTTTGCTAACATTCTCTCGAGAGAGTTGTGCTCCAAACGAAAGCACACCTTGACATATCTCCCACATGGAAAGTGCTATTAGGCAATTGTAGGATTTGATCGCAGTGTCTCTCCAGGAACGGCATTCAAGGAGCCAGGAACTTTTCTGCCCACACTGTCCGGGGACAGTTCCTTAAAACCAATATAGATCCTGCTATATCTCCCACATGGAAAGTGCCAGGAGGGAAAAGTGGGGATTATGCTTAGACTTTCTCGGAACTGCTTCAAATCAACTAGATATCTTTGTGCTGTAAATCTCCCAACAGCCAAACGCAAAAGCAGCAAACATCTCGCTGTATGTCCCACATCCAAAGTGCCAAGAGAATAATGTAGAGCTTGCTCTCCCTGCCCTTGAGTACTGTTTTCACTGTCCCGATTACCTCTTTGCTAACATTCTCTTCAGAGCTGCAGTGAAACCAGGAACCACGTGGAGAAGGCACCCGCACTGAAAATGACTGGAAGGAACTTTGGGGCAATATACAGAAACGTCTTGCGGTATCTCCTACAAGGAAAGTGCCAAGAGGGAATTGTTGATCTTGTTCTCAGTGTCTCTCACCCTGCAGAGCGCTGTGCCCTATATACACAAAAATCTTGCGCTATGTCAAACATGTAAAGAACCAGGAGAGAATTGCAGGAAATCATCGCAGTGCCTCCAAGAACGGCATTCAATGTGCCAGAAACTTTCCTGCCCACAGTCTCCAGGGAGATTTCCTCAAAACCAATAAGCATCCTGCTATATCTCCCACATGGAAAGTGCCAGCAGGGAAAAATGGGGACTGTTCTTAGACTCGATAGGATCTGCTTCAAGTCAACCACTTATCTCCTTGGTTACACTCTTCACAGAGAGAGGTGCAAAACAATCAAAAAATCATCTTGCTGTGTCTCCAACATGGAAAGAGCCAGGAGTGAATTCTAGGGCTTGTTCCCAGTGTCTCTAAGAATTGTTCTCATTACCCTGCCTACATCTCTGCTAAGACGCTTGCATTGCCCAGAGACGTACAACATCTTTGGGCGGGGGACCCATCTCCAGACATATGGCCATTTTTGTGCCTGGCACGGCGCCAAGTGGGAAAGGGTGGTTTTGAGGCTGAAGGCAGCAGGAAAGCCTGCAGCCGCCAGGTGTGTGGGGCTACGCAACCGGTTCCCAAAGAGCTTTAGAACAAGGCATATTTTTCCCCCCTGGCTCTTTGGGCGTGGGACCCATCTCCAGACATATGGCCATTTTTGTGCCTGGCGCGGTGCCAAGTGGGAAAGGGTGGTTTTGAGGCTGAAGGCAGCAGGAAAGCCTGAAGCCCCCAGGTGTGTGGGGCTACGCAAGCGGTTCCCAAAGAGCTTTAGAACAAGGCATAGTTTTCCCTGCTGGCTCTTTGGGTGCAGGAATAATCTCCAGACATATTGCCATTTTTGTGCCTGGCGCGGCGCCAAGTGGGAAAGGGTGGTTTTGAGGCTGCAGGCAGCAGGAAAGCCTGCAGCCCCCCGTGTGTGGGGCTACGCAAGCGGTTCCCAAAGAGCTTTAGAACAAGGCATAGTTTTCCCTGCTGGCTCTTTGGGCGTGGGACCCATCTCCAGACATATGGCCATTTTTGTGCCTGGCACGGCGCCTAGTTGGAAAGGGTTTTTTGAGGCTGAAGGCACCAGGAAACCCTGCAGCCCCAAGGTCTGTGTGGCTACGCAAGCGGTTCCCAAAGACCTTTAAAACAAGGCATAGTTTTCCCTGCTGGCTCTTTGGGCGTGGGACCAATCTCCAGCCATATGGCCATTTTTGTGCCTGGCGCGGCGCCAAGTGATAAAGGGTGGTTTGGAGGCTGAAGGCAGCAGGAAAGCCTGCAGGCTTCAGGTGTTTGGTCTCCGCAAGCGGTTCCCAAAGAGCTTTAGAACAAGGCATAGTTTTCCCTGCTGGCTCTTTGGGCGTGGGACCAATCTCCAGACATATGGCCATTTTTGTGCCTGGCGCGGTGCCAAGTAGGAAAGGGTGGTTTTGAGGCTAAAGGCAGCAGGAAAGCCTGCAGCCCCCAGGTCTGTGGGGCTACGCATTCGGTTCCAAAAGAGCTTTAGAACAAGGCATAGTTTTCCCTGCTGGCTCTTTGGGCGTGGGACCCATGTCCAGACATATGGCCATTTTTGTGCCTGGCGCAGCGCCAAGTGGGAAAGGGTGGTTTTGAGGCTGAAGGCGCCAGGAAAGCCTGCAGTCCCCAGGTCTGTGTTGCTACGCAAGCGGTTCCCAAAGAGCTTTAGAACAAGGCATAGTTTTCCCTCCTGGTTCTTTGGGCGTGGGACCCATCTCCAGACATATGGCCATTATTGTGCCTGGCGCGGCGCCAAGTGGGAAAGGGTGGTTTTGAGGCTGAAGGCAGCAGGAAAGCCTGCAGCCCCCAGGTGTGTGGGGCTACGCAAGCGGTTCCCAAGGAGCTTTAGAACAAGGCATAGTTTTCCCTGCTGGCTCTTTGGGCGTGGGACCCATCTCCAGACATATGGCCATTTTTGTGCCTGGCGCGGCGCCAAGTGGGAAAGGGTGGTTTTGAGGCTGAAGGCAGCAGGAAAGCCTGCAGCCCCCAGGTCTGTGGGGCTACGCAAGCGGTTCCCAAAGACCTTTAAAACAAGGCATAGTTTTCCCTGCTGGCTCTTTGGGCGTGGGACCGATCTCCAGACATATGGCCATTTTTGTACCTGGCGCGGTGCCAAGTGGGAAAGGGTGGTTTTGAGGCTGAAGGCAGCAGGAAAACATGCAGCCCCCAGGTCTGTGGGGCTACGCAAGCGGTTCCCAAAGAGCTTCAGAACAAGGCATAGTTTTCCCTGCTGGCTCTTTGGGCCTGGGACCAATCTCCAGACATATGGCCATTTTTGTGCCTGGCGCGGCACCACGTGGGAGAGAGTGGTTTTGAGGCTGAAGGCAGCAGGAAAGCCTGCAGCCCCCAGGTGTGTGGGGCTACGCAAGCGGTTCCGAAAGAGCTTTAGAACAAGGCATAGTTTTCCCTGCTGGCTCTTTTGGCGTTGGAGCAGTCTCCAGACATATGGCCATTTTTGTGCCTGGCGCGGCGCCAAGTGGGAAAGGGTGGTTTTGAGGGTGAAGGCAGCAGGAAAGCCTGCAGCCCCCCGTGTGTGGGGCTACGCAAGCGGTTCCCAAAGAGCTTTAGAACAAGGCATAGTTTTCCCTGCTGGCTCTTTGGGCGTGGGACCCATCTCCAGACATATGGCCATTTTTGTGCCTGGCGGGGCGCCAAGTGGGAAAGGGTGGTTTTGAGGCTGAAGGCAGCAGGAAAGCCTGCAGCCCCCAGGTCTGTGGGGCTACGCAAGCGGTTCCCAAAGAGCTTTAGAACAAGACATATTTTTCCCCCCTGGCTCTTTGGGCGGGGGACCCATCTCCAGCCATATGGCCATTTTTGTGCCTGGCGCGGTGCCAAGTGGGAAAGAGTGATTTTGAGGCTGAAGGCAGCAGGAAAGCCTGCAGCCCCCAGGTCTTGGGGCTACGCCAGCGGTTCCCAAAGAGCTTTAGAACAAGGCATAGTTTTCCCTGATGGCTCTTTGGGCGTGGGACCCATCTCCAGCCATATGGCCATTTTTGTGCATGGCGCGGCACCACGTGGGAAAGGGTGGTTTTGAGGCTGAAGGCAGCAGGAAAGCCTGCAGCCCCCAGGTCTGTGGGGCTACGCAAGCGGTTCCCAAAGAGCTTTAGAACAAGGCATAGTTTTCCCTGCTGGCTCTTTGGGCGGGGGACCCATCTCCAGACATATGGCCATTTTTCTGCCTGGCGCGGTGCCAAGTGGGAAAGGGTGGTTTTGAGGCTGAAGGCGCCAGGAAAGCCTGCAGCCCCCAGGTCTGTGGGGCTACGCAAGCGGTTCCCAAAGAGTTTTAGAAAAAGGCATAGTTTTCCCTGCTGGCTCTTTGGGGGTGGGAGCAACTCCAGCCATATGGCCATTTTTGTGCCTGGCGCGGCGCCAAGTGGGAAAGGGTGGTTTTGAGTCTGAAGGCAGCAGGAAAGCCTGCAGCCCACACGTCTGTGGGGCTACGCAAGCGGTTCCCAAAGAGCTTTGGAACAAGGCATAGTTTTCCCTGCTGGCTCTTTGGGCGTTGGAGCAGTCTCCAGCCATATGGCCATTTTTGTGCCTGGCACGGCGCCAAGTGGGAAAGGGTGGTTTTGAGGCTGAAGGCAGCAGGAAAGCCGGCAGGATTCAGGTGTCTGGGACTCCGCAAGCGGTTCCCAAAGAGCTTTAGAACAAGGCATAGTTTTCCCTGCTGGCTCTTTGGGTGTAGGAGTAATCTCCAGACATATTGCCTTTTTTTACCTGGCAGGGCGCTAAGTGGGAAAGTGTGGTTTTCAGGCTGCAAGCAGCAGGAAAGCCTGCAGACCCAAGGTGTGTGAGGCCACGCCAGCGGTTCCCAAAGAGCTTTAGAACAAGTCATAGTTTTCCCCCCTGGCTCTTTGGGCGTGGGACCCATCTCCAGCCATATGGCCATTTTTGTGCCTGGCGCGGCGCCAAGTGGGAAAGGGTGGTTTTGAGGCTGAAGGCAGCAGGAAAGGCGGCAGGCTTCAGGTGTCTGGGTCTCCGCAAGCGGTTCCCAAAGAGCTTTAGAACAAGGCATAGTTTTCCCTGCTTGCTCTTTTGGCGTTGGAGCAGTCTCCAGCCATATGGCCATTTTTGAGCCTGGCGCGGCGCCAAGTGGGAAAGGGTGGTTTTGAGGCTGAAGGCAGCAGGAAAGCCTGCAGCCCCCAGGTCTGTGGGGCTACACAAGCGGTTCCCAAAGAGCTTTAGAACAAGGCATAGTTTTCCCTGCTGGCTCTTTGAGCGTGGGACCCATCTCCAGACATATGGCCATTTTTGTGCCTGGCACGGCGCCTGGTTGGAAAGGGTTTTTTGAGGCTGAAGGCACCAGGAAACCCTGCAGCCCCCAGGTCTGTGTGGCTACGCAAGCGGTTCCCAAAGACCTTTAGAACAAGGCATAGTTTTCCCTGCTGGCTCTTTGGGCCTGGGACCAATCTCCAGACATATGGCCATTTTTGTGCCTGGCGCGGCGCCAAGTGGGAAAGGGTGGTTTTGAAGCTGAAGGCGCCAGGGAAGCCTGCAGCCCCTATCTCTTTGGGGCTACGCCAGCGGTTCCCAAAGAGCTTTAGAACAAGGCATATTTTTCCCTGCTGGCTCTTTGGGCCTGGGACCCATCTACACACATCTGGCCTCTTGCTAAGACTCTCCAGAGAGCCGTCCTCCAAACCAACACACATCTTGACATATCTCCCACATTGAACGCAGTATCTCCAGGAACGGCAGTCGATGAGCTAGAAACTTTTCTCCCTACACTGTCTGGGGACAGTTCCTCAAAACCAATATACATCCTGCTATATCTCCCACATGGAAAGTGCCAGGTGGGAAACGTAGAGCTTGTTCTCCCTGTCTTCGAGTACTGCTTTCTAATCTCCCCGTTACCTCTTTGCTAACATTCTCCAGAGAGAGTTGTGCTCAAAAGTAAAGCACATATCAAGACATATCTCCCACGTGGAAAGTGCCAGCAGGGAAAGGTGGGGACTATTCTTGGACTCGATAGGAAATGCTTCAAGTCACCTAATTATCTCTCTGCCTACTCTCTCCATAGAGCTAGGCGCAAAACCAACCAACAATCTTCTTGCTGTACCTCCAACATGGAAAGAGCCAGGAGGGACTTGTAGGGCTCGTTTCTCAGTGTCTCCAATAACGGCATTCAGTGTGCCACCAACTTTTGTTTCTACACCCTCGAGGAGTTCTCCTCAAAATCCATAAACGTCTTGTTATACGTAAAACAAGCAAAGGGCCAAAAGTGAATTGTATAGCTGTTCTCAGTGTCGCTGAGAATTGCTCTGATTATCCGTGTGACCTCTTTGCTAAGACTCTCCAGAGAGCCGTCCTCCAAACCAACACACATCTTGACATATCTCCCACATTGATCGCAGTATCTCCAGGAACGGCATTCGGGGAGCCAGAAACTTTTCTGCCTACACTGCCTGGGGACAGTTCCTCAAAACCAATATACAGCCTGCTATATCTCCCACATGGAAAGTGCCAGGTGGGAAATGTAGGGCTTGTTCTCCCTGTCTTCGAGTACGACTTTCTACTCTCCCCGTTACCTCTTTGCTAAATTCTCTCGAGAGAGTTGTGCTCCAGACGAAAGCACACCTTGACATATCTCCCACAGGGAAAGTGCTATTAGGCAATTGTAGGATTTGATCGCAGTGTCTCTCCAGGAACGGCATTCAAGGAGCCAGGAACTTTTCTGCCTACACCGTCCATTGAGTTGTCCTCAAAACCAATATAGATCCTGCTATATCTCCCACATGGAAAGTGCCAGGAGGGAAAAATGGGGATTATGCTTAGACTTTCTCGGAACTGCTTCAAATCAACTAGATATCTTTGTGCTGTAACTCTCCCAACAGCCAAACGCAAAAGCAGCAAACATCTCGCTGTATGTCCCACATCCAAAGTGCCAAGAGAGTAATGTAGAGCCTGCTGTCCCTGCCTTTGAGTACTGTTTTCACTGTCCCGGTTACCTCTTTGCTAACATTCTCTTCAGAGCTGCAGTGAAACCAGGAACCACGTGGAGAAGGCACCCGCACTGAAAATGACTGGAAGGAACATTGGGGCTTCTTCTCAGTGTCTCTGATGTCGGGTTTCACTGTCCCGGGAAAGTCTCTGCTAACACCCTGCAGAGCGCTGTGCCCAATATACAGAAACGTCTTGCGGTATCTCCTACAAGGAAAGTGCCAAGAGGGACTTGTCGATCTTGTTCTCAGTGTCTCTGAGAATTGCTCTGATTATCACTTTTACCTCTTTGCTAAGACTCTCCAGAGAGCCGTCCTCCAAACCAACACACGTGTTGACATATCTCCCACATTGATCGCAGTGTCTCCAGAAACGGCAGTCGATGAGCCAGGAACTTTTCTCCCTACACTGTCCATTGAGTTGTCCTCAAAACCAATATACATCCTGCTATATCTCCTACATGGGAAGTGCCAGGTGGGAAACGTAGAGCTTGTTCTCCCTGTCTTCGAGTACTGCTTTCTACTCTCCCCGTTACCTCTTTGCTAACATTCTCCAGAGAGAGTTGTGCTCAAAAGCAAAGCACATATCAAGACATATCTCCCACGTGGAAAGTGCCAGCAGGGAAAGGTGGGGACTATTCTTGGACTCGATAGGAAATGCTTCAAGTCACCTAATTATCTCTCTGCATACTCTCTCCATAGATCTAGGCGCAAAACCAACCAACAATCTTCTTGCTGTACCTCCAACATGGAAAGAGCCAGGAGGGACTTGTAGGGCTCGTTTCTCAGTGTCTCCAATAACGGCATTCAGTGTGCCACCAACTTTTGTTTCTACACCCTCGAGGAGTTCTCCTCAAAATCCATAAACGTCTTGTTATACGTAAAACAAGCAAAGGGCCAAAAGTGAATTGTATAGCTGTTCTCAGTGTCGCTGAGAATTGCTCTGATTATCCGTGTGACCTCTTTGCTAAGACTCTCCAGAGAGCCGTCCTCCAAACCAACACACATCTTGACATATCTCCCACATTGATCGGAGTATCTCCAGGAACGGCATTCGGGGAGCCAGAAACTTTTCTGCCTACACTGTCTGGGGACAGTTCCTCAAAACCAATATACATCCTGCTATATCTCCCACATGGAAAGTGCCAGGTGGGAAAAGTGGGGATTATGCTTAGACTTTCTCGGAACTGCTTCAAATCAACTAGATATCTTTGTGCTGTAACTCTCCCAACAGCCAAACGCAAAAGCAGCAAACATCTCGCTGTATGTCCCACATCCAAAGTGCCAAGAGAGTAATGTAGAGCCTGCTGTCCCTGCCTTTGAGTACTGTTTTCACTGTCCCGGTTACCTCTTTGCTAACATTCTCTTCAGAGCTGCAGTGAAACCAGGAACCACGTGGAGAAGGCACCCGCACTGAAAATGACTGGAAGGAACATTGGGGCTTCTTCTCAGTGTCTCCGATGTCGGGTTTCACTGTCCCGGGAAAGTCTCTGCTAACACCCTGCAGAGCGCTGTGCCCAATATACAGAAACGTCTTGCGGTATCTCCTACAAGGAAAGTGCCAAGAGGGACTTGTCGATCTTGTTCTCAGTGTCTCTCACCCTGCAGAGTGCTGTGCCCTATATACACAAAAATCTTGCGCTATGTCAAACATGTAAAGAACCAGGAGAGAATTGCAGGAAATCATCGCAGTGCCTCCAAGAACGGCATTCAATGTGCCAGAAACTTTCCTGCCCACAGTCTCCAGGGAGATTTCCTCAAAACCAATAAGCATCCTGCTATATCTCCCACATGGAAAGTGCCAGCAGGGAAAAATGGGGACTGTTCTTAGACTCGATAGGATCTGCTTCAAGTCACCTACTTAGCTCCATGGTTACACTCTTCACAGAGACAGGTGCAAAACAATCAAAAAATCATCTTGCTGTGTCTCCAACATGGAAAGAGCCAGGAGTGAATTCTAGGGCTTCTTCCCAGTGTCTCTCAGAATTGTTCTCATTACCCCGCCTATATCTCTGCTAACACGCTTGCATTGCCCAGAGACGTACAAAATCTTTGGGCGTGGGACAAATCTCCAGACATATGGCCATTTTTGTGCCTGGCACGGCGCCAAGTGGGAAAGGGTGGTTTTGAGGCTGAAGGCAGCAGGAAAACCTGCAGCCGCCAGGTGTGTGGGGCCACGCAAGCGGTTCCCAAAGAGCTTTAGAACAAGGCATAGTTTTCCCTGCTGGCTCTTTGGGCGTGGGACCCATGTCCAGACATATGACAATTTTTGTACCTGGCGCGGCGCGAAGTGGGACAGGGTGGTTTTGAGGCTGAAGGCAGCAGGAATGCCTGCAGCCCCCAGGTCTGTGGGGCTACGCAAGCGGTTCCCAAAGACCTTTAGAACAAGACATAGTTTTCCCTGCTGGCTCTTTGGGTGTAGGAATAATCTCCAGACATATTGCCATTTTTGTACCTGGCGGGGTGCCAAGTAGGAAAGTGTGGTTTTGAAGCTGAAGGCTCTAGGAAAGCCTGCAGACCCAAGGTGTGTGAGGCCACGCCAGCGGTTCCCAAGCAGATTTAGAACAAGGCATAGTTTCCCCTGCTGGCTCTTTGGGCGTCGGACCAATCTCCAGACATATGGCCATTTTTGTGCCTGGCGCGGCGCCAAGTTCAAAGGGATTTTTCGGGCTGAAGGCGCCAGAAAAGCCTGCAGCCCCCAGGGGTGTGGGGCTACGCAAGCGGTTCCCAAAGAGCTTTAGAACAAGGCATAGTTTTCCCCGATGTCTCTTTGGGCGGGGGACCCATCTCCAGACATATGGCCATTTTTGTGCCTCTCGCGGCGCCAAGAGGAAAAGGGTGGTTTTGAGGCTGAAGTCAGCAGGAAAGCCTGCAGCCCCCAGGTCTGTGGGGCTACGCAAGCGGTTCCCAAAGAGCTTTAGAACAAGGCATAGTTTTCCCTGCTGGCTCTTTGGGCGTTGGAGCAGTCTCCAGCCATATGGCCATTTTTGAGCCAGGCGCGGCGCCAAGTGGGAAAGGGTGGTTTTGAGGCTGAAGGCAGCAGGAAAGCCTGCAGCCCCCAGGTCTGTGGGGCTACGCAAGCGGTTCCCAAAGAACTTTAGAACAAGGCATAGTTTTCCCTGCTGGCTCTTTGGGCGTGGGACCCATCTCTAGACATATGGCCATTTTTCTGCCTGGCGCGTTGCCAAGTGGGAAAGGGTGGTTTTGAGGCTGAATGCAGCAGGAAAGCCTGCAGCCCCCAGGTGTGTGGGGCTACGCAAGCGGTTCCCAAGGAGCTTTAGAACAAGGCATAGTTTTCCCTGCTGGCTCTTTGGGCGTGGGACCCCTCTACAGCCATATGGCCATTTTTGTGCCTGGCGCGGCGCCATGTGGGAAAGGGTGGTTTTTGAGGCTGAAGGCAGCTGGAAAGCCTGCAGCCCCCAGGTGTGTGGGGCCACGCCAGCGGTTCCCAAAGAGCTTTAGAACAAGGCATAGTTTTCCCTGCTGGCTCTTTGGGCGTGGGACCCATCTCCAGACATATGGCCATTTTTGTGGCTGGCGCAGTGCCAAGAGGGAAAGGGTGGTTTTGAGGCTGAAGGCAGCAGGAAAGCCTGCAGCCCCCAGGACTGTGGGGCTACGCAAGCGGTTCCCAAAGAGCTTTAGAACAAGGCATAGTTTTCCCTGCTGGCTCTTTGGGTGTAGGAATAATCTCCAGACATATTGCCATTTTTGTACCTGGCGGGGCGCCAAGTAGGAAAGGGTGGTTTTGAAGCTGAAGGCGCCAGGAAAGCCTGCAGCCCCCAGGTCTGTGGGGCTACGCAAGCGGTTCCCAAAGAGCTTTAGAACAAGGCATAGTTTTCCCTGCTGGCTCTTTGGGTGTAGGAATAATCTCCAGACATATGGCCATTTTTGTGCCTGGCGCGGCGCCAAGTTGGAAAGGGATTTTTGAGGCTGAAGGCGCCAGGAAAGCCTGCAGCCCCCAGGTGTGTGGGGCTACGCAAGCGGTTCCCAAAGAGCTTTAGAACAAGGCATAGTTTTCCCTGATGGCTCTTTGGGCGGGGGACCCATCTCCAGACATATGGCCATTTTTGTGCCTGGCGCGGCGACAAGTGATAAAGGGTGGTTTTGAGGCTGAAGGCAGCAGGAAAGCCTGCAGCCCCCAGGTCTGTGGGGCTACGCAAGCGGTTCCCAAAGAGCTTTAGAACAAGACATATTTTTCCCCCCTGGCTCTTTGGGCGTGGGACCCATCCCTAGACATATGGCCATTTTTGTGCCTGGCGCGGCGCCAAGTGGGAAAGGGTGGTTTTTGAGGCTGAATGCAGCAGGAAAGCCTGCAGCCCCCAGGTGTGTGGGGCTACGCAAGCGGTTCCCAAAGAGCTTTAGAACAAGGCATAGTTTTCCCTGCTGGCTCTTTGGGTGTAGGAATAATCTCCAGACATATTGCCATTTTTGTACCTGGCGGGGCGCCAAGTGGGAAAGGGTGGTTTTGAGGCTGCAGGCAGCAGGAAAGCCTGCAGACCCAAGGTGTGTGAGGCCACGCCAGCCGTTCCCAAAGAGCTTTAGAACAAGGCATATTTTTCCCTTCTGGCTCTTTTAGCGTGGGACCCATCTCCAGACATATGGCCATTTTTGTGCCTGGCACGGCGCCTAGTTGGAAAGGGTTTTTTGAGGCTGAAGGCAGCAGGAAAGCCTGCAGCCCCCAGGTCTGTGGGGCTATGCAAGCGGTTCCCAAAGACCTTTAAAACAAGGCATAGTTTTCCCTGCTGGCTCTTTGGGCGTGGGACCGATCTCCAGACATATGGCCATTTTTGTACCTGGCGCGGTGCCAAGTGGGAAAGGGTGGTTTTGAGGCTGAAAGCAGCAGGAAAACATGCAGCCCCCATGTCTCTGGGGCTACGCAAGCAGTTCCCAAAGAGCTTCAGAACAAGGCATAGTTTTCCCTGCTGGCTCTTTTGGCGTTGGAGCAGTCTCCAGACATATGGCCATTTTTGTGCCTGGCGCGGCGCCAAGTGGGAAAGGGTGGTTTTGAGGGTGAAGGCAGCAGGAAAGCCTGCAGCCCCCAGGTGTGTGGGGCTACGCAAGCCGTTCCCAAAGAGCTTTAGAACAAGGCATAGTTTTCCCTGCTGGCTCTTTGGGCGTGGGACCCAACTCCAGACATATGGCCATTTTTGTGCCTGGCGGGGCGCCAAGTGGGAAAGGGTGGTTTTGAGGCTGAATGCAGCAGGAAAGCCTGCAGCCCCCAGGTGTGTGGGGCTACGCAAGCGGTTCCCAAAGAGCTTTAGAACAAGGCACAGTTTTCCCTCCTGGCTCTTTGGGCGTGGGACCACTCTACAGCCATATGGCCATTTTTGTGCCTGGCGCGGCGCCATGTGGGAAAGGGTGGTTTTTGAGGCTGAAGGCAGCTGGAAAGCCTGCAGCCCCCAGGTGTGTGGGGCTACGCAAGCGGTTCCCAAAGAGCTTTAGAACAAGGCATAGTTTTCCCTGCTGGCTCTTTGGGTGTAGGAGTAATCTCCAGACATATTGCCATTTTTGTACCTGGCGCGGCGCCAAGTGGGAAAGGGTGGTTTTGAGGCTGAAGGCAGCAGGAAAGCCGGCAGGATTCAGGTGTCTAGGTCTCCGCAAGCGGTTCCCAAAGAGCTTTAGAACAAGGCATAGTTTTCCCTGCTGGCTCTAAGAGCGTGGGAGCAACTCCAGCCATATGGCCATTTTTGTGCCTGACGGGGCGCCAAGTGGGAAAGGGTGGTTTTGAGGCTGAAGGCAGCAGGAAAGCCTGCAGCCCCCAGGTCTGTGGGGCTACGCAAGCGGTTCCCAAAGAGCTTTAGAACAAGGCATAGTTTTCCCTCCTGGATCTTTGGGCGTGGGACCCCTCTACAGCCATATGGCCATTTTTGTGCCTGGCGCGGCGCCATGTGGGAAAGGGTGGTTTTGAGGCTGAAGGCAGCAGGAAAGCCTGCAGCCCCCAGGTGTGTGGGGCTACGCAAGCGGTTCCCAAAGAGCTTTAGAACAAGGCATAGTTTTCCCTGCTGGCTCTTTGGGTGTAGGAGTAATCTCCAGACATATTGCCATTTTTGTACCTGGCGGGGCGCTAAGTGGGAAAGTGTGGTTTTTCAGGCTGCAAGCAGCAGGAAAGCCTGCAGACCCAAGGTGTTTGAGGCCACGCCAGCGGTTCCCAAAGAGCTTTAGAACAAGGCATAGTTTTCCCTGCTGGCTTTTTGGGCGTTGGAGCAGTCTCCAGACATATGGCCATTTTTGTGCCTGGCGGGGCGCCAAGTGGGAAAGGGTGGTTTTGAGGCTGAAGGCAGCAGGAAAGCCTGCAGCCCCCAGGTCTGTGGGGCTACGCAAGCGGTTCCCAAAGAGCTTTAGAACAAGGCATAGTTTTCCCTGCTGGCTCTTTGGGCGTGGGACCCATCTCCAGACATATGGCCATTTTTGTGCCTGGCGCGGCGCCAAGTGGGAAAGGGTGGTTTTGAGGCTGAAGGCAGCAGGAAAGCCGGCAGGCTTCATGTGTCTGGGTCTCCGCAAGCGGTTCCCAAAGAGCTTTAGAACAAGGCATAGTTTTCCCTGCTGGCTCTTTTGGCGTTGGAGCAGTCTCCAGACATATGGCCATTTTTGTGCCTGGCGCGGCGCCAAGTGGGAAAGGGTGGTTTTGAAGCTGAAGGCGCCAGGAAAGCCTGCAGCCCCCAGGTCTGTGGGGCTACGCAAGCGGTCCCAAAGAGCTTTAGAACAAGGCATAGTTTTCCCTGCTGGCTCTTTTGGCGTTGGAGCAGTCTCCAGACATATGGCCATTTTTGTACCTGGCGGGGCGCCAAGTAGGAAAGGGTGGTTTTGAGGCTGAAGGCAGCAGGAAAGCCTGCAGCCCCCAGGTCTGTGGGGCTACGCATTCGGTTCCCAAACAGCTTTAGAACAAGGCATAGTTTTCCCTGCTGGCTCCTTGGGCGTGGGACCCATGTCCAGACATATGGCCATTTTTGTGCCTGGCGCAGTGCCAAGTGGGAAAGGGTGGTTTTGAGGCTGAAGGCGCCAGGAAAGCCTGCAGTCCCCAGGTCTGTGTTGCTACGCATGCGGTTCCCAAAGAGCTTTAGAACAAGGCATAGTTTTCCCTGCTGGCTCTTTGGGTGTGGGACCCATCTCCAGACATATGGCCATTTTTGTGCCTGGCGAGGCGCCAAGTGGGAAAGGGTGGTGTTGAGGCTGAAGGCGCCAGGAAAGCCTGCAGCCCCCAGGTGTGTGGGGCTACGCAAGCGGTTCCCAAGGAGCTTTAGAACAAGGCATAGTTTTCCCTGCTGGCTCTTTGGGCGTGGCACCCATCGCCAGACATATGGCCAGTTTTGTGCCTGGCGCGGCGCCAAGTGGGAAAGGGTGGTTTTGAGGCTGAATGCAGCAGGAAAGCCTGCAGCCCCCAGGTGTGTGGGGCTACGCAAGCGGTTCCCAAAGAGCTTTAGAACAAGGCATAGTTTTCCCTGCTGGCTCTTTGGGTGTAGGAATAATCTCCAGACATATTGCCATTTTTGTACCTGGCGGGGCGCCAAGTAGGAAAGGGTGGTTTTGAGGCTGCAGGAAGCAGGAAAGCCTGCAGGCAGCAGGAAAGCCTGCAGCCCCCAGGTGTGTGGGGGCTACGCAAGCGGTTCCCAAAGAGCTTTAGAACAAGGCATAGTTTTCCCTGCTGGCTCTTTGGGTGTAGGAGTAATCTCCAGACATATTGCCATTTTTGTACCTGGCGCGGCGCCAAGTGGGAAAGGGTGGTTTTGAGGCTGAAGGCAGCAGGAAAGCCTGCAGCCCCCAGGTCTGTGGGGCTACGCAAGCGGTTCCCAAAGAGCTTTAGAACAAGGCATACTTTTCCCTGCTGGCTCTTTGGGCGTGGGACTCATCTCCAGATATATGGCCATTTTTGTGCCTGGCGCGGCGCCAAGTGGGAAAGGGTGGTTTTGAGGCTGAAGGCAGCAGGAAAGCCGGCAGGATTCAGGTGTCTGGGTCTCCGCAAGCGGTTCCCAAAGAGCTTTAGAACAAGGCATAGTTTTCCCTGCTGGCTCTAAGAGCGTGGGAGCAACTCCAGCCATATGGCCATTTTTGTGCCTGACGGGGCGCCAAGTGGGAAAGGGTGGTTTTGAGGCTGAAGGCAGCAGGAAAGCCTTCAGCCCCCAGGTGTGTGGGGCTACGCAAGCGGTTCCCAAAGAGCTTTAGAACAAGGCATAGTTTTCCCTCCTGGATCTTTGGGCGTGGGGACCCCTCTACAGCCATATGGCCATTTTTGTGCCTGGCGCGGCGCCATGTGGGAAAGGTTGGTTTTGAGGCTGAAGGCAGCTGGAAAGCCTTCAGCCCCCAGGTGTGTGGGGCTACGCAAGCGGTTCCCAAAGAGCTTTAGAACAAGGCATAGTTTTCCCTGCTGGCTCTAAGAGCGTGGGAGCAACTCCAGCCATATGGCCATTTTTGTGCCTGACGGGGCGCCAAGTGGGAAAGGGTGGTTTTGAGGCTGAAGGCAGCAGGAAAGCCTTCAGCCCCCAGGTGTGTGGGGCTACGCAAGCGGTTCCCAAAGAGCTTTAGAACAAGGCATAGTTTTCCCTCCTGGATCTTTGGGCGTGGGACCCCTCTACAGCCATATGGCCATTTTTGTGCCTGGCGCGGCGCCATGTGGGAAAGGTTGGTTTTGAGGCTGAAGGCAGCTGGAAAGCCTTCAGCCCCCAGGTGTGTGGGGCTACGCAAGCGGTTCCCAAAGAGCTTTAGAACAAGGCATAGTTTTCCCTGCTGGCTCTTTGGGCGTGGGACCCATCTCCAGACATATGGCCATTTTTGTGCCTGGCGCGGCGCCAAGTGGGAAAGGGTGGTTTTGAGGCTGAAGGCAGCAGGAAAGCCGGCAGGCTTCATGTGTCTGGGTCTCCGCAAGCGGTTCCCAAAGAGCTTTAGAACAAGGCATAGTTTTCCCTGCTGGCTCTTTTGGCGTTGGAGCAGTCTCCAGACATATGGCCATTTTTGTGCCTGGCGCGGCGCCAAGTGGGAAAGGGTGGTTTTGAAGCTGAAGGCGCCAGGAAAGCCTGCAGCCCCCAGGTCTGTGGGGCTACGCAAGCGGTTCCCAAAGAGCTTTAGAACAAGGCATAGTTTTCCCTGCTGGCTCTTTTGGCGTTGGAGCAGTCTCCAGACATATGGCCATTTTTGTACCTGGCGGGGCGCCAAGTAGGAAAGGGTGGTTTTGAGGCTGAAGGCAGCAGGAAAGCCTGCAGCCCCCAGGTCTGTGGGGCTACGCATTCGGTTCCCAAACAGCTTTAGAACAAGGCATAGTTTTCCCTGCTGGCTCCTTGGGCGTGGGACCCATGTCCAGACATATGGCCATTTTTGTGCCTGGCGCAGTGCCAAGTGGGAAAGGGTGGTTTTGAGGCTGAAGGCGCCAGGAAAGCCTGCAGTCCCCAGGTCTGTGTTGCTACGCATGCGGTTCCCAAAGAGCTTTAGAACAAGGCATAGTTTTCCCTGCTGGCTCTTTGGGTGTGGGACCCATCTCCAGACATATGGCCATTTTTGTGCCTGGCGAGGCGCCAAGTGGGAAAGGGTGGTGTTGAGGCTGAAGGCGCCAGGAAAGCCTGCAGCCCCCAGGTGTGTGGGGCTACGCAAGCGGTTCCCAAGGAGCTTTAGAACAAGGCATAGTTTTCCCTGCTGGCTCTTTGGGCGTGGCACCCATCGCCAGACATATGGCCAGTTTTGTGCCTGGCGCGGCGCCAAGTGGGAAAGGGTGGTTTTGAGGCTGAATGCAGCAGGAAAGCCTGCAGCCCCCAGGTGTGTGGGGCTACGCAAGCGGTTCCCAAAGAGCTTTAGAACAAGGCATAGTTTTCCCTGCTGGCTCTTTGGGTGTAGGAATAATCTCCAGACATATTGCCATTTTTGTACCTGGCGGGGCGCCAAGTAGGAAAGGGTGGTTTTGAGGCTGCAGGAAGCAGGAAAGCCTGCAGGCAGCAGGAAAGCCTGCAGCCCCCAGGTGTGTGGGGCTACGCAAGCGGTTCCCAAAGAGCTTTAGAACAAGGCATAGTTTTCCCTGCTGGCTCTTTGGGTGTAGGAGTAATCTCCAGACATATTGCCATTTTTGTACCTGGCGCGGCGCCAAGTGGGAAAGGGTGGTTTTGAGGCTGAAGGCAGCAGGAAAGCCTGCAGCCCCCAGGTCTGTGGGGCTACGCAAGCGGTTCCCAAAGAGCTTTAGAACAAGGCATACTTTTCCCTGCTGGCTCTTTGGGCGTGGGACTCATCTCCAGATATATGGCCATTTTTGTGCCTGGCGCGGCGCCAAGTGGGAAAGGGTGGTTTTGAGGCTGAAGGCAGCAGGAAAGCCGGCAGGATTCAGGTGTCTGGGTCTCCGCAAGCGGTTCCCAAAGAGCTTTAGAACAAGGCATAGTTTTCCCTGCTGGCTCTAAGAGCGTGGGAGCAACTCCAGCCATATGGCCATTTTTGTGCCTGACGGGGCGCCAAGTGGGAAAGGGTGGTTTTGAGGCTGAAGGCAGCAGGAAAGCCTTCAGCCCCCAGGTGTGTGGGGCTACGCAAGCGGTTCCCAAAGAGCTTTAGAACAAGGCATAGTTTTCCCTCCTGGATCTTTGGGCGTGGGACCCCTCTACAGCCATATGGCCATTTTTGTGCCTGGCGCGGCGCCATGTGGGAAAGGTTGGTTTTGAGGCTGAAGGCAGCTGGAAAGCCTTCAGCCCCCAGGTGTGTGGGGCTACGCAAGCGGTTCCCAAAGAGCTTTAGAACAAGGCATAGTTTTCCCTGCTGGCTCTAAGAGCGTGGGAGCAACTCCAGCCATATGGCCATTTTTGTGCCTGACGGGGCGCCAAGTGGGAAAGGGTGGTTTTGAGGCTGAAGGCAGCAGGAAAGCCTTCAGCCCCCAGGTGTGTGGGGCTACGCAAGCGGTTCCCAAAGAGCTTTAGAACAAGGCATAGTTTTCCCTCCTGGATCTTTGGGCGTGGGACCCCTCTACAGCCATATGGCCATTTTTGTGCCTGGCGCGGCGCCATGTGGGAAAGGTTGGTTTTGAGGCTGAAGGCAGCTGGAAAGCCTTCAGCCCCCAGGTGTGTGGGGCTACGCAAGCGGTTCCCAAAGAGCTTTAGAACAAGGCATAGTTTTCCCTGCTGGCTCTAAGAGCGTGGGAGCAACTCCAGCCATATGGCCATTTTTGTGCCTGACGGGGCGCCAAGTGGGAAAGGGTGGTTTTGAGGCTGAAGGCAGCAGGAAAGCCTTCAGCCCCCAGGTGTGTGGGGCTACGCAAGCGGTTCCCAAAGAGCTTTAGAACAAGGCATAGTTTTCCCTGCTGGCTCTTTGGGCGTGGCACCCATCGCCAGACATATGGCCAGTTTTGTGCCTGGCGCGGCGCCAAGTGGGAAAGGGTGGTTTTGAGGCTGAATGCAGCAGGAAAGCCTGCAGCCCCCAGGTGTGTGGGGCTACGCAAGCGGTTCCCAAAGAGCTTTAGAACAAGGCATAGTTTTTCCCTGCTGGCTCTTTGGGTGTAGGAATAATCTCCAGACATATTGCCATTTTTGTACCTGGCGGGGCGCCAAGTAGGAAAGGGTGGTTTTGAGGCTGCAGGAAGCAGGAAAGCCTGCAGGCAGCAGGAAAGCCTGCAGCCCCCAGGTCAGTGGGGCTACGCAAGCTGTTCCCAAAGAGCTTTAGAACAAGGCATAGTTTTCCCTGCTGGCTCTTTGGGCGTGGGACCCATCTCCAGACATATGGCCATTTTTGTGTCTGGAGCGGCGCCAAGTTGGAAAGGGATTTTTGAGGCTGAAGGCGCCAGGAAAGCCTGCAGCCCCCAGGACTGTGGGGCTACGCAAGCGGTTCCCAAAGAGCTTTAGAACAAGGCATATTTTTCCCCCCTGGCTCTTTGGGCGTGGGACCCATCTCCAGACATATGGCCATTTTTGTGCCTGGCGCGGCGCCAAGTGGGAAAGGGTGGTTTTGAGGCTGAAGGCAGCAGGAAAGCCTGAAGCCCCCAGGTGTGTGGGGCTACGCAAGCGGTTCCCAAAGAGCTTTAGAACAAGGCATAGTTTTCCCTGCTGGCTCTTTGGGTGTAGGAATAATCTCCAGACATAATGCCATTTTTGTACCTGGCGCAGCGCCAAGTGGGAAAGGGTGGTTTTGAGGCTGCAGGCAGCAGGAAAGCCTGCAGACCCAAGGTGTGTGAGGCCACGCCAGCGGTTCCCAAAGAGCTTTAGAACAAGGCATAATTTTCCCTGCTGGCTCTTTGAGTGTGGGACCCATGTCCAGACATATGGCCATTTTTGTGGCTGGCGCGGTGCCAAGTGGGAAAGGGTGGTTTTGAGGCTGCAGGCAGCAGGAAAGCCTGCAGCCCCCAGGTCTGTGGGGCTACGCAAGCGGTTCCCAAAGAGCTTTAGAACAAGGCATAGTTTTCCCTGCTGGCTCTTTGGGCGTGGCACCCATCTCCAGACATATGGCCATTTTTGTGCGTGGCACGGCGCCAACTGGGAAAGGGTGGTTTTGAGGCTGAAGGCAGCAGGAAAGCCTCTAGCCCCCAAGTCTGTGGGGCTATGCAAGCGGTTCCCAAAGAGCTTTAAAACAAGGCATAGTTTTCCCTGCTGGCTCTTTGGGCGTGGGACCCATCTCCAGACATATGGCCATTTTTGTGCGTGGCGCGGCGCGAAGTGGGAAAGGGTGGTTTTGAGGCTGAAGGCAGCAGGAAAGCCTGCAGCCCCCAGGTCTGTGGGGCTACGCAAGCGGTTCCCAAACAGCTTTAGAACAAGGCATAGTTTTCCCTGCTGGCTCCTTGGGCGTGGGACCCATGTCCAGACATATGGCCACTTTTGTGCCTGGCGCAGTGCCAAGTGGGAAAGGGTGGTTTTGAGGCTGAAGGCAGCAGGAAAGCCGGCAGGCTTCAGGTGTCTGGGTCTCCTCAAGCGGTTCCCAAAGAGCTTCAGAACAAGGCATAGTTTTCCCTGCTGGCTCTTTTGGCGTTGGAGCAGTCTCCAGCCATATCGCCATTTTTGAGCCAGGCGCGGCGCCAAGTGGGAAAGGGTGGTTTTGAGGCTGAAGGCAGCAGGAAAGCCTGCAGCCCCCAGGTCTGTGGGGCTACGCAAGCGGTTCCCAAAGAACTTTAGAACAAGGCATAGTTTTCCCTGCTGGCTCTTTGGGCGTGGGACCCATCTCTAGACATATGGCCATTTTTCTGCCTGGCGCGTTGCCAAGTGGGAAAGGGTGGTTTTGAGGCTGAATGCAGCAGGAAAGCCTGCAGCCCCCAGGTGTGTGGGGCTACGCAAGCGGTTCCCAAAGAGCTTTAGAACAAGGCATAGTTTTCCCTCCTGGCTCTTTGGGCGTGGGACCCCTCTACAGCCATATGGCCATTTTTGTGCCTGGCGCGGCGCCATGTGGGAAAGGGTGGTTTTTGAGGCTGAAGGCAGCTGGAAAGCCTGCAGCCCCCAGGTGTGTGGGGCTACGCAAGCGGTTCCCAAAGAGCTTTAGAACAAGGCATAGTTTTCCCTGCTGGCTCTTTGGGTGTAGGAGTAATCTCCAGACATATTGCCATTTTTGTACCTGGCGCGGCGCCAAGTGGGAAAGGGTGGTTTTGAGGCTGAAGGCAGCAGGAAAGCCTGCAGCCCCCAGGTCTGTGGGGCTACGCAAGCGGTTCCCAAAGAGCTTTAGAACAAGGCATACTTTTCCCTGCTGGCTCTTTGGGCGTGGGACTCATCTCCAGATATATGGCCATTTTTGTGCCTGGCGCGGCGCCAAGTGGGAAAGGGTGGTTTTGAGGCTGAAGGCAGCAGGAAAGCCGGCAGGATTCAGGTGTCTGGGTCTCCGCAAGCGGTTCCCAAAGAGCTTTAGAACAAGGCATAGTTTTCCCTGCTGGCTCTAAGAGCGTGGGAGCAACTCCAGCCATATGGCCATTTTTGTGCCTGACGGGGCGCCAAGTGGGAAAGGGTGGTTTTGAGGCTGAAGGCAGCAGGAAAGCCTTCAGCCCCCAGGTGTGTGGGGCTACGCAAGCGGTTCCCAAAGAGCTTTAGAACAAGGCATAGTTTTCCCTCCTGGATCTTTGGGCGTGGGACCCCTCTACAGCCATATGGCCATTTTTGTGCCTGGCGCGGCGCCATGTGGGAAAGGTTGGTTTTGAGGCTGAAGGCAGCTGGAAAGCCTGCAGCCCCCAGGTGTGTGGGGCTACGCAAGCGGTTCCCAAAGAGCTTTAGAACAAGGCATAGTTTTCCCTGCTGGCTCTTTGGGTGTAGGAGTAATCTCCAGACATATTGCCATTTTTGTACCTGGCGGGGCGCTAAGTGGGAAAGTGTGGTTTTGAGGCTGCAAGCAGCAGGAAAGCCTGCAGACCCAAGGTGTTTGAGGCCACGCCAGCGGTTCCCAAAGAGCTTTAGAACAAGGCATAGTTTTCCCTGCTGGCTTTTTGGGCGTTGGAGCAGTCTCCAGACATATGGCCATTTTTGTGCCTGGCGGGGCGCCAAGTGGGAAAGGGTGGTTTTGAGGCTGAAGGCAGCAGGAAAGCCTGCAGCCCCCAGGTCTGTGGGCCTACGCAAGCGGTTCCCAAAGAGCTTTAGAACAAGGCATAGTTTTCCCTGCTGGCTCTTTGGGCGTGGGACCCATCTCCAGACATATGGCCATTTTTGTGCCTGGCGCGGCGCCAAGTGGGAAAGGGTGGTTTTGAGGCTGAAGGCAGCAGAAAAGCCGGCAGGCTTCATGTGTCTGGGTCTCCGCAAGCGGTTCCCAAATAGCTTTAGAACAAGGCATAGTTTTCCCTGCTGGCTCTTTTGGCGTTGGAGCAGTCTCCAGACATATGGCCATTTTTGTGCCTGGCGCGGCGCCAAGTGGGAAAGGGTGGTTTTGAAGCTGAAGGCGCCAGGAAAGCCTGCAGCCCCCAGGTCTGTGGGGCTACGCAAGCGGTTCCCAAAGAGCTTTAGAACAAGGCATAGTTTTCCCTGCTGGCTCTTTGGGTGTAGGAATAATCTCCAGACATATTGCCATTTTTGTACCTGGCGGGGCGCCAAGTAGGAAAGGGTGGTTTTGAGGCTGCAGGCAGCAGGAAAGCATGCAGCCCCCAGGTCAGTGGGGCTACGCAAGCGGTTCCCAAGGAGCTTTAGAACAAGGCATAGTTTTCCCTGCTGGCTCTTTGGGCGTGGGACCCATCTCCAGACATATGGCCATTTTTGTGCCTGGCGCGGCGCCAAGTTGGAAAGGGATTTTTGAGGCTGAAGGCGCCAGGAAAGCCTGCAGCCCCCAGGTCTGTGGGGCTACGCAAGCGGTTCCCAAAGAGCTTTAGAACAAGGCATATTTTTCCCTGCTGGCTCTTTTGGCGTTGGAGCAGTCTCCAGACATATGGCCATTTTTGTACCTGGCGGGGCGCCAAGTAGGAAAGGGTGGTTTTGAGGCTGAAGGCAGCAGGAAAGCCTGCAGCCCCCAGGTCTGTGGGGCTACGCATTCGGTTCCCAAACAGCTTTAGAACAAGGCATAGTTTTCCCTGCTGGCTCCTTGGGCGTGGGACCCATGTCCAGACATATGGCCATTTTTGTGCCTGGCGCAGTGCCAAGTGGGAAAGGGTGGTTTTGAGGCTGAAGGCGCCAGGAAAGCCTGCAGTCCCCAGGTCTGTGTTGCTACGCATGCGGTTCCCAAAGAGCTTTAGAACAAGGCATAGTTTTCCCTGCTGGCTCTTTGGGTGTGGGACCCATCTCCAGACATATGGCCATTTTTGTGCCTGGCGAGGCGCCAAGTGGGAAAGGGTGGTGTTGAGGCTGAAGGCGCCAGGAAAGCCTGCAGCCCCCAGGTGTGTGGGGCTACGCAAGCGGTTCCCAAGGAGCTTTAGAACAAGGCATAGTTTTCCCTGCTGGCTATTTGGGCGTGGCACCCATCGCCAGACATATGGCCAGTTTTGTGCCTGGCGCGGCGCCAAGTGGGAAAGGGTGGTTTTGAGGCTGAAGGCAGCAGGAAAGCCTGCAGCCCCCAGGTGTGTGGGGCTACGCAAGCGGTTCCCAAAGAGCTTTAGAACAAGGCATAGTTTTCCCTGCTGGCTCTTTGGGTGTAGGAATAATCTCCAGACATATTGCCATTTTTGTACCTGGCGGGGCGCCAAGTAGGAAAGGGTGGTTTTGAGGCTGCAGGCAGCAGGAAAGCCTGCAGCCCCCAGGTCAGTGGGGCTACGCAAGCTGTTCCCAAAGAGCTTTAGAACAAGGCATAGTTTTCCCTGCTGGCTCTTTGGGCGTGGGACCCATCTGCAGACATATGGCCATTTTTGTGTCTGGAGCGGCGCCAAGTTGGAAAGGGATTTTTGAGGCTGAAGGCGCCAGGAAAGCCTGCAGCCCCCAGGTCTGTGGGGCTACGCAAGCGGTTCCCAAAGAGCTTTAGAACAAGGCATATTTTTCCCTGATGGCTCTTTGGGCGTGGGACCCATCTCCAGACATATGGCCATTTTTGTGCCTGGCGCGGCGCCAAGAGGGAAAGGGTGGTTTTGAGGCTGAAGGCAGCAGGAAAGCCTGCAGCCCCCAGGACTGTGGGGCTACGCAAGCGGTTCCCAAAGAGCTTTAGAACAAGGCATATTTTTCCCCCCTGGCTCTTTGGGCGTGGGACCCATCTCCAGACATATGGCCATTTTTGTGCCTGGCGCGGCGCCAAGTGGGAAAGGGTGGTTTTGAGGCTGAAGGCAGCAGGAAAGCCTGAAGCCCCCAGGTGTGTGGGGCTACGCAAGCGGTTCCCAAAGAGCTTTAGAACAAGGCATAGTTTTCCCTGCTGGCTCTTTGGGTGTAGGAATAATCTCCAGACATAATGCCATTTTTGTACCTGGCGCAGCGCCAAGTGGGAAAGGGTGGTTTTGAGGCTGCAGGCAGCAGGAAAGCCTGCAGACCCAAGGTGTGTGAGGCCACGCCAGCGGTTCCCAAAGAGCTTTAGAACAAGGCATAATTTTCCCTGCTGGCTCTTTGAGTGTGGGACCCATGTCCAGACATATGGCCATTTTTGTGGCTGGCGCAGTGCCAAGTGGGAAAGGGTGGTTTTGAGGCTGCAGGCAGCAGGAAAGCCTGCAGCCCCCAGGTCTGTGGGGCTACGCAAGCGGTTCCCAAAGAGCTTTAGAACAAGGCATAGTTTTCCCTGCTGGCTCTTTGGGCGTGGCACCCATCTCCAGACATATGGCCATTTTTGTGCGTGGCACGGCGCCAACTGGGAAAGGGTGGTTTTGAGGCTGAAGGCAGCAGGAAAACCTCTAGCCCCCAAGTCTGTGGGGCTATGCAAGCGGTTCCCAAAGAGCTTTAAAACAAGGCATAGTTTTCCCTGCTGGCTCTTTGGGCGTGGGACCCATCTCCAGACATATGGCCATTTTTGTGCGTGGCACGGCGCGAAGTGGGAAAGGGTGGTTTTGAGGCTGAAGGCAGCAGGAAAGCCTGCAGCCCCCAGGTCTGTGGGGCTACGCAAGCGGTTCCCAAACAGCTTTAGAACAAGGCATAGTTTTCCCTGCTGGCTCCTTGGGCGTGGGACCCATCTCCAGACATATGGCCATTTTTCTGCCTGGCGCGTTGCCAAGTGGGAAAGGGTGGTTTTGAGGCTGAAGGCAGCAGGAAAGCCTGCAGCCCCCAGGTGTGTGGGGCTACGCAAGCGGTTCCCAAGGAGCTTTAGAACAAGGCATAGTTTTCCCTGCTGGCTCTTTGGGCGTGGGACCCAACTCCAGACATATGGCCATTTTTGTGCCTGGCGGGGCGCAGTGGGAAAGGGTGGTTTTGAGGCTGAAGGCAGCAGGAAAGCCTGCAGCCCCCAGGTCTGTGGGGCTACGCAAGCGGTTCCCAAAGAGCTTTAGAACAAGACATATTTTTCCCCCCTGGCTCTTTGGGCGGGGGACCCATCTCCAGCCATATGGCCATTTTTGTGCCTGGCGCGGTGCCAAGTGGGAAAGAGTGATTTTGAGGCTGAAGGCAGCAGGAAAGCCTGCAGCCCCCAGGTCTGTGGGGCTACGCCAGCGGTTCCCAAAGAGCTTTAGAACAAGGCATAGTTTTCCCTGATGGCTCTTTGGGCGTGGGACCCATCTCCAGCCATATGGCCATTTTTGTGCCTGGCGCGGCGCCAAGTGGGAAAGGGTGGTTTTGAGGCTGAAGGCAGCAGGAAAGCCGGCAGGCTTCAGGTGTCTGGGTCTCCGCAAGCGGTTCCCAAAGAGCTTCAGAACAAGGCATAGTTTTCCCTGCTGGCTCTTTGGGCGTTGGAGCAGTCTCCAGCCATATGGCCATTTTTGAGCCAGGCGCGGCGCCAAGTGGGAAAGGGTGGTTTTGAGGCTGAAGGCAGCAGGAAAGCCTGCAGCCCCGAGGTCTGTGGGGCTACGCAAGCGGTTCCCAAAGAACTTTAGAACAAGGCATAGTTTTCCCTGCTGGCTCTTTGGGCGTGGGACCCATCTCTAGACATATGGCCATTTTTCTGCCTGGCGCGTTGCCAAGTGGGAAAGGGTGGTTTTGAGGCTGAATGCAGCAGGAAAGCCTGCAGCCCCCAGGTGTGTGGGGCTACGCAAGCGGTTCCCAAAGAGCTTTAGAACAAGGCATAGTTTTCCCTCCTGGATCTTTGGGCGTGGGACCCCTCTACAGCCATATGGCCATTTTTGTGCCTGGCGCGGCACCATGTGGGAAAGGGTGGTTTTTGAGGCTGAAGGCAGCTGGAAAGCCTGCAGCCCCCAGGTGTGTGGGGCTACGCAAGCGGTTCCCAAAGAGCTTTAGAACAAGGCATAGTTTTCCCTGCTGGCTCTTTGGGTGTAGGAGTAATCTCCAGACATATTGCCATTTTTGTACCTGGCGCGGCGCCAAGTGGGAAAGGGTGGTTTTGAGGCTGAAGGCAGCAGGAAAGCCTGCAGCCCCCAGGTCTGTGGGGCTACGCAAGCGGTTCCCAAAGAGCTTTAGAACAAGGCATACTTTTCCCTGCTGTCTCTTTGGGCGTGGGACTCATCTCCAGATATATGGCCATTTTTGTGCCTGGCGCGGCGCCAAGTGGGAAAGGGTGGTTTTGAGGCTGAAGGCAGCAGGAAAGCCGGCAGGATTCAGGTGTCTAGGTCTCCGCAAGCGGTTCCCAAAGAGCTTTAGAACAAGGCATAGTTTTCCCTGCTGGCTCTAAGAGCGTGGGAGCAACTCCAGCCATATGGCCATTTTTGTGCCTGACGGGGCGCCAAGTGGGAAAGGGTGGTTTTGAGGCTGAAGGCAGCAGGAAAGCCTGCAGCCCCCAGGTCTGTGGGGCTACGCAAGCGGTTCCCAAAGAGCTTTAGAACAAGGCATAGTTTTCCCTCCTGGATCTTTGGGCGTGGGACCCCTCTACAGCCATATGGCCATTTTTGTGCCTGGCGCGGCGCCATGTGGGAAAGGGTGGTTTTGAGGCTGAAGGCAGCTGGAAAGCCTGCAGCCCCCAGGTGTGTGGGGCTACGCAAGCGGTTCCCAAAGAGCTTTAGAACAAGGCATAGTTTTCCCTGCTGGCTCTTTGGGTGTAGGAGTAATCTCCAGACATATTGCCATTTTTGTACCTGGCGGGGCGCTAAGTGGGAAAGTGTGGTTTTCAGGCTGCAAGCAGCAGGAAAGCCTGCAGACCCAAGGTGTTTGAGGCCACGCCAGCGGTTCCCAAAGAGCTTTAGAACAAGGCATAGTTTTCCCTGCTGGCTTTTTGGGCGTTGGAGCAGTCTCCAGACATATGGCCATTTTTGTGCCTGGCGGGGCGCCAAGTGGGAAAGGGTGGTTTTGAGGCTGAAGGCAGCAGGAAAGCCTGCAGCCCCCAGGTCTGTGGGGCTACGCAAGCGGTTCCCAAAGAGCTTTAGAACAAGGCATAGTTTTCCCTGCTGGCTCTTTGGGCGTGGGACCCATCTCCAGACATATGGCCATTTTTGTGCCTGGCGCGGCGCCAAGTGGGAAAGGGTGGTTTTGAGGCTGAAGGCAGCAGGAAAGCCGGCAGGCTTCATGTGTCTGGGTCTCCGCAAGCGGTTCCCAAAGAGCTTTAGAACAAGGCATAGTTTTCCCTGCTGGCTCTTTTGGCGTTGGAGCAGTCTCCAGACATATGGCCATTTTTGTGCCTGGCGCGGCGCCAAGTGGGAAAGGGTGGTTTTGAAGCTGAAGGTGCCAGGAAAGCCTGCAGCCCCCAGGTCTGTGGGGCTACGCAAGCGGTTCCCAAAGAGCTTTAGAACAAGGCATAGTTTTCCCTGCTGGCTCTTTTGGCGTTGGAGCAGTCTCCAGACATATGGCCATTTTTGTACCTGGCGGGGCGCCAAGTAGGAAAGGGTGGTTTTGAGGCTGAAGGCAGCAGGAAAGCCTGCAGCCCCCAGGTCTGTGGGGCTACGCATTCGGTTCCCAAACAGCTTTAGAACAAGGCATAGTTTTCCCTGCTGGCTCCTTGGGCGTGGGACCCATGTCCAGACATATGGCCATTTTTGTGCCTGGCGCAGTGCCAAGTGGGAAAGGGTGGTTTTGAGGCTGAAGGCGCCAGGAAAGCCTGCAGTCCCCAGGTCTGTGTTGCTACGCATGCGGTTCCCAAAGAGCTTTAGAACAAGGCATAGTTTTCCCTGCTGGCTCTTTGGGTGTGGGACCCATCTCCAGACATATGGCCATTTTTGTGCCTGGCGAGGCGCCAAGTGGGAAAGGGTGGTGTTGAGGCTGAAGGCGCCAGGAAAGCCTGCAGCCCCCAGGTGTGTGGGGCTACGCAAGCGGTTCCCAAGGAGCTTTAGAACAAGGCATAGTTTTCCCTGCTGGCTCTTTGGGCGTGGCACCCATCGCCAGACATATGGCCATTTTTGTGCCTGGTGCGGTGCCAAGTGGGCAAGGGTGGTTTTGAGGCTGAAGGCAGCAGGAAAGCCTGCAGCCCCCAGGACTGTGGGGCTACGCAAGCGGTTCCCAAAGAGCTTTAGAACAAGGCATAGTTTTCCCTGCTGGCTCTTTGGGTGTAGGAATAATCTCCAGACATATTGCCATTTTTGTACCTGGCGGGGCGCCAAGTAGGAAAGGGTGGTTTTGAAGCTGAAGGCGCCAGGAAAGCCTGCAGCCCCCAGGTCTGTGGGGCTACGCAAGCGGTTCCCAAAGAGCTTTAGAACAAGGCATAGTTTTCCCTGCTGGCTCTTTGGGTGTAGGAATAATCTCCAGACATATGGCCATTTTTGTGCCTGGCGCGGCGCCAAGTTGGAAAGGGATTTTTGAGGCTGAAGGCGCCAGGAAAGCCTGCAGCCCCCAGGTGTGTGGGGCTACGCAAGCGGTTCCCAAAGAGCTTTAGAACAAGGCATAGTTTTCCCTGATGGCTCTTTGGGCGGGGGACCCATCTCCAGACATATGGCCATTTTTGTGCCTGGCGCGGCGACAAGTGATAAAGGGTGGTTTTGAGGCTGAAGGCAGCAGGAAAGCCTGCAGCCCCCAGGTCTGTGGGGCTACGCAAGCGGTTCCCAAAGAGCTTTAGAACAAGACATATTTTTCCCCCCTGGCTCTTTGGGCGTGGGACCCATCCCTAGACATATGGCCATTTTTGTGCCTGGCGCGGCGCCAAGTGGGAAAGGGTGGTTTTTGAGGCTGAATGCAGCAGGAAAGCCTGCAGCCCCCAGGTGTGTGGGGCTACGCAAGCGGTTCCCAAAGAGCTTTAGAACAAGGCATAGTTTTCCCTGCTGGCTCTTTGGGTGTAGGAATAATCTCCAGACATATTGCCATTTTTGTACCTGGCGGGGCGCCAAGTGGGAAAGGGTGGTTTTGAGGCTGCAGGCAGCAGGAAAGCCTGCAGACCCAAGGTGTGTGAGGCCACGCCAGCCGTTCCCAAAGAGCTTTAGAACAAGGCATATTTTTCCCTTCTGGCTCTTTTAGCGTGGGACCCATCTCCAGACATATGGCCATTTTTGTGCCTGGCACGGCGCCTAGTTGGAAAGGGTTTTTTGAGGCTGAAGGCAGCAGGAAAGCCTGCAGCCCCCAGGTGTGTGGGGCTACGCAAGCGGTTCCCAAAGACCTTTAAAACAAGGCATAGTTTTCCCTGCTGGCTCTTTGGGCGTGGGACCGATCTCCAGACATATGGCCATTTTTGTACCTGGCGCGGTGCCAAGTGGGAAAGGGTGGTTTTGAGGCTGAAAGCAGCAGGAAAACATGCAGCCCCCAGGTCTCTGGGGCTACGCAAGCAGTTCCCAAAGAGCTTCAGAACAAGGCATAGTTTTCCCTGCTGGCTCTTTTGGCGTGGGACCCATCTCCAGCCATATGGCCATTTTTGTGCCTGGCGCGGCGCCAAGTGGGAAAGGGTGGTTTTGAGGCTGAAGGCAGCAGGAAAGCCGGCAGGCTTCAGGTGTCTGGGTCTCCGCAAGCGGTTCCCAAAGAGCTTCAGAACAAGGCATAGTTTTCCCTGCTGGCTCTTTGGGCGTTGGAGCAGTCTCCAGCCATATGGCCATTTTTGAGCCAGGCGCGGCGCCAAGTGGGAAAGGGTGGTTTTGAGGCTGAAGGCAGCAGGAAAGCCTGCAGCCCCCAGGTCTGTGGGGCTACGCAAGCGGTTCCCAAAGAACTTTAGAACAAGGCATAGTTTTCCCTGCTGGCTCTTTGGGCGTGGGACCCATCTCTAGACATATGGCCATTTTTCTGCCTGGCGCGTTGCCAAGTGGGAAAGGGTGGTTTTGAGGCTGAATGCAGCAGGAAAGCCTGCAGCCCCCAGGTGTGTGGGGCTACGCAAGCGGTTCCCAAAGAGCTTTAGAACAAGGCATAGTTTTCCCTCCTGGATCTTTGGGCGTGGGACCCCTCTACAGCCATATGGCCATTTTTGTGCCTGGCGCGGCACCATGTGGGAAAGGGTGGTTTTTGAGGCTGAAGGCAGCTGGAAAGCCTGCAGCCCCCAGGTGTGTGGGGCTACGCAAGCGGTTCCCAAAGAGCTTTAGAACAAGGCATAGTTTTCCCTGCTGGCTCTTTGGGTGTAGGAGTAATCTCCAGACATATTGCCATTTTTGTACCTGGCGCGGCGCCAAGTGGGAAAGGGTGGTTTTGAGGCTGAAGGCAGCAGGAAAGCCTGCAGCCCCCAGGTCTGTGGGGCTACGCAAGCGGTTCCCAAAGAGCTTTAGAACAAGGCATACTTTTCCCTGCTGTCTCTTTGGGCGTGGGACTCATCTCCAGATATATGGCCATTTTTGTGCCTGGCGCGGCGCCAAGTGGGAAAGGGTGGTTTTGAGGCTGAAGGCAGCAGGAAAGCCGGCAGGATTCAGGTGTCTAGGTCTCCGCAAGCGGTTCCCAAAGAGCTTTAGAACAAGGCATAGTTTTCCCTGCTGGCTCTAAGAGCGTGGGAGCAACTCCAGCCATATGGCCATTTTTGTGCCTGACGGGGCGCCAAGTGGGAAAGGGTGGTTTTGAGGCTGAAGGCAGCAGGAAAGCCTGCAGCCCCCAGGTCTGTGGGGCTACGCAAGCGGTTCCCAAAGAGCTTTAGAACAAGGCATAGTTTTCCCTCCTGGATCTTTGGGCGTGGGACCCCTCTACAGCCATATGGCCATTTTTGTGCCTGGCGCGGCGCCATGTGGGAAAGGGTGGTTTTGAGGCTGAAGGCAGCTGGAAAGCCTGCAGCCCCCAGGTGTGTGGGGCTACGCAAGCGGTTCCCAAAGAGCTTTAGAACAAGGCATAGTTTTCCCTGCTGGCTCTTTGGGTGTAGGAGTAATCTCCAGACATATTGCCATTTTTGTACCTGGCGGGGCGCTAAGTGGGAAAGTGTGGTTTTCAGGCTGCAAGCAGCAGGAAAGCCTGCAGACCCAAGGTGTTTGAGGCCACGCCAGCGGTTCCCAAAGAGCTTTAGAACAAGGCATAGTTTTCCCTGCTGGCTTTTTGGGCGTTGGAGCAGTCTCCAGACATATGGCCATTTTTGTGCCTGGCGGGGCGCCAAGTGGGAAAGGGTGGTTTTGAGGCTGAAGGCAGCAGGAAAGCCTGCAGCCCCCAGGTCTGTGGGGCTACGCAAGCGGTTCCCAAAGAGCTTTAGAACAAGGCATAGTTTTCCCTGCTGGCTCTTTGGGCGTGGGACCCATCTCCAGACATATGGCCATTTTTGTGCCTGGCGCGGCGCCAAGTGGGAAAGGGTGGTTTTGAGGCTGAAGGCAGCAGGAAAGCCGGCAGGCTTCATGTGTCTGGGTCTCCGCAAGCGGTTCCCAAAGAGCTTTAGAACAAGGCATAGTTTTCCCTGCTGGCTCTTTTGGCGTTGGAGCAGTCTCCAGACATATGGCCATTTTTGTGCCTGGCGCGGCGCCAAGTGGGAAAGGGTGGTTTTGAAGCTGAAGGTGCCAGGAAAGCCTGCAGCCCCCAGGTCTGTGGGGCTACGCAAGCGGTTCCCAAAGAGCTTTAGAACAAGGCATAGTTTTCCCTGCTGGCTCTTTTGGCGTTGGAGCAGTCTCCAGACATATGGCCATTTTTGTACCTGGCGGGGCGCCAAGTAGGAAAGGGTGGTTTTGAGGCTGAAGGCAGCAGGAAAGCCTGCAGCCCCCAGGTCTGTGGGGCTACGCATTCGGTTCCCAAACAGCTTTAGAACAAGGCATAGTTTTCCCTGCTGGCTCCTTGGGCGTGGGACCCATGTCCAGACATATGGCCATTTTTGTGCCTGGCGCAGTGCCAAGTGGGAAAGGGTGGTTTTGAGGCTGAAGGCGCCAGGAAAGCCTGCAGTCCCCAGGTCTGTGTTGCTACGCATGCGGTTCCCAAAGAGCTTTAGAACAAGGCATAGTTTTCCCTGCTGGCTCTTTGGGTGTGGGACCCATCTCCAGACATATGGCCATTTTTGTGCCTGGCGAGGCGCCAAGTGGGAAAGGGTGGTGTTGAGGCTGAAGGCGCCAGGAAAGCCTGCAGCCCCCAGGTGTGTGGGGCTACGCAAGCGGTTCCCAAGGAGCTTTAGAACAAGGCATAGTTTTCCCTGCTGGCTCTTTGGGCGTGGCACCCATCGCCAGACATATGGCCATTTTTGTGCCTGGTGCGGTGCCAAGTGGGCAAGGGTGGTTTTGAGGCTGAAGGCAGCAGGAAAGCCTGCAGCCCCCAGGACTGTGGGGCTACGCAAGCGGTTCCCAAAGAGCTTTAGAACAAGGCATAGTTTTCCCTGCTGGCTCTTTGGGTGTAGGAATAATCTCCAGACATATTGCCATTTTTGTACCTGGCGGGGCGCCAAGTAGGAAAGGGTGGTTTTGAAGCTGAAGGCGCCAGGAAAGCCTGCAGCCCCCAGGTCTGTGGGGCTACGCAAGCGGTTCCCAAAGAGCTTTAGAACAAGGCATAGTTTTCCCTGCTGGCTCTTTGGGTGTAGGAATAATCTCCAGACATATGGCCATTTTTGTGCCTGGCGCGGCGCCAAGTTGGAAAGGGATTTTTGAGGCTGAAGGCGCCAGGAAAGCCTGCAGCCCCCAGGTGTGTGGGGCTACGCAAGCGGTTCCCAAAGAGCTTTAGAACAAGGCATAGTTTTCCCTGATGGCTCTTTGGGCGGGGGACCCATCTCCAGACATATGGCCATTTTTGTGCCTGGCGCGGCGACAAGTGATAAAGGGTGGTTTTGAGGCTGAAGGCAGCAGGAAAGCCTGCAGCCCCCAGGTCTGTGGGGCTACGCAAGCGGTTCCCAAAGAGCTTTAGAACAAGACATATTTTTCCCCCCTGGCTCTTTGGGCGTGGGACCCATCCCTAGACATATGGCCATTTTTGTGCCTGGCGCGGCGCCAAGTGGGAAAGGGTGGTTTTTGAGGCTGAATGCAGCAGGAAAGCCTGCAGCCCCCAGGTGTGTGGGGCTACGCAAGCGGTTCCCAAAGAGCTTTAGAACAAGGCATAGTTTTCCCTGCTGGCTCTTTGGGTGTAGGAATAATCTCCAGACATATTGCCATTTTTGTACCTGGCGGGGCGCCAAGTGGGAAAGGGTGGTTTTGAGGCTGCAGGCAGCAGGAAAGCCTGCAGACCCAAGGTGTGTGAGGCCACGCCAGCCGTTCCCAAAGAGCTTTAGAACAAGGCATATTTTTCCCTTCTGGCTCTTTTAGCGTGGGACCCATCTCCAGACATATGGCCATTTTTGTGCCTGGCACGGCGCCTAGTTGGAAAGGGTTTTTTGAGGCTGAAGGCAGCAGGAAAGCCTGCAGCCCCCAGGTGTGTGGGGCTACGCAAGCGGTTCCCAAAGACCTTTAAAACAAGGCATAGTTTTCCCTGCTGGCTCTTTGGGCGTGGGACCGATCTCCAGACATATGGCCATTTTTGTACCTGGCGCGGTGCCAAGTGGGAAAGGGTGGTTTTGAGGCTGAAAGCAGCAGGAAAACATGCAGCCCCCAGGTCTCTGGGGCTACGCAAGCAGTTCCCAAAGAGCTTCAGAACAAGGCATAGTTTTCCCTGCTGGCTCTTTTGGCGTTGGAGCAGTCTCCAGACATATGGCCATTTTTGTGCCTGGCGCGGCGCCAAGTGGGAAAGGGTGGTTTTGAGGGTGAAGGCAGCAGGAAAGCCTGCAGCCCCCAGGTGTGTGGGGCTACGCAAGCCGTTCCCAAAGAGCTTTAGAACAAGGCATAGTTTTCCCTGATGGCTCTTTGGGCGTGGGACCCATCTCCAGCCATATGGTCATTTTTGTGCCTGGCGCGGCGCCAAGTGGGAAAGGGTGGTTTTGAGGCTGAAGGCAGCAGGAAAGCCGGCAGGCTTCAGGTGTCTGGGTCTCCGCAAGCGGTTCCCAAAGAGCTTCAGAACAAGGCATAGTTTTCCCTGCTGGCTCTTTGGGCGTTGGAGCAGTCTCCAGCCATATGGCCATTTTTGAGCCAGGCGCGGCGCCAAGTGGGAAAGGGTGGTTTTGAGGCTGAAGGCAGCAGGAAAGCCTGCAGCCCCCAGGTCTGTGGGGCTACGCAAGCGGTTCCCAAAGAACTTTAGAACAAGGCATAGTTTTCCCTGCTGGCTCTTTGGGCGTGGGACCCATCTCTAGACATATGGCCATTTTTCTGCCTGGCGCTGCGCCAAGTGGGAAAGGGTGGTTTTGAGGCTGAATGCAGCAGGAAAGCCTGCAGCCCCCAGGTGTGTGGGGCTACGCAAGCGGTTCCCAAAGAGCTTTAGAACAAGGCATAGTTTTCCCTCCTGGCTCTTTGGGCGTGGGACCCCTCTACAGCCATATGGCCATTTTTGTGCCTGGCGCGGCACCATGTGGGAAAGGGTGGTTTTTGAGGCTGAAGGCAGCTGGAAAGCCTGCAGCCCCCAGGTGTGTGGGGCTACGCAAGCGGTTCCCAAAGAGCTTTAGAACAAGGCATAGTTTTCCCTGCTGGCTCTTTGGGTGTAGGAGTAATCTCCAGACATATTGCCATTTTTGTACCTGGCGCGGCGCCAAGTGGGAAAGGGTGGTTTTGAGGCTGAAGGCAGCAGGAAAGCCTGCAGCCCCCAGGTCTGTGGGGCTACGCAAGCGGTTCCCAAAGAGCTTTAGAACAAGGCATACTTTTCCCTGCTGGCTCTTTGGGCGTGGGACTCATCTCCAGATATATGGCCATTTTTGTGCCTGGCGCGGCGCCAAGTGGGAAAGGGTGGTTTTGAGGCTGAAGGCAGCAGGAAAGCCGGCAGGATTCAGGTGTCTAGGTCTCCGCAAGCGGTTCCCAAAGAGCTTTAGAACAAGGCATAGTTTTCCCTGCTGGCTCTAAGAGCGTGGGAGCAACTCCAGCCATATGGCCATTTTTGTGCCTGACGGGGCGCCAAGTGGGAAAGGGTGGTTTTGAGGCTGAAGGCAGCAGGAAAGCCTGCAGCCCCCAGGTCTGTGGGGCTACGCAAGCGGTTCCCAAAGAGCTTTAGAACAAGGCATAGTTTTCCCTCCTGGATCTTTGGGCGTGGGACCCCTCTACAGCCATATGGCCATTTTTGTGCCTGGCGCGGCGCCATGTGGGAAAGGGTGGTTTTGAGGCTGAAGGCAGCTGGAAAGCCTGCAGCCCCCAGGTGTGTGGGGCTACGCAAGCGGTTCCCAAAGAGCTTTAGAACAAGGCATAGTTTTCCCTGCTGGCTCTTTGGGTGTAGGAGTAATCTCCAGACATATTGCCATTTTTGTACCTGGCGGGGCGCTAAGTGGGAAAGTGTGGTTTTCAGGCTGCAAGCAGCAGGAAAGCCTGCAGACCCAAGGTGTTTGAGGCCACGCCAGCGGTTCCCAAAGAGCTTTAGAACAAGGCATAGTTTTCCCTGCTGGCTTTTTGGGCGTTGGAGCAGTCTCCAGACATATGGCCATTTTTGTGCCTGGCGGGGCGCCAAGTGGGAAAGGGTGGTTTTGAGGCTGAAGGCAGCAGGAAAGCCTGCAGCCCCCAGGTCTGTGGGGCTACGCAAGCGGTTCCCAAAGAGCTTTAGAACAAGGCATAGTTTTCCCTGCTGGCTCTTTGGGCGTGGGACCCATCTCCAGACATATGGCCATTTTTGTGCCTGGCGCGGCGCCAAGTGGGAAAGTGTGGTTTTGAGGCTGAAGGCAGCAGGAAAGCCGGCAGGCTTCATGTGTCTGGGTCTCCGCAAGCGGTTCCCAAAGAGCTTTAGAACAAGGCATAGTTTTCCCTGCTGGCTCTTTTGGCGTTGGAGCAGTCTCCAGACATATGGCCATTTTTGTGCCTGGCGCGGCGCCAAGTGGGAAAGGGTGGTTTTGAAGCTGAAGGTGCCAGGAAAGCCTGCAGCCCCCAGGTCTGTGGGGCTACGCAAGCGGTTCCCAAAGAGCTTTAGAACAAGGCATAGTTTTCCCTGCTGGCTCTTTTGGCGTTGGAGCAGTCTCCAGACATATGGCCATTTTTGTACCTGGCGGGGCGCCAAGTAGGAAAGGGTGGTTTTGAGGCTGAAGGCAGCAGGAAAGCCTGCAGCCCCCAGGTCTGTGGGGCTACGCATTCGGTTCCCAAACAGCTTTAGAACAAGGCATAGTTTTCCCTGCTGGCTCCTTGGGCGTGGGACCCATGTCCAGACATATGGCCATTTTTGTGCCTGGCGCAGTGCCAAGTGGGAAAGGGTGGTTTTGAGGCTGAAGGCGCCAGGAAAGCCTGCAGTCCCCAGGTCTGTGTTGCTACGCATGCGGTTCCCAAAGAGCTTTAGAACAAGGCATAGTTTTCCCTGCTGGCTCTTTGGGTGTGGGACCCATCTCCAGACATATGGCCATTTTTGTGCCTGGCGAGGCGCCAAGTGGGAAAGGGTGGTGTTGAGGCTGAAGGCGCCAGGAAAGCCTGCAGCCCCCAGGTGTGTGGGGCTACGCAAGCGGTTCCCAAGGAGCTTTAGAACAAGGCATAGTTTTCCCTGCTGGCTCTTTGGGCGTGGCACCCATCGCCAGACATATGGCCATTTTTGTGCCTGGCGCGGCGCCAAGTGGGAAAGGGTGGTTTTGAGGCTGAATGCAGCAGGAAAGCCTGCAGCCCCCAGGTGTGTGGGGCTACGCAAGCGGTTCCCAAAGAGCTTTAGAACAAGGCATAGTTTTCCCTGCTGGCTCTTTGGGTGTAGGAATAATCTCCAGACATATTGCCATTTTTGTACCTGGTGGGGCGCCAAGTAGGAAAGGGTGGTTTTGAGGCTGCAGGCAGCAGGAAAGCCTGCAGCCCCCCGGTCAGTGGGGCTACGCAAGCTGTTCCCAAAGAGCTTTAGAACAAGGCATAGTTTTCCCTGCTGGCTCTTTGGGCGTGGGACCCATCTCCAGACATATGGCCATTTTTGTGTCTGGAGCGGCGCCAAGTTGGAAAGGGATTTTTGAGGCTGAAGGCGCCAGGAAAGCCTGCAGCCCCCAGGTCTGTGGGGCTACGCAAGCGGTTCCCAAAGAGCTTTAGAACAAGGCATATTTTTCCCTGATGGCTCTTTGGGCGTGGGACCCATCTCCAGACATATGGCCATTTTTGTGCCTGGCGCGGCGCCAAGTAGGAAAGGGTGGTTTTGAGGCTGAAGGCAGCAGGAAAGCCTGCAGCCCCCAGGACTGTGGGGCTACGCAAGCGGTTCCCAAAGAGCTTTAGAACAAGGCATATTTTTCCCCCCTGGCTCTTTGGGCGTGGGACCCATCTCCAGACATATGGCCATTTTTGTGCCTGGCGCGGCGCCAAGTGGGAAAGGGTGGTTTTGAGGCTGAAGGCAGCAGGAAAGCCTGAAGCCCCCAGGTGTGTGGGGCTACGCAAGCGGTTCCCAAAGAGCTTTAGAACAAGGCATAGTTTTCCCTGCTGGCTCTTTGGGTGTAGGAATAATCTCCAGACATAATGCCATTTTTGTACCTGGCGCAGCGCCAAGTGGGAAAGGGTGGTTTTGAGGCTGCAGGCAGCAGGAAAGCCTGCAGACCCAAGGTGTGTGAGGCCACGCCAGCGGTTCCCAAAGAGCTTTAGAACAAGGCATAATTTTCCCTGCTGGCTCTTTGAGTGTGGGACCCATGTCCAGACATATGGCCATTTTTGTGGCTGGCGCGGTGCCAAGTGGGAAAGGGTGGTTTTGAGGCTGCAGGCAGCAGGAAAGCCTGCAGCCCCCAGGTCTGTGGGGCTACGCAAGCGGTTCCCAAAGAGCTTTAGAACAAGGCATAGTTTTCCCTGCTGGCTCTTTGGGCGTGGCACCCATCTCCAGACATATGGCCATTTTTGTGCGTGGCACGGCGCCAACTGGGAAAGGGTGGTTTTGAGGCTGAAGGCAGCAGGAAAGCCTCTAGCCCCCAAGTCTGTGGGGCTATGCAAGCGGTTCCCAAAGAGCTTTAAAACAAGGCATAGTTTTCCCTGCTGGCTCTTTGGGCGTGGGACCCATCTCCAGACATATGGCCATTTTTGTGCGTGGCGCGGCGCGAAGTGGGAAAGGGTGGTTTTGAGGCTGAAGGCAGCAGGAAAGCCTGCAGCCCCCAGGTCTGTGGGGCTACGCAAGCGGTTCCCAAACAGCTTTAGAACAAGGCATAGTTTTCCCTGCTGGCTCCTTGGGCGTGGGACCCATGTCCAGACATATGGCCATTTTTGTGCCTGGCGCAGTGCCAAGTGGGAAAGGGTGGTTTTGAGGCTGAAGGCAGCAGGAAAGCCGGCAGGCTTCAGGTGTCTGGGGCTACGCAAGCGGTTCCCAAAGAGCTTCAGAACAAGGCATAGTTTTCCCTGCTGGCTCTTTTGGCGTTGGAGCAGTCTCCAGCCATATGGCCATTTTTGAGCCAGGCGCGGCGCCAAGTGGGAAAGGGTGGTTTTGAGGCTGAAGGCAGCAGGAAAGCATGCAGCCCCCAGGTCTGTGGGGCTACGCAAGCGGTTCCCAAAGAACTTTAGAACAAGGCATAGTTTTCCCTGCTGGCTCTTTGGGCGTGGGACCCATCTCTAGACATATGGCCATTTTTCTGCCTGGCGCGTTGCCAAGTGGGAAAGGGTGGTTTTGAGGCTGAATGCAGCAGGAAAGCCTGCAGCCCCCAGGTGTGTGGGGCTACGCAAGCGGTTCCCAAAGAGCTTTAGAACAAGGCATAGTTTTCCCTCCTGGCTCTTTGGGCGTGGGACCCCTCTACAGCCATATGGCCATTTTTGTGCCTGGCGCGGCGCCATGTGGGAAAGGGTGGTTTTTGAGGCTGAAGGCAGCTGGAAAGCCTGCAGCCCCCAGGTGTGTGGGGCTACGCAAGCGGTTCCCAAAGAGCTTTAGAACAAGGCATAGTTTTCCCTGCTGGCTCTTTGGGTGTAGGAGTAATCTCCAGACATATTGCCATTTTTGTACCTGGCGCGGCGCCAAGTGGGAAAGGGTGGTTTTGAGGCTGAAGGCAGCAGGAAAGCCTGCAGCCCCCAGGTCTGTGGGGCTACGCAAGCGGTTCCCAAAGAGCTTTAGAACAAGGCATACTTTTCCCTGCTGGCTCTTTGGGCGTGGGACTCATCTCCAGATATATGGCCATTTTTGTGCCTGGCGCGGCGCCAAGTGGGAAAGGGTGGTTTTGAGGCTGAAGGCAGCAGGAAAGCCGGCAGGATTCAGGTGTCTGGGTCTCCGCAAGCGGTTCCCAAAGAGCTTTAGAACAAGGCATAGTTTTCCCTGCTGGCTCTAAGAGCGTGGGAGCAACTCCAGCCATATGGCCATTTTTGTGCCTGACGGGGCACCATGTGGGAAAGGGTGGTTTTGAGGCTGCAGGCAGCAGGAAAGCCTGCAGCCCCCAGGTCAGTGGGGCTACGCAAGCGGTTCCCAAAGAGCTTTAGAACAAGGCATAGTTTTCCCTGCTGGCTCTTTGGGCGTGGGACCCATCTCCAGACATATGGCCATTTTTGTGCGTGGCACGGCGCCAAGTGGGAAAGGGTGGTTTTGAGGCTGAAGGCAGCAGGAAAGCCTCTAGCCCCCAAGTCTGTGGGGCTACGCAAGCGGTTCCCAAAGAGCTTTAAAACAAGGCATAGTTTTCCCTGCTGCCTCTTTGGGCGTGGGACCCCTCTACAGCCATATGGCCATTTTTGTGCCTGGAGAGGCGCGAAGTGGGAAAGGGTGGTTTTGAGGCTGAAGGCAGCAGGAAAGCCTGCAGCCCCCAGGTCTGTGGGGCTACGCAAGCGGTTCTCAAAGAGCTTTAGAACAAGGCATAGTTTTACCTGATTGCTCTTTGGGCGTGGGACCAATCTCCAGACATATGGCCATTTTTGTGCCTGGCGCGGCGACAAGTGATAAAGGGTGGTTTTGAGGCTGAAGGCGCCAGGAAACCCTGCAGCCCCCAGGTGTCTGGGGCTACGCAAGCGGTTCCCAAGGAGCTTTAGAACAAGGCATAGTTTTCCCTGCTGGCTCCTTGGGCGTGGCACCCATCGCCAGACATATGGCCAGTTTTGTGCCTGGCGCGGCGCCAAGTGGGAAAGGGTGGTTTTGAGGCTGAATGCAGCAGGAAAGCCTGCAGCCCCCAGGTGTGTGGGGCTACGCAAGCAGTTCCCAAAGAGCTTTAGAACAAGGCATAGTTTTCCCTGCTGGCTCTTTTGGGCGTGGAACAAATCTCCAGACATATGGCCATTTTTGTGCCTGGCGCGGCACCACGTGGGAAAGAGTGGTTTTGAGGCTGAAGGCGCCAGGAAAGCCTGCGGCCCCCAGGTGTCTGGGGCTACGCAAGCGGTTCCCAAAGAGCTTTAGAACAAGGCATATTTTTCCCTGATGGCTCTTTGGGCGTGGGACCCATGTCCAGACATATGGCCATTTTTGTGCCTGGCGGGGCGCCAAGAGGGAAAGGGTGGTTTTGAGGCTGAAGGCAGCAGGAAAGCCTGCAGCCCCCAGGTCTGTGGGGCTACGCAAGCGGTTCCCAAAGAGCTTTAGAACAAGGCATATTTTTCCCACCTGGCTCTTTGGGCGTGGGACCCAACTCCAGACATATGGCCATTTTTGTGCCTGGCGCGGGGCCATGAGGGTAAAGGGTGGTTTTGAGGCTGAAGGCAGCAGGAAAGCCTGAAGCCCCCAGGTGTGTGGGGCTACGCAAGCGGTTCCCAAAGAGCTTTAGAACAAGGCATAGTTTTCCCTGCTGGCTCTTTGGGTGTAGGAATAATCTCCAGACATATTGCCATTTTTGTACCTGGCGGGGCGCCAAGTGGGAAAGGGTGGTTTTGAGGCTGCAGGCAGCAGGAAAGCCTGCAGACCCAAGGTGTGTGAGGCCACGCCAGCGGTTCCCAAAGAGCTTTAGAACAAGGCATAGTTTTCCCTGCTGGCTCTTTGAGCGTGGGACCCATCTCCAGACATATGGCCATTTTTGTGCCTGGCGCGGCGCCATGTGGGGAAGGGTGGTTTTGAGGCTGCAGCCAGCAGGAAAGCCTGCAGCCCCCAGGTCTGTGGGGCTACGCAAGCGGTTCCCAAAGAGCTTTAGAACAAGGCATAGTTTTCCCTGCTGGCTCTTTGGGCGTGGGACCCATTTCCAGCCATATGGCCATTTTTGTGCGTGGCACGGCGCCAACTGGGAAAGGGTGGTTTTGAGGCTGAAGGCAGCAGGAAAGCCTCTAGCCCCCAAGTCTGTGGGGCTACGCAAGCGGTTCCCAAAGAGCTTTAAAACAAGGCATAGTTTTCCCTGCTGCCTCTTTGGGCGTGGGACCCCTCTACAGCCATATGGCCATTTTTGTGCCTGGCGCGGCGCGAAGTGGGAAAGGGTGGTTTTGAGGCTGAAGGCAGCAGGAAAGCCTGCAGCCCCCAGGTCTGTGGGTCTACGCAAGCGGTTCTCAAAGAGCTTTAGAACAAGGCATAGTTTTACCTGATTGCTCTTTGGGCGTGGGACCAATCTCCAGACATATGGCCATTTTTGTGCCTGGCGCGGCGACAAGTGATAAAGGGTGGTTTGGAGGCTGAAGGCGCCAGGAAACCCTGCAGCCCCCAGGTGTCTGGGGCTACGCAAGCGGTTCCCAAAGAGCTTTAGAACAAGGCATAGTTTTCCCTGCTGGCTCTTTTGGGCGTGGAACAAATCTCCAGACATATGGCCATTTTTGTGCCTGGCGCGGCGCGAAGTGGGAAAGGGTGGTTTTGAGGCTGCAGGCAGCAGGAAAGCCTGCAGACCCAAGGTGTGTGAGGCCACGCAAGCGGTTCCCAAAGAGCTTTAGAACAAGGCATAGTTTTCCCTGCTGGCTCTTTGAGCGTGGGACCCATCTCCAGACATATGGCCATTTTTGTGCCTGGCGCGGCGCCATGTGGGAAAGGGTGGTTTTGAGGCTGCAGGCAGCAGGAAAGCCTGCAGCCCCCAGGTCAGTGGGGCTACGCAAGCGGTTCCCAAAGAGCTTTAGAACAAGGCATAGTTTTCCCTGCTGGCTCTTTGGGCGTGGGACCCATCTCCAGACATATGGCCATTTTTGTGCATGGCACGGCGCCTAGTTGGAAAGGGTTTTTTGAGGCTGAAGGCACCAGGAAACCCTGCAGCCCCCAGGTCTGTGTGGCTACGCAAGCGGTTCCCAAAGAGCTTTAGAACAAGGCATAGTTTTCCCTGCTGGCTCTAAGAGCGTGGGAGCAACTCCAGCCATATGGCCATTTTTGTGCCTGACGGGGCGCCAAGTGGGAAAGGGTGGTTTTGAGGCTGAAGGCAGCAGGAAAGCCTGCAGCCCCCAGGTCTGTGGGGCTACGCAAGCGGTTCCCAAAGAGCTTTAGAACAAGGCATAGTTTTCCCTCCTGGATCTTTGGGCGTGGGACCCCTCTACAGCCATATGGCCATTTTTGTGCCTGGCGCGGCGCCATGTGGGAAAGGCTGGTTTTGAGGCTGAAGGCAGCTGGAAAGCCTGCAGTCCCCAGGTCTGTGTTGCTACGCATGCGGTTCCCAAAGAGCTTTAGAACAAGGCATAGTTTTCCCTGCTGGCTCTTTGGGTGTGGGACCCATCTCCAGACATATGGCCATTTTTGTGCCTGGCGAGGCGCCAAGTGGGAAGGGTGGTGTTGAGGCTGAAGGCGCCAGGAAAGCCTGCAGCCCCCAGGTGTGTGGGGCTACGCAAGCGGTTCCCAAGGAGCTTTAGAACAAGGCATAGTTTTCCCTGCTGGCTCTTTGGGCGTAGCACCCATCGCCAGACATATGGCCACTTTTGTGCCTGGCGCGTCACCACGTGGGAAAGAGTGGTTTTGAGGCTGAAGGCAGCAGGAAAGCCTGCAGCCCCCAGGTGTGTGGGGCTACGCATGCGGTTCCCAAGGAGCTTTAGAACAAGGCATAGTTTTCCCTGCTGGCTCTTTGGGCATGGGACCCCTCTACAGCCATATGGCCATTTTTGTGCCTGGCGCTGCGCCTAGTGGGAAAGGGTGGTTTTGAGTCTGAAGGCAGCAGGAAAGCCTGCAGCCCCCAGGTCTGTGGGGCTACGCAAGCAGTTCCCAAAGAGCTTTAGAACAAGGCATAGTTTTCCCTGCTGGCTCTTTGGGCGTGGTACCCATCTCCAGACATATGGCCATTTTTGTGCCTGGCGCGGCGCCAAGTGGGAAAGGGTGGTTTTGAGGCTGAAGGCAGCAGGAAAGCCTGCAGCCACCAGGTCTGTGGGGCTACGCAAGCGTTTCCCAAAGAGCTTTAGAACAAGGCATAGTTTTCCCTGCTGGCTCTTTGGGCGTGGGACCAATCTCCAGACATATGGCCATTTTTGTGCCTGGCGCGGCGCCAAGTGGGAAAGGATGGTTTTGAAGCTGAAGGCGCCAGGGAAGCCTGCAGCCCCCAGGTGTGTGGGGCTACGCAAGCGGTTCCCAAAGAGCTTTAGAACAAGGCATAGTTTTCCCTGCTGGCTCTTTGGGCGTGGGACCCATCTACAAACATATGGCCTCGTGCTAAGACTCTCCAGAGAGCCGTCCTCCAAACCAACACACATCTTGACATATCTCCCACATTGATCGCAGTATCTCCAGGAACGGCAGTCGATGAGCTAGAAACTTTTCTCCCTACACTGTCTGGGGACAGTTCCTCAAAACCAATATACATCCTGCTATATCTCCCACATGGAAAGTGCCAGGTGGGAAATGTAGGGCTTGTTCTCCCTGTCTTCGAGTACTACTTTCTACTCTCCCCGTGACCTCTTTGCTAACATTCTCTCGAGAGAGTTGTGCTCCAAACGAAAGCACACCTTGACATATGTCCCACATAGAAAGTGCTATTAGGCAATTGTAGGATTTGATCGCAGTGTCTCTCCAGGAACGGCATTCAAGGAGCCAGGAACTTTTCTGCCTACACCGTCCATTGAGTTGTCCTCAAAACCAATATAGATCCTGCTATATCTCCCACATGGAAAGTGCCAGGAGGGAAAAGTGGGGATTATGCTTAGACTTTCTCGGAACTGCTTCAAATCAACTAGATATCTTTGTGCTGTAACTCTCCCAACAGCCAAACGCAAAAGCAGCAAACATCTCGCTGTATGTCCCACATCCAAAGTGCCAAGAGAGTAATGTAGAGCCTGCTGTCCCTGCCTTTGAGTACTGTTTTCACTGTCCCGGTTACCTCTTTGCTAACATTCTCTTCAGAGCTGCAGTGAAACCAGGAACCACGTGGAGAAGGCACCCGCACTGAAAATGACTGGAAGGAACATTGGGGCTTCTTCTCAGTGTCTCTGATGTCGGGTTTCACTGTCCCGGGAAAGTCTCTGCTAACACCCTGCAGAGCGCTGTGCCCAATATACAGAAACGTCTTGCGGTATCTCCTACAAGGAAAGTGCCAAGAGGGACTTGTCGATCTTGTTCTCAGTGTCTCTGAGAATTGCTCTGATTATCACTTTTACCTCTTTGCTAAGACTCTCCAGAGAGCCGTCCTCCAAACCAACACACGTGTTGACATAGCTCCCACATTGATCGCAGTGTCTCCAGAAACGGCAGTCGATGAGCCAGGAACTTTTCTCCCTACACTGTCCATTGAGTTGTCCTCAAAACCAATATACATCCTGCTATATCTCCTACATGGGAAGTGCCAGGTGGGAAACGTAGAGCTTGTTCTCCCTGTCTTCGAGTACTGCTTTCTACTCTCCCCGTTACCTCTTTGCTAACATTCTCCAGAGAGAGTTGTGCTCAAAAGCAAAGCACATATCAAGACATATCTCCCACGTGGAAAGTGCCAGCAGGGAAAGGTGGGGACTATTCTTGGACTCGATAGGAAATGCTTCAAGTCACCTAATTATCTCTCTGCCTACTCTCTCCATAGAGCTAGGCGCAAAACCAACCAACAATCTTCTTGCTGTACCTCCAACATGGAAAGCGCCAGGAGGGAATTGTAGGGCTCGTTTCTCAGTGTCTCCAATAACGGCATTCAGTGTGCCACCAACTTTTGTTTCTACACCCTCGAGGAGGTCTCCTCAAAATCCATAAACGTCTTGTTATACGTAAAACAAGCAAAGGGCCAAAAGTGAATTGTATAGCTGTTCTCAGTGTCGCTGAGAATTGCTCTGATTATCCGTGTGACCTCTTTGCTAAGACTCTCCAGAGAGCCGTCCTCCAAACCAACACACATCTTGACATATCTCCCACATTGATCGCAGTATCTCCAGGAACGGCAGTCGATGAGCTAGAAACTTTTCTCCCTACACTGTCTGGGGACAGTTCCTCAAAACCAATATACATCCTGCTATATCTCCCACATGGAAAGTGCCAGGTGGGAAATGTAGGGCTTGTTCTCCCTGTCTTCGAGTACTACTTTCTACTCTCCCCGTTACCTCTTTGCTAACATTCTCTCGAGAGAGTTGTGCTCCAAACGAAAGCACACCTTGACATATCTCCCACATGGAAAGTGCTATTAGGCAATTGTAGGATTTGATCGCAGTGTCTCTCCAGGAACGGCATTCAAGGAGCCAGGAACTTTTCTGCCTACACCGTCCATTGAGTTGTCCTCAAAACCAATATAGATCCTGCTATATCTCCCACATGGAAAGTGCCAGGAGGGAAAAGTGGGGATTATGCTTAGACTTTCTCGGAACTGCTTCAAATCAACTAGATATCTTTGTGCTGTAACTCTCCCAACAGCCAAACGCAAAAGCAGCAAACATCTCGCTGTATGTCCCACATCCAAAGTGCCAAGAGAGTAATGTAGAGCCTGCTGTCCCTGCCTTTGAGTACTGTTTTCACTGTCCCGGTTACCTCTTTGCTAACATTCTCTTCAGAGCTGCAGTGAAACCAGGAACCACGTGGAGAAGGCACCCGCACTGAAAATGACTGGAAGGAACATTGGGGCTTCTTCTCAGTGTCTCTGATGTCGGGTTTCACTGTCCCGGGAAAGTCTCTGCTAACACCCTGCAGAGCGCTGTGCCCAATATACAGAAACGTCTTGCGGTATCTCCTACAAGGAAGTGCCAAGAGGGACTTGTCGATCTTGTTCTCAGTGTCTCTGAGAATTGCTCTGATTATCACTTTTACCTCTTTGCTAAGACTCTCCAGAGAGCCGTCCTCCAAACCAACACACGTGTTGACATATCTCCCACATTGATCGCAGTGTCTCCAGAAACGGCAGTCGATGAGCCAGGAACTTTTCTCCCTACACTGTCCATTGAGTTGTCCTCAAAACCAATATACATCCTGCTATATCTCCTACATGGGAAGTGCCAGGTGGGAAACGTAGAGCTTGTTCTCCCTGTCTTCGAGTACTGCTTTCTACTCTCCCCGTTACCTCTTTGCTAACATTCTCCAGAGAGAGTTGTGCTCAAAAGCAAAGCACATATCAAGACATATCTCCCACGTGGAAAGTGCCAGCAGGGAAAGGTGGGGACTATTCTTGGACTCGATAGGAAATGCTTCAAGTCACCTAATTATCTCTCTGCCTACTCTCTCCATAGAGCTAGGCGCAAAACCAACCAACAATCTTCTTGCTGTACCTCCAACATGGAAAGAGCCAGGAGGGAATTGTAGGGCTCGTTTCTCAGTGTCTCCAATAACGGCATTCAGTGTGCCACCAACTTTTGTTTCTACACCCTCGAGGAGGTCTCCTCAAAATCCATAAACGTCTTGTTATACGTAAAACAAGCAAAGGGCCAAAAGTGAATTGTATAGCTGTTCTCAGTGTCGCTGAGAATTGCTCTCATTATCCGTGTGACCTCTTTGCTAAGACTCTCCAGAGAGCCGTCCTCCAAACCAACACACATCTTGACATATCTCCCACATTGATCGCAGTATCTCCAGGAACGGCAGTCGATGAGCTAGAAACTTTTCTCCCTACACTGTCTGGGGACAGTTCCTCAAAACCAATATACATCCTGCTATATCTCCCACATGGAAAGTGCCAGGTGGGAAATGTAGGGCTTGTTCTCCCTGTCTTCGAGTACAACTTTCTACTCTCCCCGTTACCTCTTTGCTAAATTCTCTCGAGAGAGTTGTGCTCCAAACGAAAGCACACCTTGACATATCTCCCACAGGGAAAGTGCTATTAGGCAATTGTAGGATTTGATCGCAGTGTCTCTCCAGGAACGGCATTCAAGGAGCCAGGAACTTTTCTGCCTACACCGTCCATTGAGTTGTCCTCAAAACCAATATAGATCCTGCTATATCTCCCACATGGAAAGTGCCAGGAGGGAAAAGTGGGGATTATGCTTAGACTTTCTCGGAACTGCTTCAAATCAACTAGATATCTTTGTGCTGTAACTCTCCCAACAGCCAAACGCAAAAGCAGCAAACATCTCGCTGTATGTCCCACATCCAAAGTGCCAAGAGAGTAATGTAGAGCCTGCTGTCCCTGCCTTTGAGTACTGTTTTCACTGTCCCGGTTACCTCTTTGCTAACATTCTCTTCAGAGCTGCAGTGAAACCAGGAACCACGTGGAGAAGGCACCCGCACTGAAAATGACTGGAAGGAACATTGGGGCTTCTTCTCAGTGTCTCTGATGTCGGGTTTCATTGTCCCGGGAAAGTCTCTGCTAACACCCTGCAGAGCGCTGTGCCCAATATACAGAAACGTCTTGCGCTATCTCAAACATGTAAAGAGCCAGGAGAGAATTGCAGGAAATCATCGCAGTGCCTCCAAGAACGGCATTCAATGTGCCAGAAACTTTCCTGCCCACAGTCTCCAGGGAGATTTCCTCAAAACCAATAAGCATCCTGCTATATCTCCCACATGGAAAGTGCCAGCAGGGAAAAATGGGGACTGTTCTTAGACTCGATAGGATCTGCTTCAAGTCACCTACTTATCTCCATGGTTACACTCTTCACAGAGACAGGTGCAAAACAATCAAAAAATCATCTTCCTGTGTCTCCAACATGGAAAGAGCCAGGAGTGAATTCTAGGGCTTCTTCCCAGTGTCTCTCAGAATTGTTCTCATTACCCCGCCTATATCTCTGCTAAGACGCTTGCATTGCCCAGAGAAGTACAACATCTTTGGGCGTGGGACCAATCTCCAGACATATGGCCATTTTTGTGCCTGGCGGGGCGCCAAGTGGGAAAGGGTGGTTTTGAGGCTGAAGGCAGCAGGAAAGCCGCAGCCCCCAGGTCTGTGGGGCCACGCAAGCTGTTCCCCAAGAGCTTTAGAACAAGGCATAGTTTTCCCTGATGGCTCTTTGGGCGTCGGACCAGTCTGCAGACATATGGCCATTTTTGCGCCTCACACGGCGCCAAGTGGGAAAGGGTGGTTAGAGGCTGAAGGCAGCAGGAAAGCCTGCAGCCCCCATGTCTGTGTTGCTACGCAAGCGGTTCCCAAAGAGCTTTAGAACAAGGCATAGTTTTCCCTGCCGGCTCTTTGGGCGTGGGACCAATCTCCAGCCATATGGCCATTTTTGTGCCTGGCGCGGCGCCAAGTGATAAAGGGTGGTTTGGAGGCTGAAGGCAGCAGGAAAGCCTGCAGCCCCCAGGTCTGTGGGGCTACGCATTCGGTTCCAAAAGAGCTTTAGAACAAGGCATAGTTTTCCCTGCTGGCTCCTTGGGCGTGGGACCCATGTCCAGACATATGGCCATTTTTGTGCCTGGCGCAGCGCCAAGTGGGAAAGGGTGGTTTTGAGGCTGAACGCGCCAGGAAAGCCTGCAGTCCCCAGGTCTGTGTTGCTACGCATGCGGTTCCCAAAGAGCTTTAGAACAAGGCATAGTTTTCCCTGCCGGCTCTTTGGGCGTGGGACCCATATCCAGACATATGGCCATTTTTGTGCCTGGCGAGGCGCCAAGTGGGAAAGGGTGGTGTTGAGGCTGAAGGCGCCAGTAAAGCCTGCACCCCCAGGTGTCTGGGGCTACGCAAGCGGTTCCCAAGGAGCTTTAGAACAAGGCATAGTTTTCCCTGCTGGCTCCTTGGGCGTGGGACCCATCGCCAGACATATGGCCAGTTTTGTGCCTGGCACGGTGCCAAGTGGGAAAGGGTGGTTTTGAGGCTGAATGCAGCAGGAAAGCCTGCAGCCCCCAGGTGTGTGGGGCTACGCATGCGGTTCCCAAGGAGCTTTAGAACAAGGCATAGTTTTCCCTGCTGGCTCTTTTGGGCGTGGAACAAATCTCCAGACATATGGCCATTTTTGTGCCTGGCGCGGCACCACGTGGGAAAGAGTGGTTGTGAGGCTGAAGGCAGCAGGAAAGCCTGCAGCCCCCAGGTGTGTGGGGCTACGCAAGCGGTTCCCAAAGAGCTTTAGAACAAGGCATAGTTTTCCCTGCTGGCTCTTTGGGCGTCGGACCAATCTCCAGACATATGGCCATTTTTGTGCCTGGCGCTGCGCCAAGTGGGAAAGGGTGGTTTTGAGGCTGAAGGCAGCAGGAAAGCCTGCAGCCCCCGGGTCTGTGGGGCTACGCCAGCAGTTCCCAAAGAGCTTTAGAACAAGGCATAGTTTTCCCTGCTGGCTCTTTGGGCGTGGGACCCATCTCCAGGCATATGGCCATTTTTGTGCCTGGCACGGCGCCAAGTGGGAAAGGGTGGTTTTGAAGCTGAAGGCGCCAGGAAAGCCTGCGGCCCCCAGGTCTGTGGGGCTACGCAAGCGGTTCCCAAAGAGCTTTAGAACAAGGCATATTTTTCCCTGATGGCTCTTTGGGCGTGGGACCCATCTCCAGACATATGGCCATTTTTGTGCCTGGCGCGGCGCCAAGTGATAAAGGGTGGTTTGGAGGCTGAAGGCAGCAGGAAAGCCTGCAGCCCCCAGGTCTGTGGGGCTACGCATTCGGTTCCCAAAGAGCTTTAGAACAAGGCATAGTTTTCCCTGCTGGCTCCTTGGGCGTGGGACCCATGTCCAGACATATGGCCATTTTTGTGCCTGGCGCAGCGCCAAGTGGGAAAGGGTGGTTTTGAGGCTGAACGCGCCAGGAAAGCCTGCAGTCCCCAGGTCTGTGTTGCTACGCATGCGGTTCCCAAAGAGCTTTAGAACAAGGCATAGTTTTCCCTGCCGGCTCTTTGGGCGTGGGACCCATCTCCAGACATATGGCCATTTTTGTGCCTGGCGAGGCGCCAAGTGGGAAAGGGTGGTGTTGAGGCTGAAGGCGCCAGTAAAGCCTGCACCCCCAGGTGTCTGGGGCTACGCAAGCGGTTCCCAAGGAGCTTTAGAACAAGGCATAGTTTTCCCTGCTGGCTCTTTGGTCGTGGGACCCATCGCCAGACATATGGCCAGTTTTGTGCCTGGCACGGTGCCAAGTGGGAAAGGGTGGTTTTGAGGCTGAATGCAGCAGGAAAGCCTGCAGCCCCCAGGTGTGTGGGGCTACGCAAGCGGTTCCCAAAGAGCTTTAGAACAAGGCATAGTTTTCCCTGCTGGCTCTTTTGGGCGTGGAACAAATCTCCAGACATATGGCCATTTTTGTGCCTGGCGCGGCACCACGTGGGAAAGAGTGGTTTTGAGGCTGAAGGCAGCAGGAAAGCCTGCAGCCCCCAGGTGTGTGGGGCTACGCAAGCGGTTCCCAAAGAGCTTTAGAACAAGGCATAGTTTTCCCTGCTGGCTCTTTGGGCGTCGGACCAATCTCCAGACATATGGCCATTTTTGTGCCTGGCGCTGCGCCAAGTGGGAAAGGGTGGTTTTGAGGCTGAAGGCAGCAGGAAAGCCTGCAGCCCCCGGGTCTGTGGGGCTACGCCAGCAGTTCCCAAAGAGCTTTAGAACAAGGCATAGTTTTCCCTGCTGGCTCTTTGGGCGTGGGACCCATCTCCAGACATATGGCCATTTTTGTGCCTGGCACGGCGCCAAGTGGGAAAGGGTGGTTTTGAAGCTGAAGGCGCCAGGAAAGCCTGCGGCCCCCAGGTCTGTGGGGCTACGCAAGCGGTTCCCAAAGAGCTTTAGAACAAGGCATATTTTTCCCTGATGGCTCTTTGGGCGTGGGATCCATCTCCAGACATATGGCCATTTTTGTGCCTGGCGCGGCGCCAAGTGGGAAAGGCTGGTTTTGAGGCTGAAGGCGCCAGGAAAGCCTGCAGCCCCCAGGACTGTGGGGCTACGCAAGTGGTTCCCAAAGAGCTTTAGAACAAGGCATAGTTTTCCCTGCTGGCTCTTTGGGTGTAGGAATAATCTCCAGATATATTGCCATTTTTGTGCCTGGCGCGGCGCCAAGTGATAAAGGGTGGTTTGGAGGCTGAAGGCAGCAGGAAAGCCTGCAGCCCCCAGGTGTGTGGGGCTACGCAAGCGGTTCCCAAAGAGCTTTAGAACAAGGCATAGTTTTCCCTGCTGGCTCTTTTGGCGTTGGAGCAGTTTGCAGACATATGGCCATTTTTGTGCCTGGCGCGGTGCCAAGTGGGAAAGGATGGTTTTGAGGCTGAAGGCAGGAGGAAATCCTGCAGCCCCCAGGTCTGTGAGGCTACGCAAGCGGTTCCCAAAGAGCTTTAGAACAAGGCATAGTTTTCCCTGCTGGCTCCTTGGGCGTGGGACCCATGTCCAGACATATGGCCATTTTTGTGCCTGGCGCAGCGCCAAGTGGGAAAGGGTGGTTTTGAGGCTGAAGGCGCCAGGAAAGCCTGCAGTCCCCAGGTCTGTGTTGCTACGCATGCGGTTCCCAAAGAGCTTTAGAACAAGGCATAGTTTTCCCTGCTGGCTCTTTGGGTGTGGGACCCATCGCCAGACATATGGCCACTTTTGTGCCTGGCGCGGCGCCAAGTGGGAAAGGGTGGTTTTGAGGCTGAATGCAGCAGGAAAGCCTGCAGCCCCCAGGTCAGTGGGGCTACGCAAGCGGTTCCCAAAGAGCTTTAGAACAAGGCATAGTTTTCCCTGCTGGCTCTTTTGGGCGTGGAACAAATCTCCAGACATATGGCCATTTTTGTGCCTGGCGCTGCGCCAAGTGGGAAAGGGTGGTTTTGAGGCTGAAGGCAGCAGGAAAGCCTGCAGCCCCCGGGTCTGTGGGGCTACGCCAGCAGTTCCCAAAGAGCTTTAGAACAAGGCATAGTTTTCCCTGCTGGCTCTTTGGGCGTGGGACCCATCTCCAGACATATGGCCATTTTTGTGCCTGGCACGGCGCCAAGTGGGAAAGGGTGGTTTTGAAGCTGAAGGCGCCAGGAAAGCCTGCGGCCCCCAGGTCTGTGGGGCTACGCAAGCGGTTCCCAAAGAGCTTTAGAACAAGGCATATTTTTCCCTGATGGCTCTTTGGGCGTGGGACCCATCTCCAGACATATGGCCATTTTTGTGCCTGGCGCGGCGCCAAGTGGGAAAGGCTGGTTTTGAGGCTGAAGGCGCCAGGAAAGCCTGCAGCCCCCAGGACTGTGGGGCTACGCAAGCGGTTCCCAAAGAGCTTTAGAACAAGGCATAGTTTTCCCTGCCGGCTCTTTGGTCGTGGGACCCATCTCCAGACATATGGCCATTTTTGTGCCTGGCGCGGTGCCAAGTGGGAAAGGATGGTTTTGAAGCTGAAGGCGCCAGGGAAGCCTGCAGCCCCCAGGTGTGTGGGGCTACGCCAGCGGTTCCCAAAGAGCTTTAGAACAAGGCATAGTTTTCCCTGCTGGCTCTTTGGGCGTGGGACCCATGTCCAGACATATGGCCATTTTTGTGCCTGGCGCAGCGCCAAGTGGGAAAGGGTGGTTTTGAGGCTGAACGCGCCAGGAAAGCCTGCAGTCCCCAGGTCTGTGTTGCTACGCATGCGGTTCCCAAAGAGCTTTAGAACAAGGCATAGTTTTCCCTGCCGGCTCTTTGGGCGTGGGACCCATCTCCAGACATATGGCCATTTTTGTGCCTGGCGAGGCGCCAAGTGGGAAAGGGTGGTGTTGAGGCTGAAGGCGCCAGTAAAGCCTGCACCCCCAGGTGTCTGGGGCTACGCAAGCGGTTCCCAAGGAGCTTTAGAACAAGGCATAGTTTTCCCTGCTGGCTCTTTGGGCGTGGGACCCATCGCCAGACATATGGCCAGTTTTGTGCCTGGCACGGTGCCAAGTGGGAAAGGGTGGTTTTGAGGCTGAATGCAGCAGGAAAGCCTGCAGCCCCCAGGTGTGTGGGGCTACGCAAGCGGTTCCCAAAGAGCTTTAGAACAAGGCATAGTTTTCCCTGCTGGCTCTTTTGGGCGTGGAACAAATCTCCAGACATATGGCCATTTTTGTGCCTGGCGCGGCACCACGTGGGAAAGAGTGGTTTTGAGGCTGAAGGCAGCAGGAAAGCCTGCAGCCCCCAGGTGTGTGGGGCTACGCAAGCGGTTCCCAAAGAGCTTTAGAACAAGGCATAGTTTTCCCTGCTGGCTCTTTGGGCGTCGGACCAATCTCCAGACATATGGCCATTTTTGTGCCTGGCGCTGCGCCAAGTGGGAAAGGGTGGTTTTGAGGCTGAAGGCAGCAGGAAAGCCTGCAGCCCCCAGGTCTGTGGGGCTACGCCAGCAGTTCCCAAAGAGCTTTAGAACAAGGCATAGTTTTCCCTGCTGGCTCTTTGGGCGTGGGACCCATCTCCAGACATATGGCCATTTTTGTGCCTGGCACGGCGCCAAGTGGGAAAGGGTGGTTTTGAAGCTGAAGGCGCCAGGAAAGCCTGCGGCCCCCAGGTCTGTGGGGCTACGCAAGCGGTTCCCAAAGAGCTTTAGAACAAGGCATATTTTTCCCTGATGGCTCTTTGGGCGTGGGACCCATCTCCAGACATATGGCCATTTTTGTGCCTGGCGCGGCGCCAAGTGGGAAAGGCTGGTTTTGAGGCTGAAGGCGCCAGGAAAGCCTGCAGCCCCCAGGACTGTGGGGCTACGCAAGTGGTTCCCAAAGAGCTTTAGAACAAGGCATAGTTTTCCCTGCTGGCTCTTTGGGTGTAGGAATAATCTCCAGATATATTGCCATTTTTGTGCCTGGCGCGGCGCCAAGTGATAAAGGGTGGTTTGGAGGCTGAAGGCAGCAGGAAAGCCTGCAGCCCCCAGGTGTGTGGGGCTACGCAAGCGGTTCCCAAAGAGCTTTAGAACAAGGCATAGTTTTCCCTGCTGGCTCTTTGGGTGTGGGACCCATCGCCAGACATATGGCCACTTTTGTGCCTGGCGCGGCGCCAAGTGGGAAAGGGTGGTTTTGAGGCTGAATGCAGCAGGAAAGCCTGCAGCCCCCAGGTCAGTGGGGCTACGCAAGCGGTTCCCAAAGAGCTTTAGAACAAGGCATAGTTTTCCCTGCTGGCTCTTTTGGGCGTGGAACAAATCTCCAGACATATGGCCATTTTTGTGCCTGGCACGTCACCACGTGGGAAAGAGTGGTTTTGAGGCTGAAGGCAACAGGAAAGCCTGCAGCCCCCAGGTGTGTGGGGCTACGCATGCGGTTCCCAAGGAGCTTTAGAACAAGGCATAGTTTTCCCTGCTGGCTCTTTGGGCATGGGACCCCTCTACAGCCATATGGCCATTTTTGTGCCTGGCTCGGCTTCAAGTGGGAAAGGGTGGTTTTGAGTCTGAAGGCAGCAGGAAAGCCTGCAGCCCCCAGGTCTGTGGGGCTACGCAAGCAGTTCCCAAAGAGCTTTAGAACAAGGCATAGTTTTCCCTGCTGGCTCTTTGGGCGTGGGACCCATCTCCAGACATATGGCCATTTTTGTGCCTGGCGCGGCGCCAAGTTGGAAAGGGTGGTTTTGAGGCTGAAGGCAGCAGGAAAGCCTGCAGCCCCCAGGTCTGTGGGCCTACGCAAGCGTTTCCCAAAGAGCTTTAGAACAAGGCATAGTTTTCCCTGCTGGCTCTTTGGGCGTGGGACCAATCTCCAGACATATGGCCATTTTTGTGCCTGGCGCGGTGCCAAGTGGGAAAGGATGGTTTTGAAGCTGAAGGCGCCAGGGAAGCCTGCAGCCCCCAGGTGTGTGGGGCTACGCCAGCGGTTCCCAAAGAGCTTTAGAACAAGGCATATTATTCCCTGCTGGCTCTTTGGGCGTGGGACCCATCTACAAACATATGGCCTCTTGCTAAGACTCTCCAGAGAGCCGTCCTCCAAACCAACACACATCTTGACATATCTCCCACATTGATCGCAGTATCTCCAGGAACGGCAGTCGATGAGCTAGAAACTTTTCTCCCTACACTGTCTGGGGACAGTTCCTCAAAACCAATATACATCCTGCTATATCTCCGACATGGAAAGTGCCAGGTGGGAAATGTAAGGCTTGTTCTCCCTGTCTTCGAGTACTACTTTCTACTCTCCCCGTTACCTCTTTGCTACATTCTCTCGAGAGAGTTGTGCTCCAAACGAAAGCACACCTTGACATATCTCCCACATGGAAAGTGCTATTAGGCAATTGTAGGATTTGATCGCAGTGTCTCTCCAGGAACGGCATTCAAGGAGCCAGGAACTTTTCTGCCTACACCGTCCATTGAGTTGTCCTCAAAACCAATATAGATCCTGCTATATCTCCCACATGGAAAGTGCCAGGAGGGAAAAGTGGGGATTATGCTTAGACTTTCTCGGAACTGCTTCAAATCAACTAGATATCTTTGTGCTGTAACTCTCCCAACAGCCAAATGCAAAAGCAGCAAACATCTCGCTGTATGTCCCACATCCAAAGTGCCAAGAGAGTAATGTAGAGCCTGCTGTCCCTGCCTTTGAGTACTGTTTTCACTGTCCCGGTTACCTCTTTGCTAACATTCTCTTCAGAGCTGCAGTGAAACCAGGAACCACGTGGAGAAGGCACCCGCACTGAAAATGACTGGAAGGAACATTGGGGCTTCTTCTCAGTGTCTCTGATGTCGGGTTTCATTGTCCCGGGAAAGTCTCTGCTAACACCCTGCAGAGCGCTGTGCCCAATATACAGAAACGTCTTGCGCTATCTCAAACATGTAAAGAGCCAGGAGAGAATTGCAGGAAATCATCGCAGTGCCTCCAAGAACGGCATTCAATGTGCCAGAAACTTTCCTGCCCACAGTCTCCAGGGAGATTTCCTCAAAACCAATAAGCATCCTGCTATATCTCCCACATGGAAAGTGCCAGCAGGGAAAAATGGGGACTGTTCTTAGACTCGATAGGATCTGCTTCAAGTCACCTACTTATCTCCATGGTTACACTCTTCACAGAGACAGGTGCAAAACAATCAAAAAATCATCTTGCTGTGTCTCCAACATGGAAAGAGCCAGGAGTGAATTCTAGGGCTTCTTCCCAGTGTCTCTCAGAATTGTTCTCATTACCCCGCCTATATCTCTGCTAAGACGCTTGCATTGCCCAGAGAAGTACAACATCTTTGGGCGTGGGACCAATCTCCAGACATATGGCCATTTTTGTGCCTGGCACGGCGCCAAGTGGGAAAGGGTGGTTTTGAGGCTGAAGGCAGCAGGAAAACCTGCAGCCCCCAGGTGTGTGGGGCCACGCAAGCGGTTCCCAAAGAGCTTTAGAACAAGGCATAGTTTTCCCTGCTGGCTCTTTGGGCGTGGGACCCATGTCCAGACATATGACAATTTTTGTACCTGGCGCGGCGCGAAGTGGGACAGGGTGGTTTTGAGGCTGAAGGCAGCAGGAAAGCCTGCAGCCCCCAGGTCTGTGGGGCTACGCAAGCGGTTCCCAAAGAGCATTAGAACAAGGCATAGTTTTCCCTGCTGGCTCTTTGGGCGTGGGACCCATCTACAGACATATGGCCATTTTTGTGCCTGGCGCGGCGCCAAGTGGGAAAGGGTGGTTTTGAGGCTGAAGGCAGCAGGAAAGCCTGCAGGCTTCAGGTGTCTGGGTCTCCGCAAGCGGTTCCCAAAGAGCTTTAGAACAAGGCATTGTTTTCCCTGCTGGCTTTTTGGGCGTTGGAGCAGTCTCCAGACATATGGCCATTTTTGTGCCTGGCGCGGTGCCAAGTGGGAAAGGGTGGTTTTGAGGCTGAAGGCAGCAGGAAAACCTGCAGCCCCCCAGGTCTGTGGGGCTACGCAAGCGGTTCCCAAAGACCTTTAAAACAAGGCATAGTTTTCCCTGCTGGCTCTTTGAGCGTCGGACCCATCTCCAGACATATGGCCATTTTTGTGCCTGACGTGGCGCCAAGTGGGAAAGGGTGGTTTTGAGGCTGAAGGCAGCAGGAAAGCCTGCAGCCGCCAGGTCTGTGGGGCTACGCAAGCGGTTCCCAAAGAGCTTTAGAACAAGGCATAGTTTTCCCTGCTGGCTCTTTGGGCGTGGACCCATTTCCAGAAATATGGCCATTTTTGTGCCTGGCGCGGTGCCAAGTTGGAAAGGATTTTTTTGAGGCTGAAGGCGCCAGGAAAGCCTGCAGCCCCCAGGTGTGTGGGGCTACGCATTCGCTTCCCAAAGAGCTATCGAACAAGGCATAGTTTTCCCTGCTGGCTCTTTGGGCGGGGGACCCATCTCCAGCCATATGGCCATTTTTGTGCCTGGCGCGGTGCCAAGTGGGAAAGGGTTGTTTTGAGGCTGAAGGCAGCAGGAAAGCCTGCAGCCCCCAGGTCTGTGGGCCTACGCAAGCGGTTCCCAAAGAGCTTTAGAACAAGGCATAGTTTTCCCTGCTGGCTCTTTGGGCGTGGGACCAATCTCCAGACAGATGGCCATTTTTGTGCCTGGCGCTGCGCCAAGTGGGAAAGGGTGGTTTTGAGGCTGAAGGCAGCAGGAAAGCCTGCAGCCCCCGGGTCTGTGGGGCTACGCATTCGGTTCCCAAAGAGCTTTAGAACAAGGAATAGTTTTCCCTGCTGGCTCTTTGGGCGTGGGACCAATCTCCAGACATATGGCCATTTTTGTGCCTGGCACGGCGCCAAGTGGGAAAGGGTGGTTTTGAAGCTGAAGGCGCCAGGAAAGCCTGCAGCCCCCAGGTCTGTGGGGCTACGCAAGCGGTTCCCAAAGAGCTTTAGAACAAGGCATAGTTTTCCCTGCTGGCTCTTTGGGTGTAGGAATAATCTCCAGACATATGGCCATTTTTGTACCTGGCGGGGCGCCAAGTAGGAAAGGGTGGTTTTGAGGCTGTAGTCAGCAGGAAAGCCTGCAGCCCCCGGGTCTGTGGGGCTACGCAAGCTGTTCCCAAAGAGCTTTAGAACAAGGCATAGTTTTCCCTGCTGGCTCTTTGGGCGTGGGACCCATCTCCAGACATATGGCCATTTTTGTGCCTGGCGCGGTGCCAAGTGGGAAAGGGTGGTTTTGAGGCTGAAGGCGCCAGGAAAGCCTGCAGCCCCCAGGTCTGTGGGCCTACGCAAGCGGTTCCCAAAGAGCTTTAGAACAAGTCATAGTTTTCCCTGCTGGCTCTTTGGGTGTGGGACCCATCTCCAGACATATGGCCATTTTTGTGCCTGGCGCGGTGCCAAGTGGGAAAGGGTGGTTTTCAGGCTGAAGGCAGCAGGAAAGCCTGCAGCCCCCAGGTCTGTGGGGCTACGCAAGCGGTTCCCAAAGAGCTTTAGAACAAGGCATAGTTTTCCCTGCCGGCTCTTTGGGCGTGGGACCCATCTCCAGACATATGGCCATTTTTGTGCCTGGCGCGGCGCCAAGTGATAAAGGGTGGTTTGGAGGCTGAAGGCAGCAGGAAAGCCTGCAGCCCCCAGGTCTGTGGGCCTACGCAAGCGGTTCCCAAAGAGCTTTAGAACAAGGCATAGTTTTCCCTGCTGGCTCTTTGGGCGTGGACCCATTTCCAGAAATATGGCCATTTTTGTGCCTGGCGCGGTGCCAAGTTGGAAAGGATTTTTTTGAGGCTGAAGGCGCCAGGAAAGCCTGCAGCCCCCAGGTGTGTGGGGCTACGCATTCGCTTCCCAAAGAGCTATCGAACAAGGCATAGTTTTCCCTGCTGGCTCTTTGGGCGGGGGACCCATCTCCAGCCATATGGCCATTTTTGTGCCTGGCGCGGTGCCAAGTGGGAAAGGGTTGTTTTGAGGCTGAAGGCAGCAGGAAAGCCTGCAGCCCCCAGGTCTGTGGGCCTACGCAAGCGGTTCCCAAAGAGCTTTAGAACAAGGCATAGTTTTCCCTGCTGGCTCTTTGGGCGTCGGACCAATCTCCAGACATATGGCCATTTTTGTGCCTGGCGCTGCGCCAAGTCGGAAAGGGTGGTTTTGAGGCTGAAGGCAGCAGGAAAGCCTGCAGCCCCCGGGTCTGTGGGGCTACGCATTCGGTTCCCAAAGAGCTTTAGAACAAGGAATAGTTTTCCCTGCTGGCTCTTTGGGCGTGGGACCAATCTCCAGACATATGGCCATTTTTGTGCCTGGCACGGCGCCAAGTGGGAAAGGGTGGTTTTGAAGCTGAAGGCGCCAGGAAAGCCTGCAGCCCCCAGGTCTGTGGGGCTACGCAAGCGGTTCCCAAAGAGCTTTAGAACAAGGCATAGTTTTCCCTGCTGGCTCTTTGGGTGTAGGAATAATCTCCAGACATATGGCCATTTTTGTACCTGGCGGGGCGCCAAGTAGGAAAGGGTGGTTTTGAGGCTGTAGTCAGCAGGAAAGCCTGCAGCCCTCAGGTCTGTGGGGCTACGCAAGCTGTTCCCAAAGAGCTTTAGAACAAGGCATAGTTTTCCCTGCTGGCTCTTTGGGCGTGGGACCCATCTCCAGACATATGGCCACTCTTGAGCCTGGCGCGGTGCCAAGTGGGAAAATGTGGTTTTGAGGCTGAAGGCGCCAAGAAAGCCTGCAGCCCCCAGGTGTGTGGGGCTACGCAAGCGGTTCCCAAAGAGCTTTAGAACAAGGCATAGTTTTCCCTGATGGCTCTTTGGGCGTGGGACCCATCTACAGACATATGGCCATTTTTGTGCCTGGCGCGGTGCCAAGTGGGAAAGGGTGGTTTTGAGGCTGAAGGCGCCAGGAAAGCCTGCAGCCCCCAGGTCTGTGGGCCTACGCAAGCGGTTCCCAAAGAGCTTTAGAACAAGGCATAGTTTTCCCTGCTGGCTCTTTGGGTGTGGGACCCATCTCCAGACATATGGCCATTTTTGTGCCTGGCGCGGTGCCAAGTGGGAAAGGGTGGTTTTCAGGCTGAAGGCAGCAGGAAAGCCTGCAGCCCCCAGGTCTGTGGGGCTACGCAAGCGGTTCCCAAAGAGCTTTAGAACAAGGCATAGTTTTCCCTGCCGGCTCTTTGGGCGTGGGACCCATCTCCAGACATATGGCCATTTTTGTGCCTGGCGCGGCGCCAAGTGATAAAGGGTGGTTTGGAGGCTGAAGGCAGCAGGAAAGCCTGCAGCCCCCAGGTCTGTGTTGCTACGCATGCGGTTCCCAAAGAGCTTTAGAACAAGGCATAGTTTTCCCTGCTGGCTCTTTGGGTGTGGGACCCATCTCCAGACATATGGCCATTTTTGTGCCTGGCGAGGCGCCAAGTGGGAAAGGGTTGTGTTGAGGCTGAACGCGCCAGGAAAGCCTGCAGCCCCCAGGTGTCTGGGGCTACGCAAGCGGTTCCCAAGGAGCTTTAGAACAAGGCATAGTTTTCCCTGCTGGCTCTTTGGGCGTGGGACCCATCGCCAGACATATGGCCAGTTTTGTGCCTGGCACGGTGCCAAGTGGGAAAGGGTGGTTTTGAGGCTGAATGCAGCAGGAAAGCCTGCAGCCCCCAGGTCTGTGGGGCTACGCAAGCGGTTCCCAAAGAGCTTTAGAACAAGGCATAGTTTTCCCTGCTGGCTCTTTTGGCCTGGAACAAATCTCCAGACATATGGCCATTTTTGTGCCTGGCGCGGCACCACGTGGGAAAGGGTGGTTTTGAGGCTGAAGGCAGCAGGAAAGCCTGCAGCCCCCAGGTCTGTGGGGCTACGCAAGCGGTTCCCAAAGAGCTTTAGAACAAGGCATAGTTTTCCCTGCTGGCTCTTTGGGCGTCGGGCCAATCTCCAGACATATGGCCATTTTTGTGCCTGGCGCTGCGCCAAGTGGGAAAGGGTGGTTTTGAGGCTGAAGGCAGCAGGAAAGCCTGCAGCCCCCGGGTCTGTGGGGCTACGCCAGCAGTTCCCAAAGAGCTTTAGAAAGAGGCATAGTTTTCCCTGCTGGCTCTTTGGGTGTAGGAATAATCTCCAGACATATGGCCATTTTTGTACCTGGCGGGGCGCCAAGTAGGAAAGGGTGGTTTTGAGGCTGCAGGCAGCAGGAAAGCCTGCAGCCCCCAGGTCTGTGGGGCTACGCAAGCGGTTCCCAAAGAGCTTTAGAACAAGGCATAGTTTTCCCTGCTGGCTCTTTGGGCGTGGGACCCATCTCCAGACATATGGCCATTTTTGTGCCTGGCACGGCGCCAAGTGGGAAAGGGTGGTTTTGAAGCTGAAGGCGCCAGGAAAGCCTGCGGCCCCCAGGTCTGTGGGGCTACGCAAGCGGTTCCCAAAGAGCTTTAGAACAAGGCATAGTTTTCCCTGATGGCTCTTTGGGCGTGGGACCAATCTCCAGACATATGGCCATTTTTGTGCCTGGCACGGCGCCAAGTGGGAAAGGGTGGTTTTGAGTCTGAAGGCAGCAGGAAAGCCTGCAGCCCCCAGGTCTGTGGGGCTACGCAAGCGGTTCCCAAAGAGCTTTAGAGCAAGGCATAGTTTTCCCTGCTGGCTCTTTGGGCGTGGGACCCATGTCCAGACATATGACAATTTTTGTACCTGGCGCGGCGCGAAGTGGGACAGGGTGGTTTTGAGGCTGAAGGCAGCAGGAAAGCCTGCAGCCCCCAGGTCTGTGGGGCTACGCAAGCGGTTCCCAAAGAGCATTAGAACAAGGCATAGTTTTCCCTGCTGGCTCTTTGGGCGTGGGACCCATCTACAGACATATGGCCATTTTTGTGCCTGGCGCGGCGCCAAGTGGGAAAGGGTGGTTTTGAGGCTGAAGGCAGCAGGAAAGCCTGCAGGCTTCAGGTGTCTGGGTCTCCGCAAGCGGTTCCCAAAGAGCTTTAGAACAAGGCATTGTTTTCCCTGCTGGCTCTTTGGGCGTTGGAGCAGTCTCCAGACATATGGCCATTTTTGTGCCTGGCGCGGTGCCAAGTGGGAAAGGGTGGTTTTGAGGCTGAAGGCAGCAGGAAAACCTGCAGCCCCCCAGGTCTGTGGGGCTACGCAAGCGGTTCCCAAAGACCTTTAAAACAAGGCATAGTTTTCCCTGCTGGCTCTTTGAGCGTGGGACCCATCTCCAGACATATGGCCATTTTTGTGCCTGGCGTGGCGCCAAGTGGGAAAGGGTGGTTTTGAGGCTGAAGGCAGCAGGAAATCCTGCAGCCGCCAGGTCTGTGGGGCTACACAAGCGGTTCCCAAAGAGCTTTAGAACAAGCATAGTTTTCCCTGCTGGCTCTTTGGGCGTGGGACCCATTTCCAGACATATGGCCATTTTTGTGCCTGGTGCGGCGCCAAGTGGGAAAAGGTGGTTTTCAGGCTGAAGGCAGCAGGAAAGCCTGCAGCCCCCAGGTCTGTGGGCCTACGCAAGCGGTTCCCAAAGAGCTTTAGAACAAGGCATAGTTTTCCCTGCTGGCTCTTTGGGCTTGGGACCCATTGCCAGACAGATGGCCATTTTTGTATCTGGCGTGGCGCCAAGTGGGAAAGGGTGGGTTTGAGGCTGCAGGCAGCAGGAAAGTCTGCAGACCCAAGGTGTGTGAGGCCACGCCAGCGGTTCCCAAAGAGCTTTAGAACAAGGCATAGTTTTCCCTGCTCGCTCTTTGGGCGTGGGACCAATCTCCAGCCATATGGCCATTTTTGTGCCTGGCGCGGCGCCAAGTGGGAAAGGGTGGTTTTGAGGCTGAAGGCAGCAGGAAAGCCTGCAGCCCCCAGGTCTGTGGGGCCACGCAAGCTGTTCCCCAAGAGCTTTAGAACAAGGCATAGTTTTCCCTGATGGCTCTTTGGGCGTCGGACCAGTCTGCAGACATATGGCCATTTTTGCGCCTCACACGGCGCCAAGTGGGAAAGGGTGGTTAGAGGCTGAAGGCAGCAGGAAAGCCTGCAGCCCCCATGTCTGTGTTGCTACGCAAGCTGTTCCCAAAGAGCTTTAGAACAAGGCATAGTTTTCCCTGCTGGCTCTTTGGGCGTGGGACACATCTCCAGACATATGGCCACTCTTGAGCCTGGCGCGGTGCCAAGTGGGAAAATGTGGTTTTGAGGCTGAAGGCGCCAAGAAAGCCTGCAGCCCCCAGGTCTGTGGGGCTACGCAAGCGGTCCCAAAGAGCTTTAGAACAAGGCATAGTTTTCCCTGATGGCTCTTTGGGCGTGGGACCCATCTACAGACATATGGCCATTTTTGTGCCTGGCGCGGTGCCAAGTGGGAAAGGGTGGTTTTGAGGCTGAAGGCGCCAGGAAAGCCTGCAGCCCCCAGGTCTGTGGGCCTACGCAAGCGGTTCCCAAAGAGCTTAAGAACAAGGCATAGTTTTCCCTGCTGGCTCTTTGGGCGTGGGACCCATCTCCAGACATATGGCCATTTTTGTGCCTGGCGCGGCGCCAAGTGGGAAAGGGTGGTTTTCAGGCTGAAGGCAGCAGGAAAGCCTGCAGCCCCCAGGTCTGTGGGGCTACGCAAGCGGTTCCCAAAGAGCTTTAGAACAAGGCATAGTTTTCCCTGCCGGCTCTTTGGTCGTGGGACCCATCTCCAGACATATGGCCATTTTTGTGCCTGGCGCGGCGCCAAGTGATAAAGGGTGGTTTGGAGGCTGAAGGCAGCAGGAAAGCCTGCAGCCCCCAGGTCTGTGTTGCTACGCATTCGGTTCCCAAAGAGCTTTAGAACAAGGCATAGTTTTCCCTGCTGGCTCCTTGGGCGTGGGACCCATGTCCAGACATATGGCCATTTTTGTGCCTGGCGCAGCGCCAAGTGGGAAAGGGTGGTTTTGAGGCTGAACGCGCCAGGAAAGCCTGCAGTCCCCAGGTCTGTGTTGCTACGCATGCGGTTCCCAAAGAGCTTTAGAACAAGGCATAGTTTTCCCTGCCGGCTCTTTGGGCGTGGGACCCATCTCCAGACATATGGCCATTTTTGTGCCTGGCGAGGCGCCAAGTGGGAAAGGGTGGTGTTGAGGCTGAAGGCGCCAGTAAAGCCTGCACCCCCAGGTGTCTGGGGCTACGCAAGCGGTTCCCAAGGAGCTTTAGAACAAGGCATAGTTTTCCCTGCTGGCTCTTTGGGCGTGGGACCCATCGCCAGACATATGGCCAGTTTTGTGCCTGGCACGGTGCCAAGTGGGAAAGGGTGGTTTTGAGGCTGAATGCAGCAGGAAAGCCTGCAGCCCCCAGGTGTGTGGGGCTACGCAAGCGGTTCCCAAAGAGCTTTAGAACAAGGCATAGTTTTCCCTGCTGGCTCTTTTGGGCGTGGAACAAATCTCCAGACATATGGCCATTTTTGTGCCTGGCGCGGCACCACGTGGGAAAGAGTGGTTTTGAGGCTGAAGGCAGCAGGAAAGCCTGCAGCCCCCAGGTGTGTGGGGCTACGCAAGCGGTTCCCAAAGAGCTTTAGAACAAGGCATAGTTTTCCCTGCTGGCTCTTTGGGCGTCGGACCAATCTCCAGACATATGGCCATTTTTGTGCCTGGCGCTGCGCCAAGTGGGAAAGGGTGGTTTTGAGGCTGAAGGCAGCAGGAAAGCCTGCAGCCCCCAGGTCTGTGGGGCTACGCCAGCAGTTCCCAAAGAGCTTTAGAACAAGGCATAGTTTTCCCTGCTGGCTCTTTGGGCGTGGGACCCATCTCCAGACATATGGCCATTTTTGTGCCTGGCACGGCGCCAAGTGGGAAAGGGTGGTTTTGAAGCTGAAGGCGCCAGGAAAGCCTGCGGCCCCCAGGTCTGTGGGGCTACGCAAGCGGTTCCCAAAGAGCTTTAGAACAAGGCATATTTTTCCCTGATGGCTCTTTGGGCGTGGGACCCATCTCCAGACATATGGCCATTTTTGTGCCTGGCGCGGCGCCAAGTGGGAAAGGCTGGTTTTGAGGCTGAAGGCGCCAGGAAAGCCTGCAGCCCCCAGGACTGTGGGGCTACGCAAGCGGTTCCCAAAGAGCTTTAGAACAAGGCATATTTTTCCCCCCTGGCTCTTTGGGCGTGGGACCCATCTCCAGACATATGGCCATTCTTGTGCCTGGCGCGGCGCCATGTGGGTAAAGGGTGGTTTTGAGGCTGAAGGCAGCAGGAAAGCCTGAAGCCCCCAGGTGTTTGGGGCTACGCAAGTGGTTCCCAAAGAGCTTTAGAACAAGGCATAGTTTTCCCTGCTGGCTCTTTGGGTGTAGGAATAATCTCCAGATATATTGCCATTTTTGTGCCTGGCGCGGCGCCAAGTGATAAAGGGTGGTTTGGAGGCTGAAGGCAGCAGGAAAGCCTGCAGCCCCCAGGTGTGTGGGACTACGCAAGCGGTTCCCAAAGAGCTTTAGAACAAGGCATAGTTTTCCCTGATGGCTCTTTTGGCGTTGGAGCAGTTTGCAGACATATGGCCATTTTTGTGCCTGGCGCGGTGCCAAGTGGGAAAGGATGGTTTTGAGGCTGAAGGCAGGAGGAAATCCTGCAGCCCCCAGGTCTGTGAGGCTACGCAAGCGGTTCCCAAAGAGCTTTAGAACAAGGCATAGTTTTCCCTGCTGGCTCCTTGGGCGTGGGACCCATGTCCAGACATATGGCCATTTTTGTGCCTGGCGCAGCGCCAAGTGGGAAAGGGTGGTTTTGAGGCTGAAGGCGCCAGGAAAGCCTGCAGTCCCCAGGTCTGTGTTGCTACGCATGCGGTTCCCAAAGAGCTTTAGAACAAGGCATAGTTTTCCCTGCTGGCTCTTTGGGTGTGGGACCCATCGCCAGACATATGGCCACTTTTGTGCCTGGCGCGGCGCCAAGTGGGAAAGGGTGGTTTTGAGGCTGAATGCAGCAGGAAAGCCTGCAGCCCCCAGGTCAGTGGGGCTACGCAAGCGGTTCCCAAAGAGCTTTAGAACAAGGCATAGTTTTCCCTGCTGGCTCTTTTGGGCGTGGAACAAATCTCCAGACATATGGCCATTTTTGTGCCTGGCACGTCACCACGTGGGAAAGAGTGGTTTTGAGGCTGAAGGCAACAGGAAAGCCTGCAGCCCCCAGGTGTGTGGGGCTACGCATGCGGTTCCCAAGGAGCTTTAGAACAAGGCATAGTTTTCCCTGCTGGCTCTTTGGGCGTGGGACCCATCTCCAGACATATGGCCATTTTTGTGCCTGGCTCGGCTTCAAGTGGGAAAGGGTGGTTTTGAGTCTGAAGGCAGCAGGAAAGCCTGCAGCCCCCAGGTCTGTGGGGCTACGCAAGCAGTTCCCAAAGAGCTTTAGAACAAGGCATAGTTTTCCCTGCTGGCTCTTTGGGCGTGGGACCAATCTCCAGACATATGGCCATTTTTGTGCCTGGCGCGGTGCCAAGTGGGAAAGGATGGTTTTGAAGCTGAAGGCGCCAGGGAAGCCTGCAGCCCCCAGGTGTGTGGGGCTACGCCAGCGGTTCCCAAAGAGCTTTAGAACAAGGCATAGTTTTCCCTGCTGGCTCTTTGGGCGTGGGACCCATCTACAAACATATGGCCTCTTGCTAAGACTCTCCAGAGAGCCGTCCTCCAAACCAACACACATCTTGACATATCTCCCACATTGATCGCAGTATCTCCAGGAACGGCAGTCGATGAGCTAGAAACTTTTCTCCCTACACTGTCTGGGGACAGTTCCTCAAAACCAATATACATCCTGCTATATCTCCGACATGGAAAGTGCCAGGTGGGAAATGTAAGGCTTGTTCTCCCTGTCTTCGAGTACTACTTTCTACTCTCCCCGTTACCTCTTTGCTAACATTCTCTCGAGAGAGTTGTGCTCCAAACGAAAGCACACCTTGACATATCTCCCACATGGAAAGTGCTATTAGGCAATTGTAGGATTTGATCGCAGTGTCTCTCCAGGAACGGCATTCAAGGAGCCAGGAACTTTTCTGCCTACACCGTCCATTGAGTTGTCCTCAAAACCAATATAGATCCTGCTATATCTCCCACATGGAAAGTGCCAGGAGGGAAAAGTGGGGATTATGCTTAGACTTTCTCGGAACTGCTTCAAATCAACTAGATCTCTTTGTGCTGTAAATCTCCCAACAGCCAAACGCAAAAGCAGCAAACATCTCGCTGTATGTCCCACATCCAAAGTGCCAAGAGAGTAATGTAGAGCCTGCTGTCCCTGCCTTTGAGTACTGTTTTCACTGTCCCGGTTACCTCTTTGCTAACATTCTCTTCAGAGCTGCAGTGAAACCAGGAACCACGTGGAGAAGGCACCCGCACTGAAAATGACTGGAAGGAACATTGGGGCTTCTTCTCAGTGTCTCTGATGTCGGGTTTCATTGTCCCGGGAAAGTCTCTGCTAACACCCTGCAGAGCGCTGTGCCCAATATACAGAAACGTCTTGCGCTATCTCAAACATGTAAAGAGCCAGGAGAGAATTGCAGGAAATCATCGCAGTGCCTCCAAGAACGGCATTCAATGTGCCAGAAACTTTCCTGCCCACAGTCTCCAGGGAGATTTCCTCAAAACCAATAAGCATCCTGCTATATCTCCCACATGGAAAGTGCCAGCAGGGAAAAATGGGGACTGTTCTTAGACTCGATAGGATCTGCTTCAAGTCACCTACTTATCTCCATGGTTACACTCTTCACAGAGACAGGTGCAAAACAATCAAAAAATCATCTTGCTGTGTCTCCAACATGGAAAGAGCCAGGAGTGAATTCTAGGGCTTCTTCCCAGTGTCTCTCAGAATTGTTCTCATTACCCCGCCTATATCTCTGCTAAGACGCTTGCATTGCCCAGAGAAGTACAACATCTTTGGGCGTGGGACCAATCTCCAGACATATGGCCATTTTTGTGCCTGGCACGGCGCCAAGTGGGAAAGGGTGGTTTTGAGGCTGAAGGCAGCAGGAAAACCTGCAGCCCCCAGGTGTGTGGGGCCACGCAAGCGGTTCCCAAAGAGCTTTAGAACAAGGCATAGTTTTCCCTGCTGGCTCTTTGGGCGTCGGACCAATCTCCAGACATATGGCCATTTTTGTGCCTGGCGCTGCGCCAAGTGGGAAAGGGTGGTTTTGAGGCTGAAGGCAGCAGGAAAGCCTGCAGCCCCCGGGTCTGTGGGGCTACGCCAGCAGTTCCCAAAGAGCTTTAGAACAAGGCATAGTTTTCCCTGCTGGCTCTTTGGGCGTGGGACCCATCTCCAGACATATGGCCATTTTTGTGCCTGGCACGGCGCCAAGTGGGAAAGGGTGGTTTTGAAGCTGAAGGCGCCAGGAAAGCCTGCGGCCCCCAGGTCTGTGGGGCTACGCAAGCGGTTCCCAAAGAGCTTTAGAACAAGGCATATTTTTCCCTGATGGCTCTTTGGGCGTGGGACCCATCTCCAGACATATGGCCATTTTTGTGCCTGGCGCGGCGCCAAGTGGGAAAGGCTGGTTTTGAGGCTGAAGGCGCCAGGAAAGCCTGCAGCCCCCAGGACTGTGGGGCTACGCAAGCGGTTCCCAAAGAGCTTTAGAACAAGGCATATTTTTCCCCCCTGGCTCTTTGGGCGTGGGACCCATCTCCAGACATATGGCCATTCTTGTGCCTGGCGCGGCGCCATGTGGGTAAAGGGTGGTTTTGAGGCTGAAGGCAGCAGGAAAGCCTGAAGCCCCCAGGTGTGTGGGGCTACGCAAGTGGTTCCCAAAGAGCTTTAGAACAAGGCATAGTTTTCCCTGCTGGCTCTTTGGGTGTAGGAATAATCTCCAGATATATTGCCATTTTTGTGCCTGGCGCGGCGCCAAGTGATAAAGGGTGGTTTGGAGGCTGAAGGCAGCAGGAAAGCCTGCAGCCCCCAGGTGTGTGGGGCTACGCAAGCGGTTCCCAAAGAGCTTTAGAACAAGGCATAGTTTTCCCTGATGGCTCTTTTGGCGTTGGAGCAGTTTGCAGACATATGGCCATTTTTGTGCCTGGCGCGGTGCCAAGTGGGAAAGGATGGTTTTGAGGCTGAAGGCAGGAGGAAATCCTGCAGCCCCCAGGTCTGTGAGGCTACGCAAGCGGTTCCCAAAGAGCTTTAGAACAAGGCATAGTTTTCCCTGCTGGCTCCTTGGGCGTGGGACCCATGTCCAGACATATGGCCATTTTTGTGCCTGGCGCAGCGCCAAGTGGGAAAGGGTGGTTTTGAGGCTGAAGGCGCCAGGAAAGCCTGCAGTCCCCAGGTCTGTGTTGCTACGCATGCGGTTCCCAAAGAGCTTTAGAACAAGGCATAGTTTTCCCTGCTGGCTCTTTGGGTGTGGGACCCATCGCCAGACATATGGCCACTTTTGTGCCTGGCGCGGCGCCAAGTGGGAAAGGGTGGTTTTGAGGCTGAATGCAGCAGGAAAGCCTGCAGCCCCCAGGTCAGTGGGGCTACGCAAGCGGTTCCCAAAGAGCTTTAGAACAAGGCATAGTTTTCCCTGCTGGCTCTTTTGGGCGTGGAACAAATCTCCAGACATATGGCCATTTTTGTGCCTGGCACGTCACCACGTGGGAAAGAGTGGTTTTGAGGCTGAAGGCAACAGGAAAGCCTGCAGCCCCCAGGTGTGTGGGGCTACGCATGCGGTTCCCAAGGAGCTTTAGAACAAGGCATAGTTTTCCCTGCTGGCTCTTTGGGCGTGGGACCCCTCTACAGCCATATGGCCATTTTTGTGCCTGGCTCGGCTTCAAGTGGGAAAGGGTGGTTTTGAGTCTGAAGGCAGCAGGAAAGCCTGCAGCCCCCAGGTCTGTGGGGCTACGCAAGCAGTTCCCAAAGAGCTTTAGAACAAGGCATAGTTTTCCCTGCTGGCTCTTTGGGCGTGGGACCCATCTCCAGACATATGGCCATTTTTGTGCCTGGCGCGGCGCCAAGTTGGAAAGGGTGGTTTTGAGGCTGAAGGCAGCAGGAAAGCCTGCAGCCCCCAGGTCTGTGGGCCTACGCAAGCGTTTCCCAAAGAGCTTTAGAACAAGGCATAGTTTTCCCTGCTGGCTCTTTGGGCCTGGGACCAATCTCCAGACATATGGCCATTTTTGTGCCTGGCGCGGTGCCAAGTGGGAAAGGATGGTTTTGAAGCTGAAGGCGCCAGGGAAGCCTGCAGCCCCCAGGTGTGTGGGGCTACGCCAGCGGTTCCCAAAGAGCTTTAGAACAAGGCATAGTTTTCCCTGCTGGCTCTTTGGGCGTGGGACCCATCTACAAACATATGGCCTCTTGCTAAGACTCTCCAGAGAGCCGTCCTCCAAACCAACACACATCTTGACATATCTCCCACATTGATCGCAGTATCTCCAGGAACGGCAGTCGATGAGCTAGAAACTTTTCTCCCTACACTGTCTGGGGACAGTTCCTCAAAACCAATATACATCCTGCTATATCTCCGACATGGAAAGTGCCAGGTGGGAAATGTAAGGCTTGTTCTCCCTGTCTTCGAGTACTACTTTCTACTCTCCCCGTTACCTCTTTGCTAACATTCTCTCGAGAGAGTTGTGCTCCAAACGAAAGCACACCTTGACATATCTCCCACATGGAAAGTGCTATTAGGCAATTGTAGGATTTGATCGCAGTGTCTCTCCAGGAACGGCATTCAAGGAGCCAGGAACTTTTCTGCCTACACCGTCCATTGAGTTGTCCTCAAAACCAATATAGATCCTGCTATATCTCCCACATGGAAAGTGCCAGGAGGGAAAAGTGGGGATTATGCTTAGACTTTCTCGGAACTGCTTCAAATCAACTAGATCTCTTTGTGCTGTAAATCTCCCAACAGCCAAACGCAAAAGCAGCAAACATCTCGCTGTATGTCCCACATCCAAAGTGCCAAGAGAGTAATGTAGAGCCTGCTGTCCCTGCCTTTGAGTACTGTTTTCACTGTCCCGGTTACCTCTTTGCTAACATTCTCTTCAGAGCTGCAGTGAAACCAGGAACCACGTGGAGAAGGCACCCGCACTGAAAATGACTGGAAGGAACATTGGGGCTTCTTCTCAGTGTCTCTGATGTCGGGTTTCATTGTCCCGGGAAAGTCTCTGCTAACACCCTGCAGAGCGCTGTGCCCAATATACAGAAACGTCTTGCGCTATCTCAAACATGTAAAGAGCCAGGAGAGAATTGCAGGAAATCATCGCAGTGCCTCCAAGAACGGCATTCAATGTGCCAGAAACTTTCCTGCCCACAGTCTCCAGGGAGATTTCCTCAAAACCAATAAGCATCCTGCTATATCTCCCACATGGAAAGTGCCAGCAGGGAAAAATGGGGACTGTTCTTAGACTCGATAGGATCTGCTTCAAGTCACCTACTTATCTCCATGGTTACACTCTTCACAGAGACAGGTGCAAAACAATCAAAAAATCATCTTGCTGTGTCTCCAACATGGAAAGAGCCAGGAGTGAATTCTAGGGCTTCTTCCCAGTGTCTCTCAGAATTGTTCTCATTACCCCGCCTATATCTCTGCTAAGACGCTTGCATTGCCCAGAGAAGTACAACATCTTTGGGCGTGGGACCAATCTCCAGACATATGGCCATTTTTGTGCCTGGCACGGCGCCAAGTGGGAAAGGGTGGTTTTGAGGCTGAAGGCAGCAGGAAAACCTGCAGCCCCCAGGTGTGTGGGGCCACGCAAGCGGTTCCCAAAGAGCTTTAGAACAAGGCATAGTTTTCCCTGCTGGCTCTTTGGGCGTCGGACCAATCTCCAGACATATGGCCATTTTTGTGCCTGGCGCTGCGCCAAGTGGGAAAGGGTGGTTTTGAGGCTGAAGGCAGCAGGAAAGCCTGCAGCCCCCGGGTCTGTGGGGCTACGCCAGCAGTTCCCAAAGAGCTTTAGAACAAGGCATAGTTTTCCCTGCTGGCTCTTTGGGCGTGGGACCCATCTCCAGACATATGGCCATTTTTGTGCCTGGCACGGCGCCAAGTGGGAAAGGGTGGTTTTGAAGCTGAAGGCGCCAGGAAAGCCTGCGGCCCCCAGGTCTGTGGGGCTACGCAAGCGGTTCCCAAAGAGCTTTAGAACAAGGCATATTTTTCCCTGATGGCTCTTTGGGCGTGGGACCCATCTCCAGACATATGGCCATTTTTGTGCCTGGCGCGGCGCCAAGTGGGAAAGGCTGGTTTTGAGGCTGAAGGCGCCAGGAAAGCCTGCAGCCCCCAGGACTGTGGGGCTACGCAAGCGGTTCCCAAAGAGCTTTAGAACAAGGCATATTTTTCCCCCCTGGCTCTTTGGGCGTGGGACCCATCTCCAGACATATGGCCATTCTTGTGCCTGGCACGGCGCCAAGTGGGAAAGGGTGGTTTTGAGGCTGAAGGCAGCAGGAAAACCTGCAGCCCCCAGGTGTGTGGGGCCACGCAAGCGGTTCCCAAAGAGCTTTAGAACAAGGCATAGTTTTCCCTGCTGGCTCTTTGGGCGTCGGACCAATCTCCAGACATATGGCCATTTTTGTGCCTGGCGCTGCGCCAAGTGGGAAAGGGTGGTTTTGAGGCTGAAGGCAGCAGGAAAGCCTGCAGCCCCCGGGTCTGTGGGGCTACGCCAGCAGTTCCCAAAGAGCTTTAGAACAAGGCATAGTTTTCCCTGCTGGCTCTTTGGGCGTGGGACCCATCTCCAGACATATGGCCATTTTTGTGCCTCACACGGCGCCAAGTGGGAAAGGGTGGTTTTGAAGCTGAAGGCGCCAGGAAAGCCTGCGGCCCCCAGGTCTGTGGGGCTACGCAAGCGGTTCCCAAAGAGCTTTAGAACAAGGCATATTTTTCCCTGATGGCTCTTTGGGCGTGGGACCCATCTCCAGACATATGGCCATTTTTGTGCCTGGCGCGGCGCCAAGTGGGAAAGGCTGGTTTTGAGGCTGAAGGCGCCAGGAAAGCCTGCAGCCCCCAGGACTGTGGGGCTACGCAAGCGGTTCCCAAAGAGCTTTAGAACAAGGCATATTTTTCCCCCCTGGCTCTTTGGGCGTGGGACCCATCTCCAGACATATGGCCATTCTTGTGCCTGGCGCGGCGCCATGTGGGTAAAGGGTGGTTTTGAGGCTGAAGGCAGCAGGAAAGCCTGGAGCCCCCAGGTGTGTGGGGCTACGCAAGTGGTTCCCAAAGAGCTTTAGAACAAGGCATAGTTTTCCCTGCTGGCTCTTTGGGTGTAGGAATAATCTCCAGATATATTGCCATTTTTGTGCCTGGCGCGGCGCCAAGTGATAAAGGGTGGTTTGGAGGCTGAAGGCAGCAGGAAAGCCTGCAGCCCCCAGGTGTGTGGGGCTACGCAAGCGGTTCCCAAAGAGGTTTAGAACAAGGCATAGTTTTCCCTGATGGCTCTTTTGGCGTTGGAGCAGTTTGCAGACATATGGCCATTTTTGTGCCTGGCGCGGTGCCAAGTGGGAAAGGATGGTTTTGAGGCTGAAGGCAGGAGGAAATCCTGCAGCCCCCAGGTCTGTGAGGCTACGCAAGCGGTTCCCAAAGAGCTTTAGAACAAGGCATAGTTTTCCCTGCTGGCTCCTTGGGCGTGGGACCCATGTCCAGACATATGGCCATTTTTGTGCCTGGCGCAGCGCCAAGTGGGAAAGGGTGGTTTTGAGGCTGAAGGCGCCAGGAAAGCCTGCAGTCCCCAGGTCTGTGTTGCTACGCATGCGGTTCCCAAAGAGCTTTAGAACAAGGCATAGTTTTCCCTGCTGGCTCTTTGGGCGTGGGACCCATCTCCAGACATATGGCCATTTTTGTGCCTGGCGCGGCGCCAAGTTGGAAAGGGTGGTTTTGAGGCTGAAGGCAGCAGGAAAGCCTGCAGCCCCCAGGTCTGTGGGCCTACGCAAGCGTTTCCCAAAGAGCTTTAGAACAAGGCATAGTTTTCCCTGCTGGCTCTTTGGGCGTGGGACCAATCTCCAGACATATGGCCATTTTTGTGCCTGGCGCGGTGCCAAGTGGGAAAGGATGGTTTTGAAGCTGAAGGCGCCAGGGAAGCCTGCAGCCCCCAGGTGTGTGGGGCTACGCCAGCGGTTCCCAAAGAGCTTTAGAACAAGGCATAGTTTTCCCTGCTGGCTCTTTGGGCGTGGGACCCATCTACAAACATATGGCCTCTTGCTAAGACTCTCCAGAGAGCCGTCCTCCAAACCAACACACATCTTGACATATCTCCCACATTGATCGCAGTATCTCCAGGAACGGCAGTCGATGAGCTAGAAACTTTTCTCCCTACACTGTCTGGGGACAGTTCCTCAAAACCAATATACATCCTGCTATATCTCCGACATGGAAAGTGCCAGGTGGGAAATGTAAGGCTTGTTCTCCCTGTCTTCGAGTACTACTTTCTACTCTCCCCGTTACCTCTTTGCTACATTCTCTCGAGAGAGTTGTGCTCCAAACGAAAGCACACCTTGACATATCTCCCACATGGAAAGTGCTATTAGGCAATTGTAGGATTTGATCGCAGTGTCTCTCCAGGAACGGCATTCAAGGAGCCAGGAACTTTTCTGCCTACACCGTCCATTGAGTTGTCCTCAAAACCAATATAGATCCTGCTATATCTCCCACATGGAAAGTGCCAGGAGGGAAAAGTGGGGATTATGCTTAGACTTTCTCGGAACTGCTTCAAATCAACTAGATATCTTTGTGCTGTAACTCTCCCAACAGCCAAACGCAAAAGCAGCAAACATCTCGCTGTATGTCCCACATCCAAAGTGCCAAGAGAGTAATGTAGAGCCTGCTGTCCCTGCCTTTGAGTACTGTTTTCACTGTCCCGGTTACCTCTTTGCTAACATTCTCTTCAGAGCTGCAGTGAAACCAGGAACCACGTGGAGAAGGCACCCGCACTGAAAATGACTGGAAGGAACATTGGGGCTTCTTCTCAGTGTCTCTGATGTCGGGTTTCATTGTCCCGGGAAAGTCTCTGCTAACACCCTGCAGAGCGCTGTGCCCAATATACAGAAACGTCTTGCGCTATCTCAAACATGTAAAGAGCCAGGAGAGAATTGCAGGAAATCATCGCAGTGCCTCCAAGAACGGCATTCAATGTGCCAGAAACTTTCCTGCCCACAGTCTCCAGGGAGATTTCCTCAAAACCAATAAGCATCCTGCTATATCTCCCACATGGAAAGTGCCAGCAGGGAAAAATGGGGACTGTTCTTAGACTCGATAGGATCTGCTTCAAGTCACCTACTTATCTCCATGGTTACACTCTTCACAGAGACAGGTGCAAAACAATCAAAAAATCATCTTGCTGTGTCTCCAACATGGAAAGAGCCAGGAGTGAATTCTAGGGCTTCTTCCCAGTGTCTCTCAGAATTGTTCTCATTACCCCGCCTATATCTCTGCTAAGACGCTTGCATTGCCCAGAGAAGTACAACATCTTTGGGCGTGGGACCAATCTCCAGACATATGGCCATTTTTGTGCCTGGCACGGCGCCAAGTGGGAAAGGGTGGTTTTGAGGCTGAAGGCAGCAGGAAAACCTGCAGCCCCCAGGTGTGTGGGGCCACGCAAGCGGTTCCCAAAGAGCTTTAGAACAAGGCATAGTTTTCCCTGCTGGCTCTTTGGGCGTGGGACCCATGTCCAGACATATGACAATTTTTGTACCTGGCGCGGCGCGAAGTGGGACAGGGTGGTTTTGAGGCTGAAGGCAGCAGGAAAGCCTGCAGCCCCCAGGTCTGTGGGCCTACGCAAGCGGTTCCCAAAGAGCATTAGAACAAGGCATAGTTTTCCCTGCTGGCTCTTTGGGCGTGGGACCCATCTACAGACATATGGCCATTTTTGTGCCTGGCGCGGCGCCAAGTGGGAAAGGGTGGTTTTGAGGCTGAAGGCAGCAGGAAAGCCTGCAGGCTTCAGGTGTCTGGGTCTCCGCAAGCGGTTCCCAAAGAGCTTTAGAACAAGGCATTGTTTTCCCTGCTGGCTCTTTGGGCGTTGGAGCAGTCTCCAGACATATGGCCATTTTTGTGCCTGGCGCGGTGCCAAGTGGGAAAGGGTGGTTTTGAGGCTGAAGGCAGCAGGAAAACCTGCAGCCCCCCAGGTGTGTGGGGCTACGCAAGCGGTTCCCAAAGACCTTTAAAACAAGGCATAGTTTTCCCTGCTGGCTCTTTGAGCGTCGGACCCATCTCCAGACATATGGCCATTTTTGTGCCTGGCGTGGCGCCAAGTGGGAAAGGGTGGTTTTGAGGCTGAAGGCAGCAGGAAATCCTGCAGCCGCCAGGTCTGTGGGGCTACGCAAGCGGTTCCCAAAGAGCTTTAGAACAAGGCATAGTTTTCCCTGCTGGCTCTTTGGGCGTGGACCCATTTCCAGACATATGGCCATTTTTGTGCCTGGCGCGGTGCCAAGTTGGAAAGGATTTTTTTGAGGCTGAAGGCGCCAGGAAAGCCTGCAGCCCCCAGGTGTGTGGGGCTACGCATTCGCTTCCCAAAGAGCTATCGAACAAGGCATAGTTTTCCCTGCTGGCTCTTTGGGCGGGGGACCCATCTCCAGCCATATGGCCATTTTTGTGCCTGGCGCGGTGCCAAGTGGGAAAGGGTTGTTTTGAGGCTGAAGGCGCCAGGAAAGCCTGCAGCCCCCAGGTCTGTGGGCCTACGCAAGCGGTTCCCAAAGAGCTTTAGAACAAGGCATAGTTTTCCCTGCTGGCTCTTTGGGCGTCGGACCAATCTCCAGACATATGGCCATTTTTGTGCCTGGCGCTGCGCCAAGTGGGAAAGGGTGGTTTTGAGGCTGAAGGCAGCAGGAAAGCCTGCAGCCCCCGGGTCTCTGGGGCTACGCCAGCAGTTCCCAAAGAGCTTTAGAACAAGGAATAGTTTTCCCTGCTGGCTCTTTGGGCGTGGGACCAATCTCCAGACATATGGCCATTTTTGTGCCTGGCACGGCGCCAAGTGGGAAAGGGTGGTTTTGAAGCTGAAGGCGCCAGGAAAGCCTGCAGCCCCCAGGTCTGTGGGGCTACGCAAGCGGTTCCCAAAGAGCTTTAGAACAAGGCATAGTTTTCCCTGCTGGCTCTTTGGGTGTAGGAATAATCTCCAGACATATGGCCATTTTTGTACCTGGCGGGGCGCCAAGTAGGAAAGGGTGGTTTTGAGGCTGCAGTCAGCAGGAAAGCCTGCAGCCCTCAGGTCTGTGGGGCTACGCAAGCTGTTCCCAAAGAGCTTTAGAACAAGGCATAGTTTTCCCTGCTGGCTCTTTGGGTGTGGGACCCATCTCCAGACATATGGCCACTCTTGAGCCTGGCGCGGTGCCAAGTGGGAAAATGTGGTTTTGAGGCTGAAGGCGCCAAGAAAGCCTGCAGCCCCCAGGTGTGTGGGGCTACGCAAGCGGTTCCCAAAGAGCTTTAGAACAAGGCATAGTTTTCCCTGCTGGCTCTTTGGGCGTGGGACCCATCTACAGACATATGGCCATTTTTGTGCCTGGCGCGGTGCCAAGTGGGAAAGGGTGGTTTTGAGGCTGAAGGCGCCAGGAAAGCCTGCAGCCCCCAGGTCTGTGGGCCTACGCAAGCGGTTCCCAAAGAGCTTTAGAACAAGGCATAGTTTTCCCTGCTGGCTCTTTGGGCGTGGGACCCATCTCCAGACATATGGCCATTTTTGTGCCTGGCGCGGTGCCAAGTGGGAAAGGTTGGTTTTCAGGCTGAAGGCAGCAGGAAAGCCTGCAGCCCCCAGGTCTGTGGGGCTACGCAAGCGGTTCCCAAAGAGCTTTAGAACAAGGCATAGTTTTCCCTGCCGGCTCTTTGGGCGTGGGACCCATCTCCAGACATATGGCCATTTTTGTGCCTGGCGCGGCGCCAAGTGATAAAGGGTGGTTTGGAGGCTGAAGGCAGCAGGAAAGCCTGCAGCCTCCAGGTCTGTGGGGCTACGCATGCGGTTCCCAAAGAGCTTTAGAACAAGGCATAGTTTTCCCTGCTGGCTCTTTGGGTGTGGGACCCATCTCCAGACATATGGCCATTTTTGTGCCTGGCGTGGCGCCAAGTGGGAAAGGGTGGTTTTGAGGCTGAAGGCAGCAGGAAATCCTGCAGCCGCCAGGTCTGTGGGGCTACGCAAGCGGTTCCCAAAGAGCTTTAGAACAAGGCATAGTTTTCCCTGCTGGCTCTTTGGGCGTGGACCCATTTCCAGACATATGGCCATTTTTGTGCCTGGCGCGGTGCCAAGTTGGAAAGGATTTTTTTGAGGCTGAAGGCGCCAGGAAAGCCTGCAGCCCCCAGGTGTGTGGGGCTACGCATTCGCTTCCCAAAGAGCTATCGAACAAGGCATAGTTTTCCCTGCTGGCTCTTTGGGCGGGGGACCCATCTCCAGCCATATGGCCATTTTTGTGCCTGGCGCGGTGCCAAGTGGGAAAGGGTTGTTTTGAGGCTGAAGGCAGCAGGAAAGCCTGCAGCCCCCAGGTCTGTGGGCCTACGCAAGCGGTTCCCAAAGAGCTTTAGAACAAGGCATAGTTTTCCCTGCTGGCTCTTTGGGCGTCGGACCAATCTCCAGACATATGGCCATTTTTGTGCCTGGCGCTGCGCCAAGTGGGAAAGGGTGGTTTTGAGGCTGAAGGCAGCAGGAAAGCCTGCAGCCCCCGGGTCTCTGGGGCTACGCCAGCAGTTCCCAAAGAGCTTTAGAACAAGGAATAGTTTTCCCTGCTGGCTCTTTGGGCGTGGGACCAATCTCCAGACATATGGCCATTTTTGTGCCTGGCACGGCGCCAAGTGGGAAAGGGTGGTTTTGAAGCTGAAGGCGCCAGGAAAGCCTGCAGCCCCCAGGTCTGTGGGGCTACGCAAGCGGTTCCCAAAGAGCTTTAGAACAAGGCATAGTTTTCCCTGCTGGCTCTTTGGGTGTAGGAATAATCTCCAGACATATGGCCATTTTTGTACCTGGCGGGGCGCCAAGTAGGAAAGGGTGGTTTTGAGGCTGCAGTCAGCAGGAAAGCCTGCAGCCCTCAGGTCTGTGGGGCTACGCAAGCTGTTCCCAAAGAGCTTTAGAACAAGGCATAGTTTTCCCTGCTGGCTCTTTGGGTGTGGGACCCATCTCCAGACATATGGCCACTCTTGAGCCTGGCGCGGTGCCAAGTGGGAAAATGTGGTTTTGAGGCTGAAGGCGCCAAGAAAGCCTGCAGCCCCCAGGTGTGTGGGGCTACGCAAGCGGTTCCCAAAGAGCTTTAGAACAAGGCATAGTTTTCCCTGCTGGCTCTTTGGGCGTGGGACCCATCTACAGACATATGGCCATTTTTGTGCCTGGCGCGGTGCCAAGTGGGAAAGGGTGGTTTTGAGGCTGAAGGCGCCAGGAAAGCCTGCAGCCCCCAGGTCTGTGGGCCTACGCAAGCGGTTCCCAAAGAGCTTTAGAACAAGGCATAGTTTTCCCTGCTGGCTCTTTGGGCGTGGGACCCATCTCCAGACATATGGCCATTTTTGTGCCTGGCGCGGTGCCAAGTGGGAAAGGGTGGTTTTCAGGCTGAAGGCAGCAGGAAAGCCTGCAGCCCCCAGGTCTGTGGGGCTACGCAAGCGGTTCCCAAAGAGCTTTAGAACAAGGCATAGTTTTCCCTGCCGGCTCTTTGGGCGTGGGACCCATCTCCAGACATATGGCCATTTTTGTGCCTGGCGCGGCGCCAAGTGATAAAGGGTGGTTTGGAGGCTGAAGGCAGCAGGAAAGCCTGCAGCCTCCAGGTCTGTGGGGCTACGCATGCGGTTCCCAAAGAGCTTTAGAACAAGGCATAGTTTTCCCTGCTGGCTCTTTGGGTGTGGGACCCATCTCCAGACATATGGCCATTTTTGTGCCTGGCGAGGCGCCAAGTGGGAAAGGGTGGTGTTGAGGCTGAACGCGCCAGGAAAGCCTGCAGCCCCCAGGTGTCTGGGGCTACGCAAGCGGTTCCCAAGGAGCTTTAGAACAAGGCATAGTTTTCCCTGCTGGCTCTTTGGGCGTGGGACCCATCGCCAGACATATGGCCAGTTTTGTGCCTGGCACGGTGCCAAGTGGGAAAGGGTGGTTTTGAGGCTGAATGCAGCAGGAAAGCCTGCAGCCCCCAGGTCTGTGGGGCTACGCAAGCGGTTCCCAAAGAGCTTTAGAACAAGGCATAGTTTTCCCTGCTGGCTCTTTTGGCCTGGAACAAATCTCCAGACATATGGCCATTTTTGTGCCTGGCGCGGCACCACGTGGGAAAGAGTGGTTTTGAGGCTGAAGGCAGCAGGAAAGCCTGCAGCCCCCAGGTCTGTGGGGCTACGCAAGCGGTTCCCAAAGAGCTTTAGAACAAGGCATAGTTTTCCCTGATGGCTCTTTGGGCGTCGGGCCAATCTCCAGACATATGGCCATTTTTGTGCCTGGCGCTGCGCCAAGTGGGAAAGGGTGGTTTTGAGGCTGAAGGCAGCAGGAAAGCCTTCAGCCCCCGGGTCTGTGGGGCTACGCCAGCAGTTCCCAAAGAGCTTTAGAACAAGGCATAGTTTTCCCTGCTGGCTCTTTGGGCGTGGGACCAATCTCCAGACATATGGCCATTTTTGTGCCTGGCACAGCGCCAAGTGGGAAAGGGTGGTTTTGAAGCTGAAGGCGCCAGGAAAGCCTGCAGCCCCCAGGTCTGTGGGGCTACGCAAGCGGTTCCCAAAGAGCTTTAGAACAAGGCATAGTTTTCCCTGCTGGCTCTTTGGGTGTAGGAATAATCTCCAGACATATGGCCATTTTTGTACCTGGCGGGGCGCCAAGTAGGAAAGGGTGGTTTTGAGGCTGCAGGCAGCAGGAAAGCCTGCAGCCCCCAGGTCTGTGGGGCTACGCAAGCGGTTCCCAAAGAGCTTTAGAACAAGGCATAGTTTTCCCTGCTGGCTCTTTGGGCGTGGGACCCATCTCCAGACATATGGCCATTTTTGTGCCTGGCACGGCACCACGTGGGAAAGGGTGGTTTTGAAGCTGAAGGCGCCAGGAAAGCCTGCGGCCCCCAGGTCTGTGGGGCTACGCAAGCGGTTCCCAAAGAGCTTTAGAACAAGGCATAGTTTTCCCTGATGGCTCTTTGGGCGTGGGACCAATCTCCAGACATATGGCCATTTTTGTGCCTGGCACGGCGCCAAGTGGGAAAGGGTGGTTTTGAGGCTGAAGGCAGCAGGAAAACCTGCAGCCCCCAGGTCTGTGGGGCTACGCAAGCGGTTCCCAAAGAGCTTTAGAGCAAGGCATAGTTTTCCCTGCTGGCTCTTTGGGCGTGGGACCCATGTCCAGACATATGACAATTTTTGTACCTGGCGCGGCGCGAAGGCGGACAGGGTGGTTTTGAGGCTGAAGGCAGCAGGAAAGCCTGCAGCCCCCAGGTCAGTGGGGCTACGCAAGCGGTTCCCAAAGAGCTTTAGAGCAAGGCATAGTTTTCCCTGCTGGCTCTATGGGCGTGGGACCCATCTACAGACATATGGCCATTTTTGTGCCTGGCGCGGCGCCAAGTGGGAAAGGGTGGTTTTGAGGCTGAAGGCAGCAGGAAAGCCTGCAGGCTTCAGGTGTCTGGGTCTCCGCAAGCGGTTCCCAAAGAACTTTAGAACAAGGCATTGTTTTCCCTGCTGGCTCTTTGGGCGTTGGAGCAGTCTCCAGACATATGGCCATTTTTGTGCCTGGCGCGGTGCCAAGTGGGAAAGGGTGGTTTTGAGGCTGAAGGCAGCAGGAAAACCTGCAGCCCCCCAGGTCTGTGGGGCTACGCAAGCGGTTCCCAAAGACCTTTAAAACAAGGCATAGTTTTCCCTGCTGGCTCTTTGAGCGTGGGACCCATCTCCAGACATATGGCCATTTTTGTGCCTGGCGTGGCGCCAAGTGGGAAAGGGTGGTTTTGAGGCTGAAGGCAGCAGGAAATCCTGCAGCCGCCAGGTCTGTGGGGCTACACAAGCGGTTCCCAAAGAGCTTTAGAACAAGGCATAGTTTTCCCTGCTGGCTCTTTGGGCGTGGGGCCCATTTCCAGACATATGGCCATTTTTGTGCCTGGTGCGGCGCCAAGTGGGAAAAGGTGGTTTTGAGGCTGAAGGCAGCAGGAAAGCCTGCAGCCCCCAGGTGTGTGGGGCTACGCATTCGCTTCCCAAAGAGCTATCGAACAAGGCATAGTTTTCCCTGCTGGCTCTTTGGGCGGGGGACCCATCTCCAGCCATATGGCCATTTTTGTGCCTGGCGCGGTGCCAAGTGGGAAAGGGTTGTCTTGAGGCTGAAGGCAGCAGGAAAGCCTGCAGCCCCCAGGTCTGTGGGCCTACGCAAGCGGTTCCCAAAGAGCTTTAGAACAAGGCATAGTTTTCCCTGCTGGCTCTTTGGGCTTGGGACCCATTGCCAGACAGATGGCCATTTTTGTATCTGGAGTGGCGCCAAGTGGGAAAGGGTGGGTTTGAGGCTGCAGGCAGCAGGAAAGTCTGCAAACCCAAGGTGTGTGAGGCCACGCCAGCGGTTCCCAAAGAGCTTTAGAACAAGGCATAGTTTTCCCTGATCGCTCTTTGGGCGTGGGACCAATCTCCAGCCATATGGCCATTTTTGAGCCTGGCGCGGCGCCAAGTGGGAAAGGGTGGTTTTGAGGCTGAAGGCAGCAGGAAAGCCTGCAGCCCCCAGGTCTGTGTGGCCACGCAAGCTGTTCCCAAGAGCTTTAGAACAAGGCATAGTTTTCCCTGATGGCTCTTTGGGCGTCGGACCAGTCTGCAGACATATGGCCATTTTTGTGCCTCACACGGCGCCAAGTGGGAAAGGGTGGTTAGAGGCTGAAGGCAGCAGGAAAGCCTGCAGCCCCCATGTCTGTGTTGCTACGCAAGCTGTTCCCAAAGAGCTTTAGGACAAGGCATAGTTTTCCCTGCTGGCTCTTTGGGCATGGGACACATCTCCAGACATATGGCCATTTTTGTGCCTGGCGCGGCGCCAAGTGATAAAGGGTGGTTTGGAGGGTGAAGGCAGCAGGAAAGCCCGCAGGCTTCAGGTGTCTTGGTCTCCGCAAGCGGTTCCCAAAGAGCTTTAGAACAAGGCATAGTTTTCCCTGCTGGCTCTTTTGGCGTTGGAGCAGTCTCCAGACATATGGCCATTTTTATGCCTGGCGCGGTGCCAAGTGGGAAAGGGTGGTTTTGAGGCTGCAGGCAGCAGGAAAGCCTGCAGCCGCCAGGTGTGTGGGGCTACACATTCGGTTCCCAAAGAGCTTTAGTACAGGGCATAGTTTCCCCTGCTGGCTCTTTGGGCGTGGGACCAATCTCCAGACATATGGCCATTTTTGGACCTGGCGGGGCGCCAAGTGGGAAAGGGTGGTTTTGAGGCTGAAGGCAGCAGGAAAGCCTGCAGCCCCCAGGTCTGTGGGGCCACGCAAGCGGTTCCCAAAGAGCTTTAGAACAAGGCATAGTTTTCCCTGATGGCTCTTTGGGCGTGGGACCCATTTCCAGACACATGGCCTTTTCTGTGCGTGGTGCTCCTCCAAGTGGGAAAGGGTGGTTTTGAGGCTGCAGGCAGCAGGAAAGCCTGCAGCCGCCAGGTCTGTGGGGCTACGCAAGCGGTTCCCAAAGAGCTTTAGAACAAGGCATAGTTTTCCCTGCTGGCTCTTTTGGCGTGGGACCAATCTCCAGACATATGGCCATTTTTATGCCTGGCACAGCGCCAAGTTGGAAAGGGTTTTTTGAGGCTGAAGGCGCCAGGAAAGCCTGCAGCCCCCAGGTCTGTGGGGCTACGCAAGCGGTTCCAAAAAGAGCTTTAGAACAAGGCATAGTTTTCCCTGATGGCTCTTTGGGCGTGGGACCAGTCTGCAGACATATGGCCATTTTTGTGCCTCACACGGCGCCAAGTGGGAAAGGGTGGTTAGAGGCTGAAGGCAGCAGGAAAGCCTGCAGCCCCCATGTCTGTGTTGCTACGCAAGCTGTTCCCAAAGAGCTTTAGAACAAGGCATAGTTTTCCCCCCTGGCTCTTTGGGCGTGGGACACATCTCCAGACATATGGCCACTCTTGAGCCTGGCGCGGTGCCAAGTGGGAAAATGTGGTTTTGAGGCTGAAGGCGCCAAGAAAGCCTGCAGCCCCCAGGTCTGTGGGGCTACGCAAGCGGTTCCCAAAGAGCTTTAGAACAAGGCATAGTTTTCCCTGATGGCTCTTTGGGTGTGGGACCAATCTCCAGACATATGGCCATTTTTGTGCCTGGCACGGTGCCAAGTGGGAAAGGGTGGTTTTGAGGCTGAAGGCAGCAGGAAAGCCTGCAGCCCCCAGGTCTGTGGGCCTACGCAAGCGGTTCCCAAAGAGCATTAGAACAAGGCATAGTTTTCCCTGCTGGCTCTTTGGGCGTGGGACCCATCTACAGACATATGGCCATTTTTGTGCCTGGCGCGGCGCCAAGTGGGAAAGGGTGGTTTTGAGGCTGAAGGCAGCAGGAAAGCCTGCAGGCTTCAGGTGTCTGGGTCTCCGCAAGCGGTTCCCAAAGAGCTTTAGAACAAGGCATTGTTTTCCCTGCTGGCTCTTTGGGCGTTGGAGCAGTCTCCAGACATATGGCCATTTTTGTGACTGGCGCGGTGCCAAGTGGGAAAGGGTGGTTTTGAGGCTGAAGGCAGCAGGAAAACCTGCAGCCCCCCAGGTCTGTGGGGCTACGCAAGCGGTTCCCAAAGACCTTTAAAACAAGGCATAGTTTTCCCTGCTGGCTCTTTGAGCGTGGGACCCATCTCCAGACATATGGCCATTTTTGTGCCTGGCGTGGCGCCAAGTGGGAAAGGGTGGTTTTGAGGCTGAAGGCAGCAGGAAATCCTGCAGCCGCCAGGTCTGTGGGGCTACGCAAGCGGTTCCCAAAGAGCTTTAGAACAAGGCATAGTTTACCCTGCTGGCTCTTTGGGCGTGGCACCCATCTCCAGACCTATGGCCATTTTTGTGCCTGGCGCGGTGCCAAGTTGGAAAGGATTTTTTTGAGGCTGAAGGCGCCAGGAAAGCCTGCAGCCCCCAGGTGTGTGGGGCTACGCAAGCGGTTCCCAAAGAGCTTTAGAACAAGGCATAGTTTTCCCTGCCGGCTCTTTGGGCGGGGGACCCATCTCCAGCCATATGGCCATTTTTGTGCCTGGCGCGGTGCCAAGTGGGAAAGGGTTGTTTTGAGGCTGAAGGCAGCAGGAAAGCCTGCAGCCCCCAGGTCTGTGGGCCTACGCAAGCGGTTCCCAAAGAGCTTTAGAACAAGGCATAGTTTTCCCTGCTGGCTCTTTGGGCTTGGGACACATTGCCAGACAGATGGCCATTTTTGTATCTGGAGTGGCGCCAAGTGGGAAAGGGTGGGTTTGAGGCTGCAGGCAGCAGGAAAGTCTGCAGACCCAAGGTGTGTGAGGCCACGCCAGCGGTTCCCAAAGAGCTTTAGAACAAGGCATAGTTTTCCCTGCTCGCTCTTTGGGCGTGGGACCAATCTCCAGCCATATGGCCATTTTTGTGCCTGGCGCGGCGCCAAGTGGGAAAGGGTGGTTTTGAGGCTGAAGGCAGCAGGAAAGCCTGCAGCCCCCAGGTCTGTGGGGCCACGCAAGCTGTTCCCCAAGAGCTTTAGAACAAGGCATAGTTTTCCCTGATGGCTCTTTGGGCGTCGGACCAGTCTGCAGACATATGGCCATTTTTGTGCCTCACACGGCGCCAAGTGGGAAAGGGTGGTTAGAGGCTGAAGGCAGCAGGAAAGCCTGCAGCCCCCATGTCTGTGTTGCTACGCAACCTGTTCCCAAAGAGCTTTAGAACAAGGCATAGTTTTCCCTGATGGCTCCTTGGGCATGGGACCCATCTCCAGACATATGGCCATTTTTGTGCCTGGCGCGGTGCCAAGTGGGAAAGGGTGGTTTTGAGGCTGAAGGCGCCAGGAAAGCCTGCAGCCCCCAGGTCTGTGGGCCTACGCAAGCTGTTCCCAAAGAGCTTTAGAACAAGGCATAGTTTTCCCTGCTGGCTCTTTGGGCGTGGGACCCATCTCCAGACATATGGCCATTTTTGTGCCTGGCGCGGTGCCAAGTGGGAAAGAGTGGTTTTCAGGCTGAAGGCAGCAGGAAAGCCTGCAGCCCCCAGGTCTGTGGGGCTACGCAAGCGGTTCCCAAAGAGCTTTAGAACAAGGCATAGTTTTCCCTGCCGGCTCTTTGGGCGTGGGACCCATCTCCAGACATATGGCCATTTTTGTGCCTGGCGCGGCGCCAAGTGATAAAGGGTGGTTTGGAGGGTGAAGGCAGCAGGAAAGCCCGCAGGCTTCAGGTGTCTTGGTCTCCGCAAGCGGTTCCCAAAGAGCTTTAGAACAAGGCATAGTTTTCCCTGCTGGCTCTTTTGGCGTTGGAGCAGTCTCCAGACATATGGCCATTTTTGTGCCTGGCGCGGTGCCAAGTGGGAAAGGGTGGTTTTGAGGCTGCAAGCAGCAGGAAAGCCTGCAGCCGCCAGGTGTGTGGGGCTACACATTCGGTTCCCAAAGAGCTTTAGTACAGGGCATAGTTTCCCCTGCTGGCTCTTTGGGCGTGGGACCAATCTCCAGACATATGGCCATTTTTGGACCTGGCGGGGCGCCAAGTGGGAAAGGGTGGTTTTGAGGCTGAAGGCAGCAGGAAAGCCTGCAGCCCCCAGGTGTGTGGGGCCACGCAAGCGGTTCCCAAAGAGCTTTAGAACAAGGCATAGTTTTCCCTGATGGCTCTTTGGGCGTGGCACCCATTTCCAGACACATGGCCTTTTCTGTGCGTGGTGCTCCTCCAAGTGGGAAAGGGTGGTTTTGAGGCCGCAGGCAGCAGGAAAGCCTGCAGCCCCCAGGTCTGTGGGGCTACGCAAGCGGTTCCCAAAGAGCTTTAGAACAAGGCATAGTTTTCCCTGATGGCTCTTTGGGCGTGGGACCAGTCTGCAGACATATGGCCATTTTTGTGCCTCACACGGCGCCAAGTGGGAAAGGGTGGTTAGAGGCTGAAGGCAGCAGGAAAGCCTGCAGCCCCCATGTCTGTGTTGCTACGCAAGCTGTTCCCAAAGAGCTTTAGAACAAGGCATAGTTTTCCCCCCTGGCTCTTTGGGCGTGGGACACATCTCCAGACATATGGCCACTCTTGAGCCTGGCGCGGTGCCAAGTGGGAAAATGTGGTTTTGAGGCTGAAGGCGCCAAGAAAGCCTGCAGCCCCCAGGTCTGTGGGGCTACGCAAGCGGTTCCCAAAGAGCTTTAGAACAAGGCATAGTTTTCCCTGATGGCTCTTTGGGCGTGGGACCAATCTCCAGATATATGGCCATTTTTGTGTCTGGCACGGTGCCAAGTGGGAAAGGGTGGTTTTGAGGCTGAAGGCAGCAGGAAAGCCTGAAGCCCCCAGGTCTGTGGGCCTACGCAAGCGGTTCCCAAAGAGCTTTAGAACAAGGCATAGTTTTCCCTGCTGGCTCTTTGGGCGTGGCACCCATCTCCAGACGTATGGCCATTTTTGTGCCTGGCGCGGTGCCAAGTGGGAAAGGGTGGTTAGAGGCTCAAGGCAGCAGGAAAGCCTGCAGCCCCCAGGTCTGTGTTGCTACGCAAGCGGTTCCCAAAGAGCTTTAGAACAAGGCATAGTTTTCCCTGCTGGCTCTTTGGGCGTGGGACACATCTCCAGACATATGGCCACTCTTGAGCCTGGCGCGGTGCCAAGTAGGAAAGGGTGGTTTTGAAGCTGAAGGCGCCAGGAAAGCCTGCAGCCCCCAGGTGTGTGGGGCTACGCAAGCGGTCCCAAAGAGCTTTAGAACAAGGCATAGTTTTCCCTGCTGGCTCTTTGGGCGTGGGACCCATCTCCAGACATATGGCCATTTTTGTATCTGGCAGGGTGCCAAGTGGGAAAGGGTGGTTTTGAGGCTGCAGGCAGCAGGAAAGCCTGCAGACCCAAGGTGTGTGAGGCCACGCAAGCGGTTCCCAAAGAGATTTAGAACAAGGCATAGTTTTCCCTGCTGGCTCTTTGGGCGTGGGACCCATCTCCAGACATATGGCCTTTTCTGTGCGTGGTGCTGCTCCAAGTGCGAAAGGGTGGTTTTGAGGCTGAACGCAGCAGGAAAGCCTGCAGCCCCCAGGTGTGTGGGGCTACGCAAGCGGTTCCCAAAGAGCTTTAGAACAAGGCATAGTTTTCCCTGATGGCTCTTTGGGCGTGGGACCAATCTCCAGATATATGGCCATTTTTGTGCCTGGCACGGTGCCAAGTGGGAAAGGGTGGTTTTGAGGCTGAAGGCAGCAGGAAAGCCTGCAGCCCCCAGGTCTGTGGGCCTACGCAAGCGGTTCCCAAAGAGCATTAGAACAAGGCATAGTTTTCCCTGCTGGCTCTTTGGGCGTGGGACCCATCTACAGACATATGGCCATTTTTGTGCCTGGCGCGGCGCCAAGTGGGAAAGGGTGGTTTTGAGGCTGAAGGCAGCAGGAAAGCCTGCAGGCTTCAGGTGTCTGGGTCTCCGCAAGCGGTTCCCAAAGAGCTTTAGAACAAGGCATTGTTTTCCCTGCTGGCTCTTTGGGCGTTGGAGCAGTCTCCAGACATATGGCCATTTTTGTGCCTGGCGTGGCGCCAAGTGGGAAAGGGTGGTTTTGAGGCTGAAGGCAGCAGGAAATCCTGCAGCCGCCAGGTCTGTGGGGCTACGCAAGCGGTTCCCAAAGAGCTTTAGAACAAGGCATAGTTTTCCCTGCTGGCTCTTTGGGCGTGGGACCCATCTCCAGACATATGGCCATTTTTGTGCCTGGTGCGGCGCCAAGTGGGAAAAGGTGGTTTTCAGGCTGAAGGCAGCAGGAAAGCCTGCAGCCCCCAGGTCTGTGGGGCTACGCATTCGCTTCCCAAAGAGCTTTAGAACAAGGCATAGTTTACCCTGCTGGCTCTTTGGGCGTGGCACCCATCTCCAGACCTATGGCCATTTTTGTGCCTGGCGCGGTGCCAAGTTGGAAAGGATTTTTTTGAGGCTGAAGGCGCCAGGAAAGCCTGCAGCCCCCAGGTGTGTGGGGCTACGCATTCGCTTCCCAAAGAGCTATCGAACAAGGCATAGTTTTCCCTGCTGGCTCTTTGGGCGGGGGACCCATCTCCAGCCATATGGCCATTTTTGTGCCTGGCGCGGTGCCAAGTGGGAAAGGGTTGTTTTGAGGCTGAAGGCAGCAGGAAAGCCTGCAGCCCCCAGGTCTGTGGGCCTACGCAAGCGGTTCCCAAAGAGCTTTAGAACAAGGCATAGTTTTCCCTGCTGGCTCTTTGGGCTTGGGACCCATTGCCAGACAGATGGCCATTTTTGTATCTGGAGTGGCGCCAAGTGGGAAAGGGTGGGTTTGAGGCTGCAGGCAGCAGGAAAGTCTGCAGACCCAAGGTGTGTGAGGCCACGCCAGCGGTTCCCAAAGAGCTTTAGAACAAGGCATAGTTTTCCCTGCTCGCTCTTTGGGCGTGGGACCAATCTCCAGCCATATGGCCATTTTTGTGCCTGGCGCGGCGCCAAGTGGGAAAGGGTGGTTTTGAGGCTGAAGGCAGCAGGAAAGCCTGCAGCCCCCAGGTCTGTGGGGCCACGCAAGCTGTTCCCCAAGAGCTTTAGAACAAGGCATAGTTTTCCCTGATGGCTCTTTGGGCGTCGGACCAGTCTGCAGACATATGGCCATTTTTGTGCCTCACACGGCGCCAAGTGGGAAAGGGTGGTTAGAGGCTGAAGGCAGCAGGAAAGCCTGCAGCCCCCATGTCTGTGTTGCTACGCAACCTGTTCCCAAAGAGCTTTAGAACAAGGCATAGTTTTCCCTGCTGGCTCTTTGGGCATGGGACACATCTCCAGACATATGGCCACTCTTGAGCCTGGCGCGGTGCCAAGTGGGAAAATGTGGTTTTGAGGCTGAAGGCGCCAAGAAAGCCTGCAGCCCCCAGGTCTGTGGGCCTACGCAAGCGGTTCCCAAAGAGCTTTAGAACAAGGCATAGTTTTCCCTGATGGCTCTTTGGGCGTGGGACCCATCTACAGACATATGGCCATTTTTGTGCCTGGCGCGGTGCCAAGTGGGAAAGGGTGGTTTTGAGGCTGAAGGCGCCAGGAAAGCCTGCAGCCCCCAGGTCTGTGGGCCTACGCAAGCTGTTCCCAAAGAGCTTTAGAACAAGGCATAGTTTTCCCTGCTGGCTCTTTGGGCGTGGGACCCATCTCCAGACATATGGCCATTTTTGTGCCTGGCGCGGTGCCAAGTGGGAAAGGGTGGTTTTCAGGCTGAAGGCAGCAGGAAAGCCTGCAGCCCCCAGGTCTGTGGGGCTACGCAAGCGGTTCCCAAAGAGCTTTAGAACAAGGCATAGTTTTCCCTGCCGGCTATTTGGGCGTGGGACCCATCTCCAGACATATGGCCATTTTTGTGCCTGGCGCGGCGCCAAGTGATAAAGGGTGGTTTGGAGGGTGAAGGCAGCAGGAAAGCCCGCAGGCTTCAGGTGTCTTGGTCTCCGCAAGCGGTTCCCAAAGAGCTTTAGAACAAGGCATAGTTTTCCCTGCTGGCTCTTTTGGCGTTGGAGCAGTCTCCAGACATATGGCCATTTTTGTGCCTGGCGCGGTGCCAAGTGGGAAAGGGTGGTTTTGAGGCTGCAGGCAGCAGGAAACCTGCAGCCGCCAGGTCTGTGGGGCCACGCAAGCGGTTCCCAAAGAGCTTTAGAACAAGGCATAGTTTTCCCTGATGGCTCTTTGGGCGTGGGACCCATTTCCAGACACATGGCCTTTTCTGTGCGTGGTGCTCCTCCAAGTGGGAAAGGGTGGTTTTGAGGCTGCAGGCAGCAGGAAAGCCTGCAGCCCCCAGGTCTGTGGGGCTACGCAAGCGGTTCCCAAAGAGCTTTAGAACAAGGCATAGTTTTCCCTGCTGGCTCTTTGGGCGTGGGACCAATCTCCAGACATATGGCCATTTTTATGCCTGGCACAGCGCCAAGTTGGAAAGGGTTTTTTGAGGCTGAAGGCGCCAGGAAAGCCTGCAGCCCCCAGGTCTGTGGGGCTACGCAAGCGGTTCCCAAAGAGCTTTAGAACAAGGCATAGTTTTCCCTGATGGCTCTTTGGGCGTGGGACCAATCTCCAGATATATGGCCATTTTTGTGTCTGGCACGGTGCCAAGTGGGAAAGGGTGGTTTTGAGGCTGAAGGCAGCAGGAAAGCCTGCAGCCCCCAGGTCTGTGGGCCTACGCAAGCGGTTCCCAAAGAGCTTTAGAACAAGGCATAGTTTTCCCTGCTGGCTCTTTGGGCGTGGCACCCATCTCCAGACGTATGGCCATTTTTGTGCCTGGCGCGGTGCCAAGTGGGAAAGGGTGGTTAGAGGCTCAAGGCAGCAGGAAAGCCTGCAGCCCCCAGGTCTGTGTTGCTACGCAAGCTGTTCCCAAAGAGCTTTAGAACAAGGCATAGTTTTCCCTGCTGGCTCTTTGGGCGTGGGACACATCTCCAGACTTATGGCCACTCTTGAGTCTGGTGCGGTGCCAAGTGGGAAAATGTGGTTTTGAGGCTGAAGGCGCCAGGAAAGCCTGCAGCCCCCAGGTCTGTGGGGCTACGCAAGCGGTTCCCAAAGAGCTTTAGAACAAGGCATAGTTTTCCCTGCTGGCTCTTTGGGCGTCGGACCAATCTCCAGACATATGGCCATTTTTATGCCTGGCGCAGCGCCAAGTTGGAAAGGGTTTTTTGAGGCTGAAGGCGCCAGGAAAGCCTGCAGCCCCCAGGTCTGTGGGGCTACGCAAGCGGTTCCAAAAAGAGCTTTAGAACAAGGCATAGTTTTCCCTGATGGCTCTTTGGGCGTGGGACCAGTCTGCAGACATATGGCCATTTTTGTGCCTCACACGGCGCCAAGTGGGAAAGGGTGGTTAGAGGCTGAAGGCAGTAGGAAAGCCTGCAGCCCCCATGTCTGTGTTGCTACGCAAGCTGTTCCCAAAGAGCTTTAGAACAAGGCATAGTTTTCCCCCCTGGCTCTTTGGGCGTGGGACACATCTCCAGACATATGGCCACTCTTGAGCCTGGCGCGGTGCCAAGTGGGAAAATGTGGTTTTGAGGCTGAAGGCGCCAAGAAAGCCTGCAGCCCCCAGGTCTGTGGGGCTACGCAAGCGGTTCCCAAAGAGCTTTAGAACAAGGCATAGTTTTCCCTGATGGCTCTTTGGGCGTGGGACCAATCTCCAGACATATGGCCATTTTTATGCCTGGCGCAGCGCCAAGTGGGAAAGGGTTTTTTGAGGCTGAAGGCAGCAGGAAAGCCTGCAGCCCCTAGGTCTGTGGGGCTACGCAAGCGGTTCCCAAAGAGCTTTAGAACAAGGCATAGTTTTCCCTGATGGCTCCTTGGGCGTGGGACCCATGTCCAGACATATGGCCATTTTTGTGCCTGGTGCGGCGCCAAGTGGGAAAGGGTGGTTTTGAGGCTGAAGGCAGCAGGAAAGCCTGCAGCCCCCAGGTGTGTGGGGCTACGCAAGCGGTTCCCAAAGAGCTTTAGAACAAGGCATAGTTTTCCCTGCTGGCTCTTTGGGCGTGGGACCAATCTCCAGATATATGGCCATTTTTGTGCCTGGCACGGTGCCAAGTGGGAAAGGGTGGTTTTGAGGCTGAAGGCAGCAGGAAAGCCTGCAGCCCCCAGGTCTGTGGGCCTACGCAAGCGGTTCCCAAAGAGCTTTAGAACAAGGCATAGTTTTCCCTGCTGGCTCTTTGGGCGTCGGACCAGTCTGCAGACATATGGCCATTTTTGTGCCTCACACGGCGCCAAGTGGGAAAGGGTGGTTAGAGACTCAAGGCAGCAGGAAAGCCTGCAGCCCCCAGGTGTGTGGGGCTACGCAAGCGGTTCCCAAAGAGCTTTAGAACAAGGCATAGTTTTCCCTGCCGGCTCTTTGGGCGTGGGACGCATCTCCAGACATATGGCCATTTTTGTGCCTGGCGCGGCGCCAATAGGGGAAGGGTGGTTAGAGGCTGAAGGCAGCAGGAAAGCCTGCAGCCCCGAGGTGTGTGGGGCTACGCAAGCGGTCCCAAAGAGCTTTAGAACAAGGCATAGTTTTCCCTGCTGGCTCTTTGGGCGTGGGACCCATCTCCAGACATATGGCCATTTTTGTATCTGGCAGGGCGCCAAGTGGGAAAGGGTGGTTTTGAGGCTGCAGGCGCCAGGAAAGCCTGCAGACCCAAGGTGTGTGAGGCCACGCCAGCGGTTCCCAAAGAGCTTTAGATCAAGGCATATTTTTCCCTGCTGGCTCTTTGGGCGTGGGACCCATCTCCAGACATATGGCCATTTTTCTGCCTCACACGGCGCCAAGTGGGAAAGGGTGGTTTTGAGGCTGCAGGCAGCAGGAAAGCCTGCAGACCAAAGGTGTGTGTTGCTACGCAAGCTGTTCCCAAAGAGCTTTAGAACAAGGCATAGTTTTCCCTGCTGGCTCTTTGGGCGTGGGACCCATCTCCAGACATATGGCCATTTTTGTGCCTCGCACGGCGCCAAGTGGGAAAGGGTGGTTTTGAGGCTGAAGGCAGCAGGAAAGCCTGCAGCCCCCAGGTCTGTGGGCCTACGCAAGCGGTTCCCAAAGAGCTTTAGAACAAGGCATAGTTTTCCCTGCTGCCTCTTTGGGCGTGGGACCAATCTCCAGACATATGGCCATTTTTGTGCCTCACACGGCGCCAAGTGGGAAAGGGTGGTTAGAGGCTGAAGGCAGCAGGAAAGCCTGCAGCCCCCATGTCTGTGTTGCTACGCAAGCTGTTCCCAAAGAGCTTTAGAACAAGGCATAGTTTCCCCTGATGGCTCTTTGGGTGTGGGACCAATCTCCAGACATATGGCCATTTTTATGCCTGGCGCAGCGCCAAGAGGGGAAGGGTCGTTAGAGGCTGAAGGCAGCAGGAAAGCCTGCAGCCGCCAGGTCTGTGTTGCTACGCAAGCTGTTCCCAAAGAGCTTTAGAACAAGGCATAGTTTTCCCTGCTGGCTCTTTGGGCGTGGGACACATCTCCAGACATATGGCCACTCTTGAGCCTGGCGCGGTGCCAAGTGGGAAAGGGTGGTTTTGAAGCTGAAGGCGCCAAGAAAGCCTGCAGCCCCCAGGTGTGTGGGGCTACGCAAGCGGTCCCAAAGAGCTTTAGAACAAGGCATAGTTTTCCCTGCTGGCTCTTTGGGCGTGGGACCCATCTCCAGACATATGGCCTTTTCTGTGCGTGGTGCTGCTCCAAGTGGGAAAGGGTGGTTTTGAGGCTGAAGGCAGCAGGAAAGCCTGCAGCCGCCAGGTCTGTGGGCCTACGCAAGCGGTTCCCAAAGAGCTTTAGAACAAGGCATAGTTTTCCCTGCTGCCTCTTTGGGCGTGGGACCCATCTCCAGCCATATGGCCATTTTTGTGCCTCACACGGCGCCAAGTGGGAAAGGGTGGTTTTGAGGCTGAAGGCAGCAGGAAAGCCTGCAGCCCCCAGGTCTGTGGGGCTACGCAAGCGGTTCCCAAAGAGCTTTAGAACAAGGCATAGTTTTCCCTGATGGCTCTTTGGGTGTGGGACCAATCTCCAGACATATGGCCATTTTTGTGCCTGGCACGGTGCCAAGTGGGAAAGGGTGGTTTTGAGGCTGAAGGCAGCAGGAAAGCCTGCAGCCCCCAGGTCTGTGGGCCTACGCAAGCGGTTCCCAAAGAGCTTTAGAACAAGGCATTGTTTTCCCTGCTGGCTCTTTGGGCGTGGGACCCATCTCCAGACATATGGCCATTTTTGTGCCTAGTGCGGCGCCAAGTGGGAAAGGGTGGTTTTGAGGCTGCAGGCAGCAGGAAAGCCTGCAGCCCCCAGGTGTGTGGGGCTACGCAAGCGGTCCCAAAGAGCTTTAGAACAAGGCATAGTTTTCCCTGCTGGCTCTTTGGGCGTGGGACCCATCTCCAGACATATGGCCTTTTCTGTGCGTGGTGCTGCTCCAAGTGGGAAAGGGTGGTTTTGAGGCTGAAGGCAGCAGGAAAGCCTGCAGCCCCCAGGTCTGTGGGCCTACGCAAGCGGTTCCCAAAGAGCTTTAGAACAAGGCATAGTTTTCCCTGCTGCCTCTTTGGGCGTGGGACCAATCTCCAGCCATATGGCCATTTTTGTGCCTCACACGGCGCCAAGTGGGAAAGGGTGGTTTTGAGGCTGAAGGCAGCAGGAAAGCCTGCAGCCCCCAGGTCTGTGGGGCTACGCAAGCGGTTCCCAAAGAGCTTTAGAACAAGGCATAGTTTTCCCTGATGGCTCTTTGGGTGTGGGACCAATCTCCAGACATATGGCCATTTTTGTGCCTGGCACGGTGCCAAGTGGGAAAGGGTGGTTTTGAGGCTGAAGGCAGCAGGAAAGCCTGCAGCCCCCAGGTCTGTGGGGCTACGCAAGCGGTTCCCAAAGAGCTTTAGAACAAGGCATTGTTTTCCCTGCTGGCTCTTTGGGTGTGGGACCAATCTCCAGACATATGGCCATTTTTGTGCCTGGTGCGGCGCCAAGTGGGAAAGGGTGGTTTTGAGGCTGCAGGCAGCAGGAAAGCCTGCAGCCCCCAGGTCTGTGGGGCCACGCAAGCGGTTCCCAAAGAGCTTTAGAACAAGGCATAGTTTTCCCTGCTGGCTCTTTGGGCGTGGCACCCATCTCCAGACATATGGCCATTTTTGTGCCTGGCGCGGCGCCAAGTGATAAAGGGTGGTTTGGAGGCTGAAGGCAGCAGGAAAGCCTGCAGGCTTCAGGTGTCTTGGTCTCCGCAAGAGGTTCCCAAAGAGCTTTAGAACAAGGCATAGTTTTCCCTGCTGGCTCTTTTGGCGTTGGAGCAGTCTCCAGACATATGGCCATTTTTGTGCCTGGCGCGGTGCCAAGTGGGAAAGGGTGGTTTTGAGGCTGAAGGCAGCAGGAAAGCCTGCAGCCCCCAGGTCTGTGGGGCTACGCATTCGCTTCCCAAAGAGCTTTAGAACAAGGCATAGTTTTCCCTGCTGGCTCTTTGGGCGGGGGACCCATCTCCAGCCATATGGCCATTTTTGTGCCTGGCGCGGTGCCAAGTGGGAAAGGGTGGTTTTGAGGCTGAAGGCAGCAGGAAAGCCTGCAGCCCCCAGGTGTGTGTGGCTACGGAAGAGGTTCCCAAAGACCTTTAGAGCAAGGCATAGTTTTCCCTGCTGGCTCTTTGGGCGTGGGACCCCTCTACAGCCATATTGCCATTTTTGTGACTGGCGCGGTGCCAAGTGGGAAAGGGTGGTTTTGAGGCTGAAGGCAGCAGGAAAGCCTGCAGCCCCCAGGTGTGTGGGGCCACGCAAGCCGTTCCCCAAGAGCTTTAGAACAAGGCATAGTTTTCCCTGCTGGCTCTTTGGGCGTGGGACACATCTCCAGACATATGGCCACTCTTGAGCCTGGCGCGGTGCCAAGTGGGAAAATGTGGTTTTGAGGCTGAAGGCAGCAGGAAAGCCTGCAGCCCCCAGGTGTGTGTGGCTACGGAAGAGGTTCCCAAAGACCTTTAGAGCAAGGCATAGTTTTCCCTGCTGGCTCTTTGGGCGTGGGACCCCTCTACAGCCATATTGCCATTTTTGTGACTGGCGCGGTGCCAAGTGGGAAAGGGTGGTTTTGAGGCTGAAGGCAGCAGGAAAGCCTGCAGCCCCCATGTCTGTGTTGCTACGCAAGCGGTTCCCAAAGAGCTTTAGAACAAGGCATAGTTTCCCCTGCTGGATCTTTGGGCGTGGGACCCATCTCCAGACATATGGCCATTTTTGTGCCTGGCGCGGTGCCAAGTGGGAAAGGGTGGTTTTGAGGCTGAAGGCAGCAGGAAAGCCTGCAGCCCCCAGGTGTGTGGGGCTACGCAAGCGGTTCCCAAAGAGCTTTAGAACAAGGCATAGTTTTCCCTGATGGCTCTTTGGGTGTGGGACCAATCTCCAGACATATGGCCATTTTTGTGCCTGGCACGGTGCCAAGTGGGAAAGGGTGGTTTTGAGGCTGAAGGCAGCAGGAAAGCCTGCAGCCCCCAGGTCTGTGTGCCTACGCAAGCGGTTCCCAAAGAGCTTTAGAACAAGGCATTGTTTTCCCTGCTGGCTCTTTGGGCGTGGGACCCATCTCCAGACATATGGCCATTTTTGTGCCTGGTGCGGCGCCAAGTGGGAAAGGGTGGTTTTGAGGCTGCAGGCAGCAGGAAAGCCTGCAGCCCCCAGGTCTGTGGGGCCACGCAAGCGGTTCCCAAAGAGCTTTAGAACAAGGCATAGTTTTCCCTGCCGGCTCTTTGGTCGTGGGACCCATCTCCAGACATATGGCCATTTTTGTGCCTGGCGCGGTACCAAGTGGGAAAGGGTGGTTTTGAGGGTGAAGGCAGCAGGAAAGCCTGCAGCCCCCAGGTCTGTGGGGCTACGCCAGCGGTTCCCAAAGAGCTTTAGAACAAGGCATAGTTTTCCCTGCTGGCTCTTTGGGCGTGGCACCCATCTCCAGACATATGGCCATTTTTGTGCCTGGCGCGGCGCCAAGTGATAAAGGGTGGTTTGGAGGCTGAAGGCAGCAGGAAAGCCTGCAGGCTTCAGGTGTCTTGGTCTCCGCAAGAGGTTCCCAAAGAGCTTTAGAACAAGGCATAGTTTTCCCTGCTGGCTCTTTTGGCGTTGGAGCAGTCTCCAGACATATGGCCATTTTTGTGCCTGGCGCGGTGCCAAGTGGGAAAGGGTGGTTTTGAGGCTGAAGGCAGCAGGAAAGCCTGCAGCCGCCAGGTCTGTGGGCCTACGCATTCGCTTCCCAAAGAGCTTTAGAACAAGGCATAGTTTTCCCTGCTGGCTCTTTGGGCGGGGGACCCATCTCCAGCCATATGGCCATTTTTGTGCCTGGCGCGGTGCCAAGTGGGAAAGGGTGGTTTTGAGGCTGAAGGCAGCAGGAAAGCCTGCAGCCCCCAGGTGTGTGTGGCTACGGAAGAGGTTCCCAAAGACCTTTAGAGCAAGGCATAGTTTTCCCTGCTGGCTCTTTGGGCGTGGGACCCCTCTACAGCCATATTGCCATTTTTGTGACTGGCGCGGTGCCAAGAGGGAAAGGGTGGTTTTGAGGCTGAAGGCAGCAGGAAAGCCTGCAGCCCCCAGGTGTGTGGGGCCACGCAAGCCGTTCCCCAAGAGCTTTAGAACAAGGCATAGTTTTCCCTGCTGGCTCTTTGGGCGTGGGACACATCTCCAGACATATGGCCACTCTTGAGCCTGGCGCGGTGCCAAGTGGGAAAATGTGGTTTTGAGGCTGAAGGCAGCAGGAAAGCCTGCAGCCCCCAGGTGTGTGTGGCTACGGAAGAGGTTCCCAAAGACCTTTAGAACAAGGCATAGTTTTCCCTGCTGGCTCCTTGGGCGTGGGACCCATCTCCAGACATATGGCCATTTTTGTGCCTGGCGCGGCGCCAAGTGGGAAAGGGTGGTTTTGAGGCTGAAGGCGCCAGGAAAGCCTGCAGTCCCCAGGTCTGTGTTGCTACGCATGCGGTTCCCAAAGAGCTTTAGAACAAGGCATAGTTTTCCCTGATGGCTCTTTGGGTGTGGGACCCATCTCCAGACATATGGCCATTTTTGTGCCTGGCGAGGCGCCAAGTGGGAAAGGGTGGTTTTGAGGCTGAAGGCGCCAGGAAAGCCTGCAGCCCCCAGGTGTCTGGGGCTACGCAAGCGGTTCCCAAGGAGCTTTAGAACAAGGCATAGTTTTCCCTGCTGGCTCTTTGGGCGTGGCACCCATCTCCAGATATATGGCCATTTTTGTGCCTGGCGCGGCGAGAAGTGGGAAAGGGTGGTTTGGAGGCTGAAGGCAGCAGGAAAGCCTGCAGGCTTCAGTTGTCTGGGTCTCCGCAAGTGGTTCCCAAAGAGCTTTAGAACAAGGCATAGTTTTCCCTGCTGGCTCTTTGGGTGTAGGAATAATCTCCAGACATATTGCCATTTTTGTACCTGGCGGGGCGCCAAGTGGGAAAGGGTGGTTTTGAGGCTGCAGGCAGCAGGAAAGCCTGCAGACCCAAGGTCTGTGGGGCTACGCAAGCGGTTCCCAAAGAGCTTTAGAACAAGGCATAGTTTTCCCTGCTGGCTCTTTGGGCGTTGGAGCAGTCTCAAGACATATGTCCATTTTTGTGCCTGGCGCGGTGCCAAGTGGGAAAGGGTGGTTTTGAGGCTGAAGGCAGCAGGAAAGCCTGCAGTCCCCAGGTCTGTGTTGCTACGCAAGCGGTTCCCAAAGAGCTTGAGAACAAGGCATACTTTTCCCTGCTGGCTCTTTGGGCGTGGGACCAATCTCCAGACATATGGCCTTTTTTGTGCCTGGCGCGGCGCCAAGTGGGAAAGGGTGGTTTGGAGGCTGAAGGCAGCAGGAAAGCCTGCAGGCTTCAGGTGTTTGGTCTCCGCAAGCGGTTCTCAAAGAGCTTTAGAACAAGGCATAGTTTTCCCTGCTGGCTCTTTTGGCGTTGGAGCAGTCTCCAGACATATGGCCATTTTTGTGCCTGGCGCGGTGCCAAGTAGGAAAGGGTGGTTTTGAGGCTGCCGGCAGCAGGAAAGCCTGCAGCCCCCAGGTCTGTGGGGCTACGCATTCGGTTCCCAAAGAGCTTTAGAACAAGGCATAGTTTTCCCTGCTGGCTCCTTGGGCGTGGGACCCATCTCCAGACATATGGCCATTTTTGTGCCTGGCGCAGCGCCAAGTGGGAAAGGGTGGTTTTGAGGCTGAAGGCGCCAGGAAAGCCTGCAGTCCCCAGGTCTGTGTTGCTACGCATGCGGTTCCCAAGGAGCTTTAGAACAAGGCATAGTTTTCCCTGCTGGCTCTTTGGGCGTGGCACCCATCTCCAGACATATGGCCATTTTTGTGCCTGGCGCGGCGCCAAGTGGGAAAGGGTGGTTTTGAGGCTGAAGGCGCCAGGAAAGCCTGCAGGCTTCAGGTGTTTGGTCTCCGCAAGCGGTTCCCAAAGAGCTTTAGAACAAGGCATAGTTTTCCCTACTGGCTCTTTGGGTGTAGGAATAATCACCAGACATATTGCCATTTTTGTACCTGGCGGGGCGCCAAGTAGGAAAGGGTGGTTTTGAGGCTGCAGGCAGCAGGAAAGCCTGCAGCCCCCAGGTCTGTGGGGCTACGCAAGCGGTTCCCAAAGAGCTTTAGAACAAGGCATAGTTTTCCCTGCTCGCTCTTTGGGCGTCGGACCCATCTCCAGACATATGGCCATTTTTGTGCCTGGCGCGGCGCCAAGTTGGAAAGGGATTTTTGAGGCTGAAGGCAGCAGGAAAGCCTGCAGCCCCCAGGTCTGTGGGCCTACGCAAGCGGTTCCCAAAGAGCTTTAGAACAAGGCATAGTTTTCCCTGCTGGCTCTTTGGGCGTGGGACCCATCTCCAGACATATGGCCATTTTTGTACCTGGCGGGGCGCCAAGTGGGAAAGGGTGGTTTTGAGGCTGCAGGCAGCAGGAAAGCCTGCAGACCCAAGGTGTGTGAGGCCACGCCAGCGGTTCCCAAAGAGCTGTAGAACAAGGCATAGTTTTCCCTGCTGGCTCTTTGAGCGTGGGACCCATCTCCAGACATATGGCCATTTTTGTGACTGGCGCGGCGCCATGTGGGTAAAGGGTGGTTTTGAGGCTGAAGGCAGCAGGAAAGCCTGCAGCACCCAGGTCAGTGGGGCTACGCAAGCGGTTCCCAAAGAGGTTTAAAACAAGGCATAGTTTTCCCTGCTGGCTCTTTGGGCTTGGGACCAATCTCCAGCCATATGGCCATTTTTGTGCCTGGCGCGGCGCCAAGTGATAAAGGGTGGTTTGGAGGCTGAAGGCAGCAGGAAAGCCTGCAGGCTTCAGTTGTCTGGGTCTCCGCAATCGGTTCCCAAAGAGCTTTAGAACAAGGCATAGTTTTCCCTGCTGGCTCTTTTGGCGTTGGAGCAGTCTGCAGACATATGGCCATTTTTGTGCCTGGCGCGGTGCCAAGTGGGAAAGGGTGGTTTTGAGGCTGAAGGCAGCAGGAAATCCTGCAGGCCCCTGGTCTGTGAGGCTACGCAAGCGGTTCCCAAAGAGCTTTAGAACAAGGCATAGTTTTCCCTGCTGGCTCTTTGGGTGTAGGAATAATCTCCAGACATATTGCCATTTTTGTACCTGGCGGGGCGCCAAGTGGGAAAGGGTGCTTTTGAGGCTGAAGGCACCAGGAAACCCTGCAGCCCCCAGGTCTGTGGGGCTACGCAACCGGTTCCCGAAGAGCTTTAGAACAAGGCATAGTTTTCCCTGATGGCTCTTTGGGTGTGGGACCCATCTCCAGACATATGGCCATTTTTGTGCCTGGCGAGGCGCCAAGTGGGAAAGGGTGGTTTTGAGGCTGAAGGCGCCAGGAAAGCCTGCAGCCCCCAGGTGTCTGGGGCTACGCAAGCGGTTCCCAAGGAGCTTTAGAACAAGGCATAGTTTTCCCTGCTGGCTCTTTGGGCGTGGCACCCATCTCCAGATATATGGCCATTTTTGTGCCTGGCGCGGCGCCAAGTGGGAAAGGGTGGTTTGGAGGCTGAAGGCAGCAGGAAAGCCTGCAGGCTTCAGTTGTCTGGGTCTCCGCAAGTGGTTCCCAAAGAGCTTTAGAACAAGGCATAGTTTTCCCTGCTGGCTCTTTGGGTGTAGGAATAATCTCCAGACATATTGCCATTTTTGTACCTGGCGGGGCGCCAAGTGGGAAAGGGTGGTTTTGAGGCTGCAGGCAGCAGGAAAGCCTGCAGACCCAAGGTCTGTGGGGCTACGCAAGCGGTTCCCAAAGAGCTTTAGAACAAGGCATAGTTTTCCCTGCTGGCTCTTTGGGCGTTGGAGCAGTCTCCAGACATATGGCCATTTTTGTGCCTGGCGCGGTGCCAAGTGGGAAAGGGTGGTTTTGAGGCTGAAGGCAGCAGGAAAGCCTGCAGTCCCCAGGTCTGTGTTGCTACGCAAGCGGTTCCCAAAGAGCTTGAGAACAAGGCATACTTTTCCCTGCTGGCTCTTTGGGTGTGGGACCAATCTCCAGACATATGGCCATTTTTGTGCCTGGCGCGGCGCCAAGTGGGAAAGGGTGGTTTTAAGGCTGAAGGCGCCAGGAAAGCCTGCAGGCTTCAGGTGTTTGGTCTCCGCAAGCGGTTCCCAAAGAGCTTTAGAACAAGGCATAGTTTTCCCTGCTGGCTCTTTTGGCGTTGGAGCAGTCTCCAGACATATAGCCATTTTTGTGCCTGGCGCGGTGCCAAGTAGGAAAGGGTGGTTTTGAGGCTGCCGGCAGCAGGAAAGCCTGCAGCCCCCAGGTCTGTGGGGCTACGCATTCGGTTCCCAAAGAGCTTTAGAACAAGGCATAGTTTTCCCTGCTGGCTCCTTGGGCGTGGGACCCATGTCCAGACATATGGCCATTTTTGTGCCTGGCTCGGCACCAAGTGGGAAAGGGTGGTGTTGAGGCTGAAGGCGCCAGGAAAGCCTGCAGCCCCCAGGTGTGTGGGGCTACGCAAGCGGTTCCCAAAGAGCTTTAGAACAAGGCATAGTTTTCCCTACTGGCTCTTTGGGTGTAGGAATAATCTCCAGACATATTGCCATTTTTGTACCTGGCGGGGCGCCAAGTAGGAAAGGGTGGTTTTGAGGCTGCAGGCAGCAGGAAAGCCTGCAGCCCCCAGGTCTGTGGGGCTACGCAAGCGGTTCCCAAAGAGCTTTAGAACAAGGCATAGTTTTCCCTGCTGGCTCTTTGGGCGTCGGACCCATCTCCAGACATATGGCCATTTTTGTGCCTGGCGCGGCGCCAAGTTGGAAAGGGATTTTTGAGGCTGAAGGCAGCAGGAAAGCCTGCAGCCCCCAGGTCTGTGGGCCTACGCAAGCGGTTCCCAAAGAGCTTTAGAACAAGGCATAGTTTTCCCTGCTGGCTCTTTGGGCGTGGGACCCATCTCCAGACATATGGCCATTTTTGTACCTGGCGGGGCGCCAAGTGGGAAAGGGTGGTTTTGAGGCTGCAGGCAGCAGGAAAGCCTGCAGACCCAAGGTGTGTGAGGCCACGCCAGCGGTTCCCAAAGAGCTGTAGAACAAGGCATAGTTTTCCCTGCTGGCTCTTTGAGCGTGGGACCCATCTCCAGACATATGGCCATTTTTGTGACTGGCGCGGCGCCATGTGGGTAAAGGGTGGTTTTGAGGCTGAAGGCAGCAGGAAAGCCTGCAGCACCCAGGTCAGTGGGGCTACGCAAGCGGTTCCCAAAGAGGTTTAAAACAAGGCATAGTTTTCCCTGCTGGCTCTTTGGGCTTGGGACCAATCTCCAGCCATATGGCCATTTTTGTGCCTGGCGCGGCGCCAAGTGATAAAGGGTGGTTTGGAGGCTGAAGGCAGCAGGAAAGCCTGCAGGCTTCAGTTGTCTGGGTCTCCGCAATCGGTTCCCAAAGAGCTTTAGAACAAGGCATAGTTTTCCCTGCTGGCTCTTTTGGCGTTGGAGCAGTCTGCAGACATATGGCCATTTTTGTGCCTGGCGCGGTGCCAAGTGGGAAAGGGTGGTTTTGAGGCTGAAGGCAGCAGGAAATCCTGCAGGCCCCTGGTCTGTGAGGCTACGCAAGCGGTTCCCAAAGAGCTTTAGAACAAGGCATAGTTTTCCCTGCTGGCTCTTTGGGTGTAGGAATAATCTCCAGACATATTGCCATTTTTGTACCTGGCGGGGCGCCAAGTGGGAAAGGGTGCTTTTGAGGCTGAAGGCACCAGGAAACCCTGCAGCCCCCAGGTCTGTGGGGCTACGCAACCGGTTCCCGAAGAGCTTTAGAACAAGGCATAGTTTTCCCTGCTGGCTCTTTGGGCATGGCACCCATCTCCAGACATATGGCCATTTTTGTGAGTGGCACGGCGCCAACTGGGAAAGGGTGGTTTTGAGGCTGCAGGCAGCAGGAAAACCTCTAGCCCCCAAGTCTGTGGGGCTATGCAAGCGGTTCCCAAAGAGCTTTAAAACAAGGCATAGTTTTCCCTGCTGGCTCTTTGGGCATGGGACCCCTCTACAGCCATATGGCCATTTTTGTGCCTGGCGCGGCGCCAAGTGGGAAAGGCTGGTTTTGAGGCTGAAGGCAGCAGGAAAGCCTGCAGCCCCCAGGTGTGTGGGGCTACGCAAGCGGTTCCCAAAGAGCTTTAGAACAAGGCATAGTTTTCCCTGCTGGCTCTTTGGGCGTGGGACCCATCTCCAGACATATGGCCATTTTTGTACCTGGCGGGGCGCCAAGTGGGAAAGGGTGGTTTTGAGGCTGCAGGCAGCAGGAAAGCCTGCAGACCCAAGGTGTGTGAGGCCACGCCAGCGGTTCCCAAAGAGCTTTAGAACAAGGCATAGTTTTCCCTGCTGGCTCTTTGAGCGTGGGACCCATCTCCAGACATATGGCCATTTTTGTGACTGGCGCGGCGCCATGTGGGTAAAGGGTGGTTTTGAGGCTGAAGGCAGCAGGAAAGCCTGCAACCCCCAGGTGTGTGGGGCTACGCAAGCGGTTCCCAAAGAGCTTTAGCACAAGGCATAGTTTTCCCTGCTGGCTCTTTGGGCTTGGGACCAATCTCCAGCCATATGGCCATTTTTGAGCCTGGCGCGGCGCCAAGTGATAAAGGGTGGTTTGGAGGCTGAAGGCAGCAGGAAAGCCTGCAGGCTTCAGGTGTTTGGTCTCCGCAAGCGGTTCTCAAAGAGCTTTAGAACAAGGCATAGTTTTCCCTGCTGGCTCTTTTGGCGTTGGAGCAGTCTCCAGACATATGGCCATTTTTGTGCCTGGCGCGGTGCCAAGTAGGAAAGGGTGGTTTTGAGGCTGAAGGCAGCAGGAAAACCTGCAGCCCCCAGGTCTGTGGGGCTACGCATTCGGTTCCCAAAGAGCTTTAGAACAAGGCATAGTTTTCCCTGCTGGCTCTTTGGGCGTGGCACCCATCTCCAGACATATGGCCATTTTTGTGCCTGGCGCGGCGCCAAGTGGGAAAGGGTGGTTTTGAGGCTGAAGGCAGCAGGAAAGCCTGCAGCCGCCAGGCCTGTGGGGCTACGCAAGCGGTTCCCAAAGAGCTTTAGAACAAGGCATAGTTTTCCCTGCTGGCTATTTGGGCGTGGGACCCATCTCCAGACATATGGCCATTTTTGAGCCTGGCACGGCGCAAAGTGGGCAAGGGTGGCTTTGAGGCTGAAGGCAGCAGGAAAGTCTGCAGCCCCCAGGTCTGTGGGGCTACGCAAGCGGTTTCCAAAAAGCTTTAGAACAAGGCATAGTTTTCCCTGCTGGCTCTTTGGGCGTGGGACCCATCTCCAGACATATGGCCATTTTTGCGCCTGGTGCGGCGCCAAGTGGGAAAGGGTGGTTTTGAGGCTGAAGGCGCCAGGAAAGCCTGCAGCCCCCAGGTCTGTGGGGCTACGCAAGCGGTTCCCAAAGACCTTTAGAACAAGGCATAGTTTTCCCTGCTGGCTCTTTTGGGCGTGGAACAAATCTCCAGACATATGGCCATTTTTGTGCCTGGCGCGGCACCACGTGGGAAAGAGTGGTTTTGAGGCTGAAGGCAGCAGGAAAGCCTGCAGCCCCCAGGTGTGTGGGGCTACGCAAGCGGTTCCCAAAGAGCTTTAGAACAAGGCATAGTTTTCCCTGCTGTCTCTTTGGGTGTAGGAATAATCTCCAGACATATTGCCATTTTTGTACCTGGCGGGGCGCCAAGTACGAAAGGGTGGTTTTGAGGCTGCAGGCAGCAGGAAAGCCTGCAGACCCAAGGTGTGTGAGGCCACGCCAGCGGTTCCCAAAGAGCTTTAGAACAAGGCATATTTTTCCCCCCTGGCTCTTTGGGCGTGGGACCCATCTCCAGACATATGGCCATTTTTACGCCTGGTGCGGCGCCAAGTGGGAAAGGGTGGTTTTGAGGCTGAAGGCGCCAGGAAAGCCTGCAGCCCCCAGGTGTGTGGGGCTACGCAAGCGGTTCCCAAAGAGCTTTAGAACAAGGCATAGTTTTCCCTCCTGGCTCTTTGGGCGTGGGACCCATCTCCAGACATATGGCCATTTTTGTGCCTGGCGCGGCGCCAAGTTGGAAAGCGTTTTTTGAGGATGAAGGGGCCAGGAAAGCCTGCAGCCCCCAGGTCTGTGGGGCTACGCAAGCGGTTCCCAAAGAGCTTTAGAAGAAGGCATTGTTTTCCCTGATGGCTCTTTGGGCGTGGGACCAATCTCCAGCCATATGGCCATTTTTGTGCCTGGCGCGGCGCCAAGTGGGAAAGGGTGGTTTTGAGGCTGAAGGCAGCAGGAAAGCCTGCAGCCCCCAGGTGTGTGGGGCTACGCAAGCGGTTCCCAAAGACCTTTAGAACAAGGCATAGTTTTCCCTGATGGCTCTTTGGGTGTGGTACACCTCTACAGCCATATGGCCATTTTTGTGCCTGGCGCGGCGCGAAGTGGGAAACGGTGGTTTTGAGGCTGAAGGCAGCAGGAAAGCCTGCAGCCTCCAGGTCAGTGGGCCTACGCAAGCGGTTCCCAAAGAGCTTTAGAACAAGGCATAGTTTTCCCTGCTGGCTCTTTGGGCATGGGACACCTCTACAGCCATATGGCCAGTTTTGTGCCTGGCGCGGCGCGAAGTGGGAAAGGGTGGTTTTGAGGCTGAAGGCAGCAGGAAAGCCTGCAGCCCCCAGGTGTGTGGGGCTACGCAAGCGGTTCCCAAAGAGCTTTAGAACAAGGCATAGTTTTCCCTGCTGGCTCTTTGGGTGTAGGAATAATCTCCACACATATTGCCATTTTTCTACCTGGCGGGGCGCCAAGTGGGAAAGGGTGGTTTTGAGGCTGAAGGCAGCAGGAAAGCCTGCAGCCCCCAGGTCTGTGGGGCTACGCAAGCGGTTCCCAAAGACCTTTAAAAAAAGGCATAGTTTTCCCTGCTGGCTCTTTGGGCATGGGACCAATCTCCAGCCATATGGCCATTTTTGTGCCTGGAGCGGCGCCCAGTGATGAAGGGTGGTTTGGAGGCTGAAGGCAGCAGGAAAGCCTGCAGGCTTCAGTTGTCTGGGTCTCCGCAAGCGGTTCCCAAAGAGCTTTAGAACAAGGCATAGTTTTCCCTGCTGGCTCTTTTGGCGTTGGAGCAGTCTGCAGACATATGGCCATTTTTGTGCCTGGCGCGGTGCCAAGTGGGAAAGGGTGGTTTTGAGGCTGAAGGCAGCAGGAAAGCCTGCAGCCCTCAGGTTTGTGGGGCTACGCAAGCGGTTCCCAAAGAGCTTTAGAACAAGGCATAGTTTTCCCTGCTGGCTCTTTGGGCGTGGGACCCATCTCCAGACATATGGCCAGTTTTGTGCCTGGCGCTGCGCCAAGTGGGAAAGGGTGGTTTTGAGGCTGAAGGCAGCAGGAAAGCCTGCAACCCCCAGGTCTGTGGGGCTACGCAAGCGGTTCCCAAAGAGCTTTAAAAAGAGGCATAGTTTTCCCTACTGGCTCTTTGGGCGTCGGACCAATCTCCAGACATATGGCCATTTTTGTGCCTGGCGCGGTGCCAAGTGGGAAAGGGTGGTTTTGACGCTGAAGGCAGCAGGAAAGTCTGCAGCCCCCAGGTCTGTGGGGCTACGCAAGCGGTTTCCAAAAAGCTTTAGAACAAGGCATAGTTTTCCCTGCTGGCTCTTTGGGCGTGGGACCCATCTCCAGACATATGGCCATTTTTGCGCCTGGTGCGGCGCCAAGTGGGAAAGGGTGGTTTTGAGGCTGAAGGCAGCAGGAAAGCCTGCAGCCCCCAGGTCTGTGTTGCTACGCAAGCGGTTCCCAAAGAGCTTTAGAACAAGGCATAGTTTTCCCTGCTGGCTCTTTGGGCGTGGGACCAATCTCCAGACATATGGCCATTTTTGTGCCTGGCTCGGCGCCAAGTGGGAAAGGGTGGTTTTGAGTCTGAAGGGAGCAGGAAAGCCTGCAGCCCCCAGGTCTGTGGGGCTACGCAAGCGGTTCCCAAAGAGCTTTAGAACAAGGCATAGTTTTCCCTGCTGGCTCTTTTGGCGTTGGAGCAGTCTCCAGACATATGGCCATTTTTGTGCCTGGCGCGGTGCCAAGTGGGAAAGGGTGGTTTTGAGGCTGAAGGCAGCAGGAAAGCCTGCAGTCCCCAGGTCTGTGTTGCTATGCAAGCGGTTCCCAAAGAGCTTGAGAACAAGGCATACTTTTCCCTGCTGGCTCTTTGGGCGTGCGACCCATCTCCAGACATATGGCCATTTTTGTGGCTGGCGCGGTGCCAAGTGGGAAAGGGTGTTTTTGAGGGTGAAGGCAGCAGGAAAGCCTGCAGCCCCCAGGTCTGTGGGGCTACGCAAGCGGTTCCCAAAGTGCTTTAGAACAAGGCATAGTTTTACCTGATTGCTCTTTGGGCGTGGGACCAATCTCCAGACATATGGCCATTTTTGTGCCTGGCGCGGCGACAAGTGATAAAGGGTGGTTTGGAGGCTGAAGGCAGCAGGAAAGCCTGCAGCCCCCAGGTCTGTGGAGCTACGCATTCGGTTCCCAAAGAGCTTTAGAACAAGGCATAGTTTTCCCTGCTGGCTCCTTGGGCGTGGGACCCATGTCCAGACATATGGCCATTTTTGTGCCTGGCGCAGCGCCAAGTGGGAAAGGGTGGTTTTGAGGCTGAAGGCGCCAGGAAAGCCTGCAGTCCCCAGGTCTGTGTTGCTACGCAAGCGGTTCCCAAAGAGCTTTAGAACAAGGCATAGTTTTCCCTGCTGGCTCTTTTGGGCGTGGGACCAATCTCCAGATATATGGCCATTTTTGTGCCTGGCGCGGCACCACGTGGGAAAGAGTGGTTTTGAGGCTGAAGGCAGCAGGAAAGCCTGCAGCCCCCAGGTGTGTGGGGCTACGCAAGCGGTACCCAAAGAGCTTTAGAACAAGGCATACTTTTCCCTGCTGGCTCTTTGGGCGTCGGACCCATCTCCAGACATATGGCCATTTTTGTGCCTGGCGCGGCGCGAAGTGGGAAAGGGTGGTTTGGAGGCTGAAGGCAGCAGGAAAGCCTGCAGCCCCCAGGTCTGTGGGGCTACGCAAGCGGTTCTCAAAGAGCTTTAGAACAAGGCATAGTTTTACCTGATTGCTCTTTGGGCGTGGGACCAATCTCCAGACATATGGCCATTTTTGTGCCTGGCGCGGCGACAAGTGATAAAGGGTGGTTTGGAGGCTGAAGGCAGCAGGAAACCCTGCAGGCTTCAGGTGTTTGCTCTCCGCAAGCGGTTCTCAAAGAGCTTTAGAACAAGGCATAGTTTTCCCTGCTGGCTCTTTTGGCGTTGGAGCAGTCTCCAGACATATGGCCATTTTTGTGCCTGCGCGGTGCCAAGTAGGAAAGGGTGGTTTTGAGGCTGAAGGCAGCAGGAAAGCCTGCAGCCCCCAGGTCTCTGGGGCTACGCATTCGGTTCCCAAACAGCTTTAGAACAAGGCATAGTTTTCCCTTCTGGCTCTTTGGGCGTGGGACCCATGTCCAGACATATGGCCATTTTTGTGCCTGGCGCAGTGCCAAGTGGGAAAGGGTGGTTTTGAGGCTGAAGGCGCCAGGAAAGCCTGCAGTCCCCAGGTCTGTGTTGCTACGCATGCGGTTCCCAAAGAGCTTTAGAACAAGGCATAGTTTTCCCTGCTGGCTCTTTGGGCGTGGGACCCATCTCCAGACATATGGCCATTTTTGTGCCTGGCGAGGCGCCAAGTGGGAAAGGGTGGTGTTGAGGCTGAAGGCGCCAGGAAAGCCTGCAGCCCCCAGGTGTGTGGGGCTACGCAAGCGGTTCCCAAGGAGCTTTAGAACAAGGCATAGTTTTCCCTGCTGGCTCTTTGGGCGTGGCACCCATCGCCAGCACTATGGCCAGTTTTGTGCCTGGCGCGGCGCCAAGTGGGAAAGGGTGGTTTTGAGGCTGAATGCAGCAGGAAAGCCTGCAGCCCCCAGGTCTGTGGGGCTACGCAAGCGGTTCCCAAAGAGCTTTAGAACAAGGCATAGTTTTCCCTGCTGGCTCTTTGGGCGTGGGACCAATCTCCAGACATATGGCCATTTTTGTGCCTGGCACGGCGCCAAGTGGGAAAGGGTGGTTTTGAAGCTGAAGGCGCCAGGAAAGCCTGCAGCCCCCAGGTGTGTGGGGCTACGCAAGCGGTTCCCAAAGAGCTTTAGAACAAGGCATAGTTTTCCCTGCTGGCTCTTTGGGTGTAGGAATAATCTCCAGACATATGGCCATTTTTGTACCTGGCGGGGCGCCAAGTAGGAAAGGGTGGTTTTGAGGCTGCAGGCAGCAGGAAAGCCTGCAGCCCCCGGGTCTGTGGGGCTACGCAAGCGGTTCCCAAAGAGCTTTAGAACAAGGCATAGTTTTCCCTGCTGGCTCTTTGGGCGTGGGACCCATCTCCAGACATATGGCCATTTTTGTGCCTGGCGCGGCGCCAAGTGGGAAAGGGTGGTTTTGAGGCTGAAGGCAGCAGGAAAGCCTGCAGCCCCCAGGTGTGTGGGGCTACGCAAGCGGTTCCCAAAGAGCTTTAGAACAAGGCATAGTTTTCCCTGCTGGCTCTTTTGGCGTTGGAGCAGCCTGCAGACATATGGCCATTTTTGTGCCTGGCGCGGCGCCAAGTGGGAAAGGTGGTTTTGAGGCTGAAGGCAGCAGGAAAGCCTGCAGCACCCAGGTCTGTGAGGCTACGCAAGTGGTTCCCAAAGAGCTTTAGAACAAGGCATATTTTTCCCCCCTGGCTCTTTGGGCGTGGGACCCATCTCCAGACATATGGCCATTTTTACGCCTGGTGTGGCGCCAAGTGGGAAAGGGTGGTTTTGAGGCTGAAGGCGCCAGGAAAGCCTGCAGCCCCCAGGTGTGTGGGGCTACGCAAGCGGTTCCCAAAGAGCTTTAGAACAAGGCATAGTTTTCCCTCCTGGCTCTTTGGGCGTGGGACCCATCTCCAGACATATGGCCATTTTTGTGCCTGGCGCGGCGCCAAGTTGGAAAGGGTTTTTTGAGGATGAAGGGGCCAGGAAAGCCTGCAGCCCCCAGGTGTGTGGGGCTACGCAAGCGGTTCCCAAAGAGCTTTAGAAGAAGGCATTGTTTTCCCTGATGGCTCTTTGGGCGTGGGACCAATCTCCAGCCATATGGCCATTTTTGTGCCTGGCGCGGCGCCAAGTGGGAAAGGGTGGTTTTGAGGCTGAAGGCAGCAGGAAAGCCTGCAGCCCCCAGGACTGTGGAGCTACGCATTCGGTTCCCAAAGAGCTTTAGAACAAGGCATAGTTTTCCCTGCTGGCTCCTTGGGCGTGGGACCCATGTCCAGACATATGGCCATTTTTGTGCCTGGCGCAGCGCCAAGTGGGAAAGGGTGGTTTTGAGGCTGAAGGCGCCAGGAAAGCCTGCAGTCCCCAGGTCTGTGTTGCTACGCAAGCGGTTCCCAAAGAGCTTTAGAACAAGGCATAGTTTTCCCTGCTGGCTCTTTTGGGCGTGGGACCAATCTCCAGATATATGGCCATTTTTGTGCCTGGCGCGGCACCACGTGGGAAAGAGTGGTTTTGAGGCTGAAGGCAGCAGGAAAGCCTGCAGCCCCCAGGTGTGTGGGGCTACGCAAGCGGTACCCAAAGAGCTTTAGAACAAGGCATACTTTTCCCTGCTGGCTCTTTGGGCGTCGGACCCATCTCCAGACATATGGCCATTTTTGTGCCTGGCGCGGCGCGAAGTGGGAAAGGGTGGTTTGGAGGCTGAAGGCAGCAGGAAAGCCTGCAGCCCCCAGGTCTGTGGGGCTACGCAAGCGGTTCTCAAAGAGCTTTAGAACAAGGCATAGTTTTACCTGATTGCTCTTTGGGCGTGGGACCAATCTCCAGACATATGGCCATTTTTGTGCCTGGCGCGGCGACAAGTGATAAAGGGTGGTTTGGAGGCTGAAGGCAGCAGGAAACCCTGCAGGCTTCAGGTGTTTCCTCTCCGCAAGCGGTTCTCAAAGAGCTTTAGAACAAGGCATAGTTTTCCCTGCTGGCTCTTTTGGCGTTGGAGCAGTCTCCAGACATATGGCCATTTTTGTGCCTGCGCGGTGCCAAGTAGGAAAGGGTGGTTTTGAGGCTGAAGGCAGCAGGAAAGCCTGCAGCCCCCAGGTCTCTGGGGCTACGCATTCGGTTCCCAAACAGCTTTAGAACAAGGCATAGTTTTCCCTTCTGGCTCTTTGGGCGTGGGACCCATGTCCAGACATATGGCCATTTTTGTGCCTGGCGCAGTGCCAAGTGGGAAAGGGTGGTTTTGAGGCTGAAGGCGCCAGGAAAGCCTGCAGTCCCCAGGTCTGTGTTGCTACGCATGCGGTTCCCAAAGAGCTTTAGAACAAGGCATAGTTTTCCCTGCTGGCTCTTTGGGCGTGGGACCCATCTCCAGACATATGGCCATTTTTGTGCCTGGCGAGGCGCCAAGTGGGAAAGGGTGGTGTTGAGGCTGAAGGCGCCAGGAAAGCCTGCAGCCCCCAGGTGTGTGGGGCTACGCAAGCGGTTCCCAAGGAGCTTTAGAACAAGGCATAGTTTTCCCTGCTGGCTCTTTGGGCGTGGCACCCATCGCCAGCACTATGGCCAGTTTTGTGCCTGGCGCGGCGCCAAGTGGGAAAGGGTGGTTTTGAGGCTGAATGCAGCAGGAAAGCCTGCAGCCCCCAGGTCTGTGGGGCTACGCAAGCGGTTCCCAAAGAGCTTTAGAACAAGGCATAGTTTTCCCTGCTGGCTCTTTGGGCGTGGGACCAATCTCCAGACATATGGCCATTTTTGTGCCTGGCACGGCGCCAAGTGGGAAAGGGTGGTTTTGAAGCTGAAGGCGCCAGGAAAGCCTGCAGCCCCCAGGTGTGTGGGGCTACGCAAGCGGTTCCCAAAGAGCTTTAGAACAAGGCATAGTTTTCCCTGCTGGCTCTTTGGGTGTAGGAATAATCTCCAGACATATGGCCATTTTTGTACCTGGCACGGCGCCAAGTAGGAAAGGGTGGTTTTGAGGCTGCAGGCAGCAGGAAAGCCTGCAGCCCCCGGGTCTGTGGGGCTACGCAAGCGGTTCCCAAAGAGCTTTAGAACAAGGCATAGTTTTCCCTGCTGGCTCTTTGGGCGTGGGACCCATCTCCAGACATATGGCCATTTTTGTGCCTGGCGCGGCGCCAAGTGGGAAAGGGTGGTTTTGAGGCTGAAGGCAGCAGGAAAGCCTGCAGCCCCCAGGTGTGTGGGGCTACGCAAGCGGTTCCCAAAGAGCTTTAGAACAAGGCATAGTTTTCCCTGCTGGCTCTTTTGGCGTTGGAGCAGCCTGCAGACATATGGCCATTTTTGTGCCTGGCGCGGCGCCAAGTGGGAAAGGTGGTTTTGAGGCTGAAGGCAGCAGGAAAGCCTGCAGCACCCAGGTCTGTGAGGCTACGCAAGTGGTTCCCAAAGAGCTTTAGAACAAGGCATATTTTTCCCCCCTGGCTCTTTGGGCGTGGGACCCATCTCCAGACATATGGCCATTTTTACGACTGGTGTGGCGCCAAGTGGGAAAGGGTGGTTTTGAGGCTGAAGGCGCCAGGAAAGCCTGCAGCCCCCAGGTGTGTGGGGCTACGCAAGCGGTTCCCAAAGAGCTTTAGAACAAGGCATAGTTTTCCCTCCTGGCTCTTTGGGCGTGGGACCCATGTCCAGACATATGGCCATTTTTGTGCCTGGCGCGGCGCCAAGTTGGAAAGGGTTTTTTGAGGATGAAGGGGCCAGGAAAGCCTGCAGCCCCCAGGTGTGTGGGGCTACGCAAGCGGTTCCCAAAGAGCTTTAGAAGAAGGCATTGTTTTCCCTGATGGCTCTTTGGGCGTGGGACCAATCTCCAGCCATATGGCCATTTTTGTGCCTGGCGCGGCGCCAAGTGGGAAAGGGTGGTTTTGAGGCTGAAGGCAGCAGGAAAGCCTGCAGCCCCCAGGTGTGTGGGGCTACGCAAGCGGTTCCCAAAGAGCTTTAGAACAAGGCATAGTTTTCCCTGATGGCTCTTTGGGCGTGGTACACCTCTACAGCCATATGGCCATTTTTGTGCCTGGCGCGGCGCGAAGTGGGAAACGGTGGTTTTGAGGCTGAAGGCAGCAGGAAAGCCTGCAGCCCCCAGGTCAGTGGGGCTACGCAAGCGGTTCCCAAAGAGCTTTAGAACAAGGCATAGTTTTCCCTGCTGGCTCTTTGGGCATGGGACACCTCTACAGCCATATGGCCAGTTTTGTGCCTGGCGCGGCGCGAAGTGGGAAAGGGTGGTTTTGAGGCTGAAGGCAGCAGGAAAGCCTGCAGCCCCCAGGTGTGTAGGGCTACGCAAGCGGTTCCCAGAGAGCTTTAGAACAAGGCATAGTTTTCCCTGCTGGCTCTTTGGGTGTAGGAATAATCTCCACACATATTGCCATTTTTCTACCTGGCGGGGCGCCAAGTGGGAAAGGGTGGTTTTGAAGCTGAAGGCAGCAGGAAAGCCTGCAGCCCCCAGGTGTGTGGGGCTACGCAAGCGGTTCCCAAAGACCTTTAAAAAAAGGCATAGTTTTCCCTGATGGCTCTTTGGGCATGGGACCAATCTCCAGCCATATGGCCATTTTTGTGCCTGGAGCGGCGCCCAGTGATGAAGGGTGGTTTTGAGGCTGAAGGCAGCAGGAAAGCCTGCAGGCTTCAGTTGTCTGGGTCTCCGCAAGCGGTTCCCAAAGAGCTTTAGAACAAGGCATAGTTTTCCCTGCTGGCTCTTTTGGCGTTGGAGCAGTCTGCAGACATATGGCCATTTTTGTGCCTGGCGCGGTGCCAAGTGGGAAAGGGTGGTTTTGAGGCTGAAGGCAGCAGGAAAGCCTGCAGCCCTCAGGTTTGTGGGGCTACGCAAGCGGTTCCCAAAGAGCTTTAGAACAAGGCATAGTTTTCCCTGCTGGCTCTTTGGGCGTGGGACCCATCTCCAGACATATGGCCAGTTTTGTGCCTGGCGCTGCGCCAAGTGGGAAAGGGTGGTTTTGAGGCTGAAGGCAGCAGGAAAGCCTGCAACCCCCAGGTCTGTGGGGCTACGCAAGCGGTTCCCAAAGAGCTTTAAAAAGAGGCATAGTTTTCCCTACTGGCTCTTTGGGCGTCGGACCAATCTCCAGACATATGGCCATTTTTGTGCCTGGCGCGGTGCCAAGTGGGAAAGGGTGGTTTTGAGGCTGAAGGCAGCAGGAAAGTCTGCAGCCCCCAGGTCTGTGGGGCTACGCAAGCGGTTCCCAAAGAGCTTTAGAACAAGGCATAGTTTTCCCTGCTGGCTCTTTGGGCGTGGGACCCATCTCCAGACATATGGCCATTTTTGCGCCTGGTGCGGCGCCAAGTGGGAAAGGGTGGTTTTGAGGCTGAAGGCAGCAGGAAAGCCTGCAGCCCCCAGGTCTGTGTTGCTACGCAAGCGGTTCCCAAAGAGCTTTAGAACAAGGCATAGTTTTCCCTGCTGGCTCTTTGGGCGTGGGACCAATCTCCAGACATATGGCCATTTTTGTGCCTGGCTCGGCGCCAAGTGGGAAAGGGTGGTTTTGAGGCTGAAGGCAGCAGGAAAGCCTGCAGCCCCCAGGTCAGTGGGGCTACGCAAGCGGTTCCCAAAGAGCTTTAGAACAAGGCATAGTTTTCCCTGCTGGCTCTTTTGGCGTTGGAGCAGTCTCCAGACATATGGCCATTTTTGTGCCTGGCGCGGTGCCAAGTGGGAAAGGGTGGTTTTGAGGCTGAAGGCAGCAGGAAAGCCTGCAGTCCCCAGGTCTGTGTTGCTATGCAAGCGGTTCCCAAAGAGCTTGAGAACAAGGCATACTTTTCCCTGCTGGCTCTTTGGGCGTGGGACCCATCTCCAGACATATGGCCATTTTTGTGGCTGGCGCGGTGCCAAGTGGGAAAGGGTGTTTTTGAGGCTGAAGGCAGCAGGAAAGCCTGCAGCCCCCAGGTCTGTGGGGCTACGCAAGCGGTTCCCAAAGAGCTTTAGAACAAGGCATAGTTTTACCTGATTGCTCTTTGGGCGTGGGACCAATCTCCAGACATATGGCCATTTTTGTGCCTGGCGCGGCGACAAGTGATAAAGGGTGGTTTGGAGGCTGAAGGCAGCAGGAAAGCCTGCAGCCCCCAGGTCTATGGAGCTACGCATTCGGTTCCCAAAGAGCTTTAGAACAAGGCATAGTTTTCCCAGCTGGCTCCTTGGGCGTGGGACCCATGTCCAGACATATGGCCATTTTTGTGCCTGGCACGGTGCCAAGTGGGAAAGGGTGGTTTTGAGGCTGAAGGCGCCAGGAAAGCCTGCAGTCCCCAGGTCTGTGTTGCTACGCAAGCGGTTCCCAAAGAGCTTTAGAACAAGCATAGTTTTCCCTGCTGGCTCTTTTGGGCGTGGAACAAATCTCCAGACATATGGCCATTTTTGTGCCTGGCGCGGCGCCACGTGGGAAAGAGTGGTTTTGAGGCTGAAGGCAGCAGGAAAGCCTGCAGCCCCCAGGTGTGTGGGGCTACGCAAGCGGTACCCAAAGAGCTTTAGAACAAGGCATAGTTTTCCCTGCTGGCTCTTTGGGCGTCGGACCAATCTCCAGACATATGGCCATTTTTGTGACTGGCGCTGCGCCAAGTGGGAAAGGGTGGTTTTGAGGCTGAAGGCAGCAGGAAAGCCTGCAGCCCCCGGGTCTGTGGGGCTACGCCAGCAGTTCCCAAAGAGCTTTAGAACAAGGCATAGTTTTCCCTGCTGGCTCTTTGGGCGTGGGACCAATCTCCAGACATATGGCCATTTTTGTGCCTGGCACGGCGCCAAGTGGGAAAGGGTGGTTTTGAAGCTGAAGGCGCCAGGAAAGCCTGCAGCCCCCAGGTCTGTGGGGCTACGCAAGCGGTTCCCAAAGAGCTTTAGAACAAGGCATAGTTTTCCCTGCTGGCTCTTTGAGTGTAGGAATAATCTCCAGACATATTGCCATTTTTGTACCTGGCGGGGCGCCAAGTAGGAAAGGGTGGTTTTGAGGCTGAAGGCAGCAGGAAAGCCTGCAGCCCCCAGGTCTGTGGGGCTATGCAAGTGGTTCCCAAAGAGCTTTAGAACAAGGCATAGTTTTCCCTGCTGGCTCTTTGAGTGTGGGACCCATGTCCAGATATATGGCCATTTTTGTGCCTGGCGCGGCGCCATGTGGGAAAGGGTGGTTTTGAGGCTGAAGGCAGCAGGAAAGCCTGCAGCCCCCAGGTCAGTGGGGCTACGCAAGCGGTTCCCAAAGAGCTTTAGAACAAGGCATAGTTTTCCCTGCTGGCTCTTTGGGCGTGGCACCCATCTCCAGACATATGGCCATTTTTGTGCGTGGCACGGCGCCAACTGGGAAAGGGTGTTTTTGAGGCTGCAGGCAGCAGGAAAGCCTCTAGCCCCCAAGTCTGTGGGGCTATGCAAGCGGTTCCCAAAGAGCTTTAAAACAAGGCATAGTTTTCCCTGCTGGCTCTTTGGGCGTGGGACCCATCTCCAGACATATGGCCATTTTTGTGCCTGGCGCGGCGCGAAGTGGGAAAGGGTGGTTTGGAGGCTGAAGGCAGCAGGAAAGCCTGCAGCCCCCAGGTCTGTGGGGCTACGCAAGCGGTTCTCAAAGAGCTTTAGAACAAGGCATAGTTGTACCTGATTGCTCTTTGGGCGTGGGACCAATCTCCAGACATATGGCCATTTTTGTGCCTGGCGCGGCGACAAGTGATAAAGGGTGGTTTGGAGGCTGAAGGCAGCAGGAAACCCTGCAGGCTTCAGGTGTTTGCTCTCCGCAAGCGGTTCTCAAAGAGCTTTAGAACAAGGCATATTTTTCCCTGCTGGCTCTTTTGGCGTTGGAGCAGTCTCCAGACATATGGCCATTTTTGTGCCTGGCGCGGTGCCAAGTAGGAAAGGGTGGTTTTGAGGCTAAAGGCAGCAGGAAAGCCTGCAGCCCCCAGGTCTGTGGGGCTACGCATTCGGTTCCCAAACAGCTTTAGAACAAGGCATAGTTTTCCCTGCTGGCTCTTTGGGCGTGGGACCCATGTCCAGACATATGGCCATTTTTGTGCCTGGCGCAGCGCCAAGTGGGAAAGGGTGGTTTTGAGGCTGAAGGCGCCAGGAAAGCCTGCAGTCCCCAGGTCTGTGTTGCTACGCAAGCGGTTCCCAAAGAGCTTTAGAACAAGGCATAGTTTTCCCTGCTGGCTCTTTTGGGCGTGGAACAAATCTCCAGACATATGGCCATTTTTGTGCCTGGCGCGGCACCACGTGGGAAAGAGTGGTTTTGAGGCTGAAGGCAGCAGGAAAGCCTGCAGCCCCCAGGTGTGTGGGGCTACGCAAGCGGTACCCAAAGAGCTTTAGAACAAGGCATACTTTTCCCTGCTGGCTCTTTGGGCGTCGGACCAATCTCCAGACATATGGCCATTTTTGTGCCTGGCGCTGCGCCAAGTGGGAAAGGGTGGTTTTGAGGCTGAAGGCAGCATGAAAGCCTGCAGCCCCCGGGTCTGTGGGGCTACGCCAGCAGTTCCCAAAGAGCTTTAGAACAAGGCATAGTTTTCCCTGCTGGCTCTTTGGGCGTGGGACCAATCTCCAGACATATGGCCATTTTTGTGCCTGGCACGGCGCCAAGTGGGAAAGGGTGGTTTTGAAGCTGAAGGCGCCAGGAAAGCCTGCAGCCCCCAGGTCTGTGGGGCTACGCAAGCGGTTCCCAAAGAGCTTTAGAACAAGGCATAGTTTTCCCTGCTGGCTCTTTGAGTGTAGGAATAATCTCCAGACATATTGCCATTTTTGTACCTGGCGGGGCGCCAAGTAGGAAAGGGTGGTTTTGAGGCTGAAGGCGCCAGGAAAGCCTGCAGCCCCCAGGTCTGTGGGGCTACGCAAGCGGTTCCCAAAGAGCTTTAGAACAAGGCATAGTTTTCCCTGCTGGCTCTTTGGGCGTGGGACCCATCTCCAGACATATGGCCATTTTTGTGCCTGGCGCGGCGCCAAGTTGGAAAGGGATTTTTGAGGCTGAAGGCGCCAGGAAAGCCTGCAGCCCCCAGGTGTGTGGGGCTACGCAAGCGGTTCCCAAAGAGCTTTAGAACAAGGCATATTTTTCCCTGATGGCTCTTTGGGCGTGGGACCCATCTCCAGACATATGGCCATTTTTGTGCCTGGCGCGGCGCCAAGAGGGAAAGGGTGGTTTTGAGGCTGAAGGCAGCAGGAAAGCCTGCAGACCCAAGGTGTGTGAGGCCACACCAGCGGTTCCCAAAGAGCTTTAGAACAAGGCATAGTTTTCCCTGCTGGCTCTTTGAGTGTGGGACCCATGTCCAGACATATGGCCATTTTTGTGCCTGGCGCGGCGCCATGTGGGAAAGGGTGGTTTTGAGGCTGAAGGCAGCAGGAAAGCCTGCAGCCCCCAGGTCAGTGGGGCTACGCAAGCGGTTCCCAAAGAGCTTTAGAACAAGGCATAGTTTTCCCTGCTGGCTCTTTGGGCGTGGCACCCATCTCCAGACATATGGCCATTTTTGTGCGTGGCACGGCGCCAACTGGGAAAGGGTGTTTTTGAGGCTGCAGGCAGCAGGAAAGCCTCTAGCCCCCAAGTCTGTGGGGCTATGCAAGCGGTTCCCAAAGAGCTTTAAAACAAGGCATAGTTTTCCCTGCTGGCTCTTTGGGCGTGGGACCCATCTCCAGACATATGTCCATTTTTGTGCCTGGCGCGGCGCGAAGTGGGAAAGGGTGGTTTGGAGGCTGAAGGCAGCAGGAAAGCCTGCAGCCCCCAGGTCTGTGGGGCTACGCAAGCGGTTCTCAAAGAGCTTTAGAACAAGGCATAGTTGTACCTGATTGCTCTTTGGGCGTGGGACCAATCTCCAGACATATGGCCATTTTTGTGCCTGGCGCGGCGACAAGTGATAAAGGGTGGTTTGGAGGCTGAAGGCAGCAGGAAACCCTGCAGGCTTCAGGTGTTTGCTCTCCGCAAGCGGTTCTCAAAGAGCTTTAGAACAAGGCATAGTTTTCCCTGCTGGCTCTTTTGGCGTTGGAGCAGTCTCCAGACATATGGCCATTTTTGTGCCTGGCGCGGTGCCAAGTAGGAAAGGGTGGTTTTGAGGCTAAAGGCAGCAGGAAAGCCTGCAGCCCCCAGGTCTGTGGGGCTACGCATTCGGTTCCCAAACAGCTTTAGAACAAGGCATAGTTTTCCCTGCTGGCTCTTTGGGCGTGGGACCCATGTCCAGACATATGGCCATTTTTGTGCCTGGCGCAGTGCCAAGTGGGAAAGGGTGGTTTTGAGGCTGAAGGCGCCAGGAAAGCCTGCAGTCCCCAGGTCTGTGTTGCTACGCATGCGGTTCCCAAAGAGATTTAGAACAAGGCATAGTTTTCCCTGCTGGCTCTTTGGGCGTGGGACCCATCTCCAGACATATGGCCATTTTTGTGCCTGGCGAGGCGCCAAGTGGGAAAGGGTGGTGTTTAGGCTGAAGGCGCCAGGAAAGCCTGCAGCCCCCAGGTGTGTGGGGCTACGCAAGCGGTTCCCAAGGAGCTTTAGAACAAGGCATAGTTTTCCCTGCTGGCTCTTTGGGCGTGGCACCCATCGCCAGAACTATGGCCAGTTTTGTGCCTGGCGCGGCGCCAAGTGGGAAAGGGTGGTTTTGAGGCTGAATGCAGCAGGAAAGCCTGCAGCCCCCAGGTCTGTGGGGCTACGCAAGCGGTTCCCAAAGAGCTTTAGAACAAGGCATAGTTTTCCCTGCTGGCTCTTTTGGGCGTGGAACAAATCTCCAGACATATAGCCATTTTTGTGCGTGGCGCGGCACCACGTGGGAAAGAGTGGTTTTGAGGCTGAAGGCAGCAGGAAAGCCTGCAGCCCCCAGGTCTGTGGGGCTACGCAAGCTGTTCCCAAAGAGCTTTAGAACAAGGCATAGTTTTCCCTGCTGGCTCTTTGGGCGTCGGACCTATCTCCAGACATATGGCCATTTTTGTGCCTGGCGCTGCGCCAAGTGGGAAGGGGTGGTTTTGAGGCTGAAGGCAGCAGGAAAGCCTGCAGCCCCCAGGTCTGTGGGGCTACGCCAGCAGTTCCCAAAGAGCTTTAGAACAAGGCATAGTTTTCCCTGCTGGCTCTTTGGGCGTGGGACCAATCTCCAGACATATGGCCATTTTTGTGCCTGGCACGGCGCCAAGTGGGAAAGGGTGGTTTTGAAGCTGAAGGCGCCAGGAAAGCCTGCAGCCCCCAGGTGTGTGGGGCTACGCAAGCGGTTCCCAAAGAGCTTTAGAACAAGGCATAGTTTTCCCTGCTGGCTCTTTGGGTGTAGGAATAATCTCCAGACATATTGCCATTTTTGTACCTGGCGGGGCACCAAGTAGGAAAGGGTGGTTTTGAGGCTGCAGGCAGCAGGAAAGCCTGCAGCCCCCAGGTCTTTGGGGCTACGCAAGCGGTTCCCAAAGAGCTTTAGAACAAGGCATAGTTTTCCCTGCTGGCTCTTTGGGCGTGGGACCCATCTCCAGACATATGGCCATTTTTGTGCCTGGCGCGGCGCCATGTGGGAAAGGGTGGTTTTGAGGCTGAAGGCAGCAGGAAAGCCTGCAGCCCCCAGGTCAGTGGGGCTACGCAAGCGGTTCCCAAAGAGCTTTAGAACAAGGCATAGTTTTCCCTGCTGGCTCTTTGGGCGTGGCACCCATCTCCAGACATATGGCCATTTTTGTGCGTGGCACGGCGCCAACTGGGAAAGGGTGTTTTTGAGGCTGCAGGCAGCAGGAAAGCCTCTAGCCCCCAAGTCTGTGGGGCTATGCAAGCGGTTCCCAAAGAGCTTTAAAACAAGGCATAGTTTTCCCTGCTGGCTCTTTGGGCGTGGGACCCATCTCCAGACATATGGCCATTTTTGTGCCTGGCGCGGCGCGAAGTGGGAAAGGGTGGTTTGGAGGCTGAAGGCAGCAGGAAAGCCTGCAGCCCCCAGGTCTGTGGGGCTACGCAAGCGGTTCTCAAAGAGCTTTAGAACAAGGCATAGTTTTACCTGATTGCTCTTTGGGCGTGGGACCAATCTCCAGACATATGGCCATTTTTGTGCCTGGCGCGGCGACAAGTGATAAAGGGTGGTTTGGAGGCTGAAGGCAGCAGGAAACCCTGCAGGCTTCAGGTGTTTGCTCTCCGCAAGCGGTTCTCAAAGAGCTTTAGAACAAGGCATAGTTTTCCCTGCTGGCTCTTTTGGCGTTGGAGCAGTCTCCAGACATATGGCCATTTTTGTGCCTGGCGCGGTGCCAAGTAGGAAAGGGTGGTTTTGAGGCTAAAGGCAGCAGGAAAGCCTGCAGCCCCCAGGTCTGTGGGGCTACGCATTCGGTTCCCAAACAGCTTTAGAACAAGGCATAGTTTTCCCTGCTGGCTCTTTGGGCGTGGGACCCATGTCCAGACATATGGCCATTTTTGTGCCTGGCGCAGCGCCAAGTGGGAAAGGGTGGTTTTGAGGCTGAAGGCGCCAGGAAAGCCTGCAGTCCCCAGGTCTGTGTTGCTACGCAAGCGGTTCCCAAAGAGCTTTAGAACAAGGCATAGTTTTCCCTGCTGGCTCTTTTGGGCGTGGAACAAATCTCCAGACATATGGCCATTTTTGTGCCTGGCGCGGCACCACGTGGGAAAGAGTGGTTTTGAGGCTGAAGGCAGCAGGAAAGCCTGCAGCCCCCAGGTCTGTGGGGCTACGCAAGCGGTACCCAAAGAGCTTTAGAACAAGGCATACTTTTCCCTGCTGGCTCTTTGGGCGTCGGACCAATCTCCAGACATATGGCCATTTTTGTGCCTGGCGCTGCGCCAAGTGGGAAAGGGTGGTTTTGAGGCTGAAGGCAGCAGGAAAGCCTGCAGCCCCCGGGTCTGTGGGGCTACGCCAGCAGTTCCCAAAGAGCTTTAGAACAAGGCATAGTTTTCCCTGCTGGCTCTTTGGGCGTGGGACCAATCTCCAGACATATGGCCATTTTTGTGCCTGGCACGGCGCCAAGTGGGAAAGGGTGGTTTTGAAGCTGAAGGCGCCAGGAAAGCCTGCAGCCCCCAGGTCTGTGGGGCTACGCAAGCGGTTCCCAAAGAGCTTTAGAACAAGGCATAGTTTTCCCTGCTGGCTCTTTGAGTGTAGGAATAATCTCCAGACATATTGCCATTTTTGTACCTGGCGGGGCGCCAAGTAGGAAAGGGTGGTTTTGAGGCTGAAGGCGCCAGGAAAGCCTGCAGCCCCCAGGTCTGTGGGGCTACGCAAGCGGTTCCCAAAGAGCTTTAGAACAAGGCATAGTTTTCCCTGCTGGCTCTTTGGGCGTGGGACCCATCTCCAGACATATGGCCATTTTTGTGCCTGGCGCGGCGCCAAGTTGGAAAGGGATTTTTGAGGCTGAAGGCGCCAGGAAAGCCTGCAGCCCCCAGGTGTGTGGGGCTACGCAAGCGGTTCCCAAAGAGCTTTAGAACAAGGCATATTTTTCCCTGATGGCTCTTTGGGCGTGGGACCCATCTCCAGACATATGGCCAGTTTTGTGCCTGGCGCGGTGCCAAGAGGGAAAGGGTGGTTTTGAGGCTGAAGGCAGCAGGAAAGCCTGCAGACCCAAGGTGTGTGAGGCCACACCAGCGGTTCCCAAAGAGCTTTAGAACAAGGCATAGTTTTCCCTGCTGGCTCTTTGAGTGTGGGACCCATGTCCAGACATATGGCCATTTTTGTGCCTGGCGCGGCGCCATGTGGGAAAGGGTGGTTTTGAGGCTGAAGGCAGCAGGAAAGCCTGCAGCCCCCAGGTCAGTGGGGCTACGCAAGCGGTTCCCAAAGAGCTTTAGAACAAGGCATAGTTTTCCCTGCTGGCTCTTTGGGCGTGGCACCCATCTCCAGACATATGGCCATTTTTGTGCGTGGCACGGCGCCAACTGGGAAAGGGTGTTTTTGAGGCTGCAGGCAGCAGGAAAGCCTCTAGCCCCCAAGTCTGTGGGGCTATGCAAGCGGTTCCCAAAGAGCTTTAAAACAAGGCATAGTTTTCCCTGCTGGCTCTTTGGGCGTGGGACCCATCTCCAGACATATGGCCATTTTTGTGCCTGGCGCGGCGCGAAGTGGGAAAGGGTGGTTTGGAGGCTGAAGGCAGCAGGAAAGCCTGCAGCCCCCAGGTCTGTGGGGCTACGCAAGCGGTTCTCAAAGAGCTTTAGAACAAGGCATAGTTGTACCTGATTGCTCTTTGGGCGTGGGACCAATCTCCAGACATATGGCCATTTTTGTGCCTGGCGCGGCGACAAGTGATAAAGGGTGGTTTGGAGGCTGAAGGCAGCAGGAAACCCTGCAGGCTTCAGGTGTTTGGTCTCCGCAAGCGGTTCTCAAAGAGCTTTAGAACAAGGCATAGTTTTCCCTGCTGGCTCTTTTGGCGTTGGAGCAGTCTCCAGACATATGGCCATTTTTGTGCCTGGCGCGGTGCCAAGTAGGAAAGGGTGGTTTTGAGGCTAAAGGCAGCAGGAAAGCCTGCAGCCCCCAGGTCTGTGGGGCTACGCATTCGGTTCCCAAACAGCTTTAGAACAAGGCATAGTTTTCCCTGCTGGCTCTTTGGGCGTGGGACCCATGTCCAGACATATGGCCATTTTTGTGCCTGGCGCAGTGCCAAGTGGGAAAGGGTGGTTTTGAGGCTGAAGGCGCCAGGAAAGCCTGCAGTCCCCAGGTCTGTGTTGCTACGCATGCGGTTCCCAAAGAGCTTTAGAACAAGGCATAGTTTTCCCTGCTGGCTCTTTGGGCGTGGGACCCATCTCCAGACATATGGCCATTTTTGTGCCTGGCGAGGCGCCAAGTGGGAAAGGGTGGTGTTTAGGCTGAAGGCGCCAGGAAAGCCTGCAGCCCCCAGGTGTGTGGGGCTACGCAAGCGGTTCCCAAGGAGCTTTAGAACAAGGCATAGTTTTCCCTGCTGGCTCTTTGGGCGTGGCACCCATCGCCAGAACTATGGCCAGTTTTGTGCCTGGCGCGGCGCCAAGTGGGAAAGGGTGGTTTTGAGGCTGAATGCAGCAGGAAAGCCTGCAGCCCCCAGGTCTGTGGGGCTACGCAAGCGGTTCCCAAAGAGCTTTAGAACAAGGCATAGTTTTCCCTGCTGGCTCTTTTGGGCGTGGAACAAATCTCCAGACATATAGCCATTTTTGTGCGTGGCGCGGCACCACGTGGGAAAGAGTGGTTTTGAGGCTGAAGGCAGCAGGAAAGCCTGCAGCCCCCAGGTCTGTGGGGCTACGCAAGCTGTTCCCAAAGAGCTTTAGAACAAGGCATAGTTTTCCCTGCTGGCTCTTTGGGCGTCGGACCTATCTCCAGACATATGGCCATTTTTGTGCCTGGCGCTGCGCCAAGTGGGAAGGGGTGGTTTTGAGGCTGAAGGCAGCAGGAAAGCCTGCAGCCCCCAGGTCTGTGGGGCTACGCCAGCAGTTCCCAAAGAGCTTTAGAACAAGGCATAGTTTTCCCTGCTGGCTCTTTGGGCGTGGGACCAATCTCCAGACATATGGCCATTTTTGTGCCTGGCACGGCGCCAAGTGGGAAAGGGTGGTTTTGAAGCTGAAGGCGCCAGGAAAGCCTGCAGCCCCCAGGTGTGTGGGGCTACGCAAGCGGTTCCCAAAGAGCTTTAGAACAAGGCATAGTTTTCCCTGCTGGCTCTTTGGGTGTAGGAATAATCTCCAGACATATTGCCATTTTTGTACCTGGCGGGGCACCAAGTAGGAAAGGGTGGTTTTGAGGCTGCAGGCAGCAGGAAAGCCTGCAGCCCCCAGGTCTGTGGGGCTACGCAAGCGGTTCCCAAAGAGCTTTAGAACAAGGCATAGTTTTCCCTGCTGGCTCTTTGGGCGTGGGACCCATGTCCAGACATATGGCCATTTTTGTGCCTGGCGCGGCGCCATGTGGGAAAGGGTGGTTTTGAGGCTGAAGGCAGCAGGAAAGCCTGCAGCCCCCAGGTCAGTGGGGCTACGCAAGCGGTTCCCAAAGAGCTTTAGAACAAGGCATAGTTTTCCCTGCTGGCTCTTTGGGCGTGGCACCCATCTCCAGACATATGGCCATTTTTGTGCGTGGCACGGCGCCAACTGGGAAAGGGTGTTTTTGAGGCTGCAGGCAGCAGGAAAGCCTCTAGCCCCCAAGTCTGTGGGGCTATGCAAGCGGTTCCCAAAGAGCTTTAAAACAAGGCATAGTTTTCCCTGCTGGCTCTTTGGGCGTGGGACCCATCTCCAGACATATGGCCAGTTTTGTGCCTGGCGCGGCGCGAAGTGGGAAAGGCTGGTTTGGAGGCTGAAGGCAGCAGGAAAGCCTGCAGCCCCCAGGTCTGTGGGGCTACGCAAGCGGTTCTCAAAGAGCTTTAGAACAAGGCATAGTTTTACCTGATTGCTCTTTGGGCGTGGGACCAATCTCCAGACATATGGCCATTTTTGTGCCTGGCGCGGCGACAAGTGATAAAGGGTGGTTTGGAGGCTGAAGGCAGCAGGAAACCCTGCAGGCTTCAGGTGTTTGCTCTCCGCAAGCGGTTCTCAAAGAGCTTTAGAACAAGGCATAGTTTTCCCTGCTGGCTCTTTTGGCGTTGGAGCAGTCTCCAGACATATGGCCATTTTTGTGCCTGGCGCGGTGCCAAGTAGGAAAGGGTGGTTTTGAGGCTAAAGGCAGCAGGAAAGCCTGCAGCCCCCAGGTCTGTGGGGCTACGCATTCGGTTCCCAAACAGCTTTAGAACAAGGCATAGTTTTCCCTGCTGGCTCTTTGGGCGTGGGACCCATGTCCAGACATATGGCCATTTTTGTGCCTGGCGCAGCGCCAAGTGGGAAAGGGTGGTTTTGAGGCTGAAGGCGCCAGGAAAGCCTGCAGTCCCCAGGTCTGTGTTGCTACGCAAGCGGTTCCCAAAGAGCTTTAGAACAAGGCATACTTTTCCCTGCTGGCTCTTTGGGCGTCGGACCAATCTCCAGACATATGGCCATTTTTGTGCCTGGCGCTGCGCCAAGTGGGAAAGGGTGGTTTTGAGGCTGAAGGCAGCAGGAAAGCGTGCAGCCCCCGGGTCTGTGGGGCTACGCCAGCAGTTCCCAAAGAGCTTTAGAACAAGGCATAGTTTTCCCTGCTGGCTCTTTGGGCGTGGGACCAATCTCCAGACATATGGCCATTTTTGTGCCTGGCACGGCGCCAAGTGGGAAAGGGTGGTTTTGAAGCTGAAGGCGCCAGGAAAGCCTGCAGCCCCCAGGTCTGTGGGGCTACGCAAGCGGTTCCCAAAGAGCTTTAGAACAAGGCATAGTTTTCCCTGCTGGCTCTTTGAGTGTAGGAATAATCTCCAGACATATTGCCATTTTTGTACCTGGCGGGGCGCCAAGTAGGAAAGGGTGGTTTTGAGGCTGAAGGCGCCAGGAAAGCCTGCAGCCCCCAGGTCTGTGGGGCTACGCAAGCGGTTCCCAAAGAGCTTTAGAACAAGGCATAGTTTTCCCTGCTGGCTCTTTGGGCGTGGGACCCATCTCCAGACATATGGCCATTTTTGTGCCTGGCGCGGCGCCAAGTTGGAAAGGGATTTTTGAGGCTGAAGGCGCCAGGAAAGCCTGCAGCCCCCAGGTCTGTGGGGCTACGCAAGCGGTTCCCAAAGAGCTTTAGAACAAGGCATATTTTTCCCTGCTGGCTCTTTGGGCGTGGGACCCATCTCCAGACATATGGCCATTTTTGTGCCTGGCGCGGTGCCAAGAGGGAAAGGGTGGTTTTGAGGCTGAAGGCAGCAGGAAAGCCTCTAGCCCCCAAGTCTGTGGGGCTATGCAAGCGGTTCCCAAAGAGCTTTAAAACAAGGCATAGTTTTCCCTGCTGGCTCTTTGGGCGTGGGACCCATCTCCAGACATATGGCCATTTTTGTGCCTGGCGCGGCGCGAAGTGGGAAAGGGTGGTTTGGAGGCTGAAGGCAGCAGGAAAGCCTGCAGCCCCCAGGTCTGTGGGGCTACGCAAGCGGTTCTCAAAGAGCTTTAGAACAAGGCATAGTTGTACCTGATTGCTCTTTGGGCGTGGGACCAATCTCCAGACATATGGCCATTTTTGTGCCTGGCGCGGCGACAAGTGATAAAGGGTGGTTTGGAGGCTGAAGGCAGCAGGAAACCCTGCAGGCTTCAGGTGTTTGCTCTCCGCAAGCGGTTCTCAAAGAGCTTTAGAACAAGGCATAGTTTTCCCTGCTGGCTCTTTTGGCGTTGGAGCAGTCTCCAGACATATGGCCATTTTTGTGCCTGGCGCGGTGCCAAGTAGGAAAGGGTGGTTTTGAGGCTAAAGGCAGCAGGAAAGCCTGCAGCCCCCAGGTCTGTGGGGCTACGCATTCGGTTCCCAAACAGCTTTAGAACAAGGCATAGTTTTCCCTGCTGGCTCTTTGGGCGTGGGACCCATGTCCAGACATATGGCCATTTTTGTGCCTGGCGCAGTGCCAAGTGGGAAAGGGTGGTTTTGAGGCTGAAGGCGCCAGGAAAGCCTGCAGTCCCCAGGTCTGTGTTGCTACGCATGCGGTTCCCAAAGAGCTTTAGAACAAGGCATAGTTTTCCCTGCTGGCTCTTTGGGCGTGGGACCCATCTCCAGACATATGGCCATTTTTGTGCCTGGCGAGGCGCCAAGTGGGAAAGGGTGGTGTTTAGGCTGAAGGCGCCAGGAAAGCCTGCAGCCCCCAGGTGTGTGGGGCTACGCAAGCGGTTCCCAAGGAGCTTTAGAACAAGGCATAGTTTTCCCTGCTGGCTCTTTGGGCGTGGCACCCATCGCCAGAACTATGGCCAGTTTTGTGCCTGGCGCGGCGCCAAGTGGGAAAGGGTGGTTTTGAGGCTGAATGCAGCAGGAAAGCCTGCAGCCCCCAGGTCTGTGGGGCTACGCAAGCGGTTCCCAAAGAGCTTTAGAACAAGGCATAGTTTTCCCTGCTGGCTCTTTTGGGCGTGGAACAAATCTCCAGACATATAGCCATTTTTGTGCGTGGCGCGGCACCACGTGGGAAAGAGTGGTTTTGAGGCTGAAGGCAGCAGGAAAGCCTGCAGCCCCCAGGTCTGTGGGGCTACGCAAGCTGTTCCCAAAGAGCTTTAGAACAAGGCATAGTTTTCCCTGCTGGCTCTTTGGGCGTCGGACCTATCTCCAGACATATGGCCATTTTTGTGCCTGGCGCTGCGCCAAGTGGGAAGGGGTGGTTTTGAGGCTGAAGGCAGCAGGAAAGCCTGCAGCCCCCAGGTCTGTGGGGCTACGCCAGCAGTTCCCAAAGAGCTTTAGAACAAGGCATAGTTTTCCCTGCTGGCTCTTTGGGCGTGGGACCAATCTCCAGACATATGGCCATTTTTGTGCCTGGCACGGCGCCAAGTGGGAAAGGGTGGTTTTGAAGCTGAAGGCGCCAGGAAAGCCTGCAGCCCCCAGGTGTGTGGGGCTACGCAAGCGGTTCCCAAAAAGCTTTAGAACAAGGCATAGTTTTCCCTGCTGGCTCTTTGGGTGTAGGAATAATCTCCAGACATATTGCCATTTTTGTACCTGGCGGGGCACCAAGTAGGAAAGGGTGGTTTTGAGGCTGAAGGCACCAGGAAAGCCTGCAGCCCCCAGGTCTGTGGGGCTACGCAAGCGGTTCCCAAAGAGCTTTAGAACAAGGCATAGTTTTCCCTGCTGGCTCTTTGGGCGTGGGACCCATCTCCAGACATATGGCCATTTTTGTGCCTGGCGCGGCGCCAAGTTGGAAAGGGATTTTTGAGGCTGAAGGCGCCAGGAAAGCCTGCAGCCCCCAGGTCTGTGGGGCTACGCAAGCGGTTCCCAAAGAGCTTTAGAACAAGGCATATTTTTCCCTGATGGCTCTTTGGGCGTGGGACCCATCTCCAGACATATGGCCATTTTTGTGCCTGGCGCGGCGCCAAGAGGGAAAGGGTGGTTTTGAGGCTGAAGGCAGCAGGAAAGCCTGCAGCCCCCAGGACTGTGGGTCTCCGCAAGCGGTTCCCAAAGAGCTTTAGAACAAGGCATATTTTTCCCCCCTGGCTCTTTGGGCGTGGGACCCATCTCCAGACATATGGCCATTTTTGTGCCTGGCGAGGCGCCAAGTGGGAAAGGGTGGTGTTTAGGCTGAAGGCGCCAGGAAAGCCTGCAGCCCCCAGGTGTGTGGGGCTACGCAAGCGGTTCCCAAGGAGCTTTAGAACAAGGCATAGTTTTCCCTGCTGGCTCTTTGGGCGTGGCACCCATCGCCAGAACTATGGCCAGTTTTGTGCCTGGCGCGGCGCCAAGTGGGAAAGGGTGGTTTTGAGGCTGAATGCAGCAGGAAAGCCTGCAGCCCCCAGGTCTGTGGGGCTACGCAAGCGGTTCCCAAAGAGCTTTAGAACAAGGCATAGTTTTCCCTGCTGGCTCTTTTGGGCGTGGAACAAATCTCCAGACATATAGCCATTTTTGTGCGTGGCGCGGCACCACGTGGGAAAGAGTGGTTTTGAGGCTGAAGGCAGCAGGAAAGCCTGCAGCCCCCAGGTCTGTGGGGCTACGCAAGCTGTTCCCAAAGAGCTTTAGAACAAGGCATAGTTTTCCCTGCTGGCTCTTTGGGCGTCGGACCTATCTCCAGACATATGGCCATTTTTGTGCCTGGCGCTGCGCCATGTGGGAAAGGGTGGTTTTGAGGCTGAAGGCAGCAGGAAAGCCTGCAGCCCCCAGGTCAGTGGGGCTACGCAAGCGGTTCCCAAAGAGCTTTAGAACAAGGCATAGTTTTCCCTGCTGGCTCTTTGGGTGTAGGAATAATCTCCAGACATATTGCCATTTTTGTACCTGGCGGGGCACTAAGTAGGAAAGGGTGGTTTTGATTCTGCAGGCAGCAGGAAAGCCTGCAGCCCCCAGGTCTGTGGGGCTACGCAAGCGGTTCCCAAAGAGCTTTAGAACAAGGCATAGTTTTCCCTGCTGGCTCTTTGGGCGTGGGACCCATCTCCAGACATATGGCCATTTTTGTGCCTGGCGCGGCGCCATGTGGGAAAGGGTGGTTTTGAGGCTGAAGGCAGCAGGAAAGCCTGCAGCCCCCAGGTCAGTGGGGCTACGCAAGCGGTTCCCAAAGAGCTTTAGAACAAGGCATAGTTTTCCCTGCTGGCTCTTTGGGCGTGGCACCCATCTCCAGACATATGGCCATTTTTGTGCGTGGCACGGCGCCAACTGGGAAAGGGTGTTTTTGAGGCTGCAGGCAGCAGGAAAGCCTCTAGCCCCCAAGTCTGTGGGGCTATGCAAGCGGTTCCCAAAGAGCTTTAAAACAAGGCATAGTTTTCCCTGCTGGCTCTTTGGGCGTGGGACCCATCTCCAGACATATGGCCATTTTTGTGCCTGGCGCGGCGCGAAGTGGGAAAGGGTGGTTTGGAGGCTGAAGGCAGCAGGAAAGCCTGCAGCCCCCAGGTCTGTGGGGCTACGCAAGCGGTTCTCAAAGAGCTTTAGAACAAGGCATAGTTTTACCTGATTGCTCTTTGGGCGTGGGACCAATCTCCAGACATATGGCCATTTTTGTGCCTGGCGCGGCGACAAGTGATAAAGGGTGGTTTGGAGGCTGAAGGCAGCAGGAAACCCTGCAGGCTTCAGGTGTTTGCTCTCCGCAAGCGGTTCTCAAAGAGCTTTAGAACAAGGCATAGTTTTCCCTGCTGGCTCTTTTGGCGTTGGAGCAGTCTCCAGACATATGGCCATTTTTGTGCCTGGCGCGGTGCCAAGTAGGAAAGGGTGGTTTTGAGGCTAAAGGCAGCAGGAAAGCCTGCAGCCCCCAGGTCTGTGGGGCTACGCATTCGGTTCCCAAACAGCTTTAGAACAAGGCATAGTTTTCCCTGCTGGCTCTTTGGGCGTGGGACCCATGTCCAGACATATGGCCATTTTTGTGCCTGGCGCAGCGCCAAGTGGGAAAGGGTGGTTTTGAGGCTGAAGGCGCCAGGAAAGCCTGCAGTCCCCAGGTCTGTGTTGCTACGCAAGCGGTTCCCAAAGAGCTTTAGAACAAGGCATAGTTTTCCCTGCTGGCTCTTTTGGGCGTGGAACAAATCTCCAGACATATGGCCATTTTTGTGCCTGGCGCGGCACCACGTGGGAAAGAGTGGTTTTGAGGCTGAAGGCAGCAGGAAAGCCTGCAGCCCCCAGGTCTGTGGGGCTACGCAAGCGGTACCCAAAGAGCTTTAGAACAAGGCATACTTTTCCCTGCTGGCTCTTTGGGCGTCGGACCAATCTCCAGACATATGGCCATTTTTGTGCCTGGCGCTGCGCCAAGTGGGAAAGGGTGGTTTTGAGGCTGAAGGCAGCAGGAAAGCCTGCAGCCCCCGGGTCTGTGGGGCTACGCCAGCAGTTCCCAAAGAGCTTTAGAACAAGGCATAGTTTTCCCTGCTGGCTCTTTGGGCGTGGGACCCATCTCCAGACATATGGCCATTTTTGTGCCTGGCACGGCGCCAAGTGGGAAAGGGTGGTTTTGAAGCTGAAGGCGCCAGGAAAGCCTGCAGCCCCCAGGTCTGTGGGGCTACGCAAGCGGTTCCCAAAGAGCTTTAGAACAAGGCATAGTTTTCCCTGCTGGCTCTTTGAGTGTAGGAATAATCTCCAGACATATTGCCATTTTTGTACCTGGCGGGGCGCCAAGTGGGAAAGGGTGGTTTTGAGGCTGAAGGCGCCAGGAAAGCCTGCAGCCCCCAGGTCTGTGGGGCTACGCAAGCGGTTCCCAAAGAGCTTTAGAACAAGGCATAGTTTTCCCTGCTGGCTCTTTGGGCGTGGGACCCATCTCCAGACATATGGCCATTTTTGTGCCTGGCGCGGCGCCAAGTTGGAAAGGGATTTTTGAGGCTGAAGGCGCCAGGAAAGCCTGCAGCCCCCAGGTGTGTGGGGCTACGCAAGCGGTTCCCAAAGAGCTTTAGAACAAGGCATATTTTTCCCTGCTGGCTCTTTGGGCGTGGGACCCATCTCCAGACATATGGCCATTTTTGTGCCTGGCGCGGCGCGAAGTGGGAAAGGGTGGTTTGGAGGCTGAAGGCAGCAGGAAAGCCTGCAGCCCCCAGGTCTGTGGGGCTACGCAAGCGGTTCTCAAAGAGCTTTAGAACAAGGCATAGTTCTACCTGATTGCTCTTTGGGCGTGGGACCAATCTCCAGACATATGGCCATTTTTGTGCCTGGCGCGGCGACAAGTGATAAAGGGTGGTTTGGAGGCTGAAGGCAGCAGGAAACCCTGCAGGCTTCAGGTGTTTGCTCTCCGCAAGCGGTTCTCAAAGAGCTTTAGAACAAGGCATAGTTTTCCCTGCTGGCTCTTTTGGCGTTGGAGCAGTCTCCAGACATATGGCCATTTTTGTGCCTGGCGCGGTGCCAAGTAGGAAAGGGTGGTTTTGAGGCTAAAGGCAGCAGGAAAGCCTGCAGCCCCCAGGTCTGTGGGGCTACGCATTCGGTTCCCAAACAGCTTTAGAACAAGGCATAGTTTTCCCTGCTGGCTCTTTGGGCGTGGGACCCATGTCCAGACATATGGCCATTTTTGTGCCTGGCGCAGTGCCAAGTGGGAAAGGGTGGTTTTGAGGCTGAAGGCGCCAGGAAAGCCTGCAGTCCCCAGGTCTGTGTTGCTACGCATGCGGTTCCCAAAGAGCTTTAGAACAAGGCATAGTTTTCCCTGCTGGCTCTTTGGGCGTGGGACCCATCTCCAGACATATGGCCATTTTTGTGCCTGGCGAGGCGCCAAGTGGGAAAGGGTGGTGTTTAGGCTGAAGGCGCCAGGAAAGCCTGCAGCCCCCAGGTGTGTGGGGCTACGCAAGCGGTTCCCAAGGAGCTTTAGAACAAGGCATAGTTTTCCCTGCTGGCTCTTTGGGCGTGGCACCCATCGCCAGAACTATGGCCAGTTTTGTGCCTGGCGCGGCGCCAAGTGGGAAAGGGTGGTTTTGAGGCTGAATGCAGCAGGAAAGCCTGCAGCCCCCAGGTCTGTGGGGCTACGCAAGCGGTTCCCCAAGAGCTTTAGAACAAGCCATAGTTTTCCCTGCTGGCTCTTTTGGGCGTGGAACAAATCTCCAGACATATAGCCATTTTTGTGCGTGGCGCGGCACCACGTGGGAAAGAGTGGTTTTGAGGCTGAAGGCAGCAGGAAAGCCTGCAGCCCCCAGGTCTGTGGGGCTACGCAAGCTGTTCCCAAAGAGCTTTAGAACAAGGCATAGTTTTCCCTGCTGGCTCTTTGGGCGTCGGACCTATCTCCAGACATATGGCCATTTTTGTGCCTGGCGCTGCGCCAAGTGGGAAGGGGTGGTTTTGAGGCTGAAGGCAGCAGGAAAGCCTGCAGCCCCCAGGTCTGTGGGGCTACGCCAGCAGTTCCCAAAGAGCTTTAGAACAAGGCATAGTTTTCCCTGCTGGCTCTTTGGGCGTGGGACCAATCTCCAGACATATGGCCATTTTTGTGCCTGGCACGGCGCCAAGTGGGAAAGGGTGGTTTTGAAGCTGAAGGCGCCAGGAAAGCCTGCAGCCCCCAGGTGTGTGGGGCTACGCAAGCGGTTCCCAAAGAGCTTTAGAACAAGGCATAGTTTTCCCTGCTGGCTCTTTGGGTGTAGGAATAATCTCCAGACATATTGCCATTTTTGTACCTGGCGGGGCACCAAGTAGGAAAGGGTGGTTTTGAGGCTGCAGGCAGCAGGAAAGCCTGCAGCCCCCAGGTCTGTGGGGCTACGCATTCGGTTCCCAAACAGCTTTAGAACAAGGCATAGTTTTCCCTGCTGGCTCTTTGGGCGTGGGACCCATGTCCAGACATATGGCCATTTTTGTGCCTGGCGCAGCGCCAAGTGGGAAAGGGTGGTTTTGAGGCTGAAGGCGCCAGGAAAGCCTGCAGTCCCCAGGTCTGTGTTGCTACGCAAGCGGTTCCCAAAGAGCTTTAGAACAAGGCATAGTTTTCCCTGCTGGCTCTTTTGGGCGTGGAACAAATCTCCAGACATATGGCCATTTTTGTGCCTGGCGCGGCACCACGTGGGAAAGAGTGGTTTTGAGGCTGAAGGCAGCAGGAAAGCCTGCAGCCCCCAGGTCTGTGGGGCTACGCAAGCGGTACCCAAAGAGCTTTAGAACAAGGCATACTTTTCCCTGCTGGCTCTTTGGGCGTCGGACCAATCTCCAGACATATGGCCATTTTTGTGCCTGGCGCTGCGCCAAGTGGGAAAGGGTGGTTTTGAGGCTGAAGGCAGCAGGAAAGCCTGCAGCCCCCGGGTCTGTGGGGCTACGCCAGCAGTTCCCAAAGAGCTTTAGAACAAGGCATAGTTTTCCCTGCTGGCTCTTTGGGCGTGGGACCAATCTCCAGACATATGGCCATTTTTGTGCCTGGCACGGCGCCAAGTGGGAAAGGGTGGTTTTGAAGCTGAAGGCGCCAGGAAAGCCTGCAGCCCCCAGGTCTGTGGGGCTACGCAAGCGGTTCCCAAAGAGCTTTAGAACAAGGCATAGTTTTCCCTGCTGGCTCTTTGAGTGTAGGAATAATCTCCAGACATATTGCCATTTTTGTACCTGGCGGGGCGCCAAGTAGGAAAGGGTGGTTTTGAGGCTGAAGGCGCCAGGAAAGCCTGCAGCCCCCAGGTCTGTGGGGCTACGCAAGCGGTTCCCAAAGAGCTTTAGAACAAGGCATAGTTTTCCCTGCTGGCTCTTTGGGCGTGGGACCCATCTCCAGACATATGGCCATTTTTGTGCCTGGCGCGGCGCCAAGTTGGAAAGGGATTTTTGAGGCTGAAGGCGCCAGGAAAGCCTGCAGCCCCCAGGTCTGTGGGGCTACGCAAGCGGTTCCCAAACAGCTTTAGAACAAGGCATATTTTTCCCTGCTGGCTCTTTGGGCGTGGGACCCATCTCCAGACATATGGCCATTTTTGTGCCTGGCGCGGTGCCAAGAGGGAAAGGGTGGTTTTGAGGCTGAAGGCAGCAGGAAAGCCTCTAGCCCCCAAGTCTGTGGGGCTATGCAAGCGGTTCCCAAAGAGCTTTAAAACAAGGCATAGTTTTCCCTGCTGGCTCTTTGGGCGTGGGACCCATCTCCAGACATATGGCCATTTTTGTGCCTGGCGCGGCGCGAAGTGGGAAAGGGTGGTTTGGAGGCTGAAGGCAGCAGGAAAGCCTGCAGCCCCCAGGTCTGTGGGGCTACGCAAGCGGTTCTCAAAGAGCTTTAGAACAAGGCATAGTTGTACCTGATTGCTCTTTGGGCGTGGGACCAATCTCCAGACATATGGCCATTTTTGTGCCTGGCGCGGCGACAAGTGATAAAGGGTGGTTTGGAGGCTGAAGGCAGCAGGAAACCCTGCAGGCTTCAGGTGTTTGCTCTCCGCAAGCGGTTCTCAAAGAGCTTTAGAACAAGGCATAGTTTTCCCTGCTGGCTCTTTTGGCGTTGGAGCAGTCTCCAGACATATGGCCATTTTTGTGCCTGGCGCGGTGCCAAGTAGGAAAGGGTGGTTTTGAGGCTAAAGGCAGCAGGAAAGCCTGCAGCCCCCAGGTCTGTGGGGCTACGCATTCGGTTCCCAAACAGCTTTAGAACAAGGCATAGTTTTCCCTGCTGGCTCTTTGGGCGTGGGACCCATGTCCAGACATATGGCCATTTTTGTGCCTGGCGCAGTGCCAAGTGGGAAAGGGTGGTTTTGAGGCTGAAGGCGCCAGGAAAGCCTGCAGTCCCCAGGTCTGTGTTGCTACGCATGCGGTTCCCAAAGAGCTTTAGAACAAGGCATAGTTTTCCCTGCTGGCTCTTTGGGCGTGGGACCCATCTCCAGACATATGGCCATTTTTGTGCCTGGCGAGGCGCCAAGTGGGAAAGGGTGGTGTTTAGGCTGAAGGCGCCAGGAAAGCCTGCAGCCCCCAGGTGTGTGGGGCTACGCAAGCGGTTCCCAAGGAGCTTTAGAACAAGGCATAGTTTTCCCTGCTGGCTCTTTGGGCGTGGCACCCATCGCCAGAACTATGGCCAGTTTTGTGCCTGGCGCGGCGCCAAGTGGGAAAGGGTGGTTTTGAGGCTGAATGCAGCAGGAAAGCCTGCAGCCCCCAGGTCTGTGGGGCTACGCAAGCGGTTCCCAAAGAGCTTTAGAACAAGGCATAGTTTTCCCTGCTGGCTCTTTTGGGCGTGGAACAAATCTCCAGACATATAGCCATTTTTGTGCGTGGCGCGGCACCACGTGGGAAAGAGTGGTTTTGAGGCTGAAGGCAGCAGGAAAGCCTGCAGCCCCCAGGTCTGTGGGGCTACGCAAGCTGTTCCCAAAGAGCTTTAGAACAAGGCATAGTTTTCCCTGCTGGCTCTTTGGGCGTCGGACCTATCTCCAGACATATGGCCATTTTTGTGCCTGGCACGGCGCCAAGTGGGAAAGGGTGGTTTTGAAGCTGAAGGCGCCAGGAAAGCCTGCAGCCCCCAGGTGTGTGGGGCTACGCAAGCGGTTCCCAAAGAGCTTTAGAACAAGGCATAGTTTTCCCTGCTGGCTCTTTGGGTGTAGGAATAATCTCCAGACATATTGCCATTTTTGTACCTGGCGGGGCACCAAGTAGGAAAGGGTGGTTTTGAGGCTGCAGGCAGCAGGAAAGCCTGCAGCCCCCAGGTCTGTGGGGCTACGCAAGCGGTTCCCAAAGAGCTTTAGAACAAGGCATAGTTTTCCCTGCTGGCTCTTTGGGCGTGGGACCCATCTCCAGACATATGGCCATTTTTGTGCCTGGCGCGGCGCCAAGTTGGAAAGGGATTTTTGAGGCTGAAGGCGCCAGGAAATCCTGCAGCCCCCAGGTCAGTGGGGCTACGCAAGCGGTTCCCAAAGAGCTTTAGAACAAGGCATATTTTTCCCTGATGGCTCTTTGGGCGTGGGACCCATCTCCAGACATATGGCCATTTTTGTGCCTGGCGCGGCGCCAAGAGGGAAAGGGTGGTTTTGAGGCTGAAGGCAGCAGGAAAGCCTGCAGCCCCCAGGACTGTGGGTCTCCGCAAGCGGTTCCCAAAGAGCTTTAGAACAAGGCATATTTTTCCCCCCTGGCTCTTTGGGCGTGGGACCCATCTCCAGACATATGGCCATTTTTGTGCCTGGCGCGGCGCCATGTGGGTAAAGGGTGGTTTTGAGGCTGAAGGCAGCAGGAAAGCCTGAAGCCCCCAGGTGTGTGGGGCTACGCAAGCGGTTCCCAAAGAGCTTTAGAACAAGGCATAATTTTCCCTGCTGGCTCTTTGGGTGTAGGAATAATCTCCAGACATATTGCCATTTTTGTACCTGGCGCAGCGCCAAGTGGGAAAGGGTGTTTTTGAGGCTGCAGGCAGCAGGAAAGCCTGCAGACCCAAGGTGTGTGAGGCCACGCCAGCGGTTCCCAAAGAGCTTTAGAACAAGGCATAGTTTTCCCTGTTGGCTCTTTGAGTGTGGGACCCATGTCCAGACATATGGCCATTTTTGTGCCTGGCGCGGCGCCATGTGGGAAAGGGTTGTTTTGAGGCTGAAGGCAGCAGGAAAGCCTGCAGCCCCCAGCTGTGTGGGGCTACGCAAGCGGTTCCCAAAGAGCTTTAGAACAAGGCATAGTTTTCCCTGCTGGCTCTTTGGGCGTGGCACCCATCTCCAGACATATGGCCATTTTTGTGAGTGGCACGGCGCCAACTGGGAAAGGGTGTTTTTGAGGCTGAAGGCAGCAGGAAAGCCTCTAGCCCCCAAGTCTGTGGGGCTATGCAAGCGGTTCCCAAAGAGCTTTAAAACAAGGCATAGTTTTCCCTGCTGGCTCTTTGGGCATGGGACCCCTCTACAGCCATATGGCCATTTTTGTGCCTGGCGCGGCGCGAAGTGGGAAAGGGTGGTTTTGAGGCTGAAGACAGCAGGAAAGCCTGCAACCCCCAGGTGTGTGGGGCTACGCAAGCGGTTCCCAAAGAGCTTTAGAACAAGGCATAGTTTTCCCTGCTGGCTCTTTGGGCGTGGGACCCATCTGAGGATATATAGCCATTTTTTAGCCTGGCGCGCTGCAAAGTGGGAAAGGGTGGTTTTGAGGGTGAAGGCAGCAGGAAAGCCTGCAGCCCCCAGGTCTGTGGGGCTACGCAAGCGGTTCTCAAAGAGCTTTAGAACAAGGCATAGTTTTACCTGATTGCTCTTTGGGCGTGGGACCAATCTCCAGACATATGGCCATTTTTGTGCCTGGCGCGGCGACAAGTGATAAAGGGTGGTTTGGAGGCTGAAGGCAGCAGGAAAGCCTGCAGCCCCCAGGTCTGTGTTGCTACGCATGCGGTTCCCAAAGAGCTTTAGAACAAGGCATAGTTTTCCCTGCTGGCTCTTTAGGTGTGGGACCCATCTACAGACATATGGCCATTTTTGTGCCTGGCGAGGCGCCAAGTGGGAAAGGGTGGTTTTGAGGCTGAAGGCGCCAGGAAACTTGCAGCCCCCAGGTGTCTGGGGCTACGCAAGCGGTTCCCAAGGAGCTTTAGAACAAGGCATAGTTTTCCCTGCTGGCTCTTTGGGCGTGGCACCCATCGCCAGACATATGGCCATTTTTGTGCCTGGCGCGGCGCCAAGTGGGAAAGGGTGGTTTTGAGGCTGAAGGCAGCAGGAAAGCCTGCAGCCCCCAGGTGTGTGGGGCTACGCAAGCGGTTCCCAAAGAGCTTTAGAACAAGGCATAGTTTTCCCTGCTGGCTCTTTTGGGCGTGGAACAAATCTCCAGACATATGGCCATTTTTGTGCCTGGCGCAGCGCCAAGAGGGAAAGGGTGGTTTTGAGGCTGAAGGCAGCAGGAAAGCCTGCAGACCCAAGGTGTGTGAGGCCACGCCAGCGGTTCCCAAAGAGCTTTAGAACAAGGCATAGTTTTCCCCCCTGGCTCTTTGAGTGTGGGACCCATGTCCAGACATATGGCCATTTTTGTGCCTGGCGCGGCGCCATGTGGGAAAGGGTGGTTTTGAGGCTGCAGGCAGCAGGAAAGCCTGCAGCCCCCAGGTCAGTGGGGCTACGCAAGCGGTTCCCAAAAGCTTTAGAACAAGGCATAGTTTTCCCTGCTGGCTCTTTGGGCGTGGCACCCATGTCCAGACATATGGCCATTTTTGTGCCTGGCACGGCGCCAACTGGGAAAGGGTGGTTTTGAGGCTGAAGGCAGCAGGAAAGCCTCTAGCCCCCAAGTCTGTGGGGCTATGCAAGCGGTTCCCAAAGAGCTTTAAAACAAGGCATAGTTTTCCCTGCTGGCTCTTTGGGCGTGGGACCCATCTCCAGACATATGGCCATTTTTGTGCCTGGCGCGGCGCGAAGTGGGAAAGGGTGGTTTTGAGGCTGAAGGCAGCAGGAAAGCCTGCAGCCCCCAGGTCTGTGGGGCTACGCAAGCGGTTCCCTAAGAGCTTTAGAACAAGGCATAGTTTTACCTGATTGCTCTTTGGGCGTGGGACCAATCTCCAGACATATGGCCATTTTTGTGCCTGGCGCGGCGACAAGTGATAAAGGGTGGTTTGGAGGCTGAAGGCAGCAGGAAAGCCTGCAGGCTTCAGGTGTTTGGTCTCCGCAAGCGGTTCTCAAAGAGCTTTAGAACAAGGCATAGTTTTCCCTGCTGGCTCTTTTGGCGTTGGAGCAGTCTCCAGATATATGGCCATTTTTGTGCCTGGCGCGGTGCCAAGTAGGAAAGGGTGGTTTTGAGGCTGAAGGCAGCAGGAAAGCCTGCAGCCCCCAGGTCTGTGGGGCTACGCATTCGGTTCCCAAACAGCTTTAGAACAAGGCATAGTTTTCCCTGCTGGCTCCTTGGGCGTGGGACCCATGTCCAGACATATGGCCATTTTTGTGCCTGGCGCAGTGCCAAGTGGGAAAGGGTGGTTTTGAGGCTGAAGGCGCCAGGAAAGCCTGCAGTCCCCAGGTCTGTGTTGCTACGCATGCGGTTCCCAAAGAGCTTTAGAACAAGGCATAGTTTTCCCTGCTGGCTCTTTGGGCGTGGGACCCATCTCCAGACATATGGCCATTTTTGTGCCTGGCGAGGCGCCAAGTGGGAAAGGGTGGTGTTGAGGCTGAAGGCGCCAGGAAAGCCTGCATCCCCCAGGTGTGTGGGGCTACGCAAGCGGTTCCCAAGGAGCTTTAGAACAAGGCATAGTTTTCCCTGCTGGCTCTTTGGGCGTGGCACCCATCTCCAGACATATGGCCATTTTTGTGCCTGGCACGGCGCCAACTGGGAAAGGGTGGTTTTGAGGCTGAAGGCAGCAGGAAAGCCTCTAGCCCCCAAGTCTGTGGGGCTATGCAAGCGGTTCCCAAAGAGCTTTAAAACAAGGCATAGTTTTCCCTGCTGGCTCTTTGGACGTCGGACCAATCTCCAGACATATGGCCATTTTTGTGCCTGGCGCAGCGCCAAGAGGGAAAGGGTGGTTTTGAGGCTGAAGGCAGCAGGAAAGCCTGCAGACCCAAGGTGTGTGAGGCCACGCCAGCGGTTCCCAAAGAGCTTTAGAACAAGGCATAGTTTTCCCCCCTGGCTCTTTGAGTGTGGGACCCATGTCCAGACATATGGCCATTTTTGTGCCTGGCGCGGCGCCATGTGGGAAAGGGTGGTTTTGAGGCTGCAGGCAGCAGGAAAGCCTGCAGCCCCCAGGTCAGTGGGGCTACGCAAGCGGTTCCCAAAGAGCTTTAGAACAAGGCATAGTTTTCCCTGCTGGCTCTTTGGGCGTGGCACCCATGTCCAGACATATGGCCATTTTTGTGCCTGGCACGGCGCCAACTGGGAAAGGGTGGTTTTGAGGCTGAAGGCAGCAGGAAAGCCTCTAGCCCCCAAGTCTGTGGGGCTATGCAAGCGGTTCCCAAAGAGCTTTAAAACAAGGCATAGTTTTCCCTGCTGGCTCTTTGGGCGTGGGACCCATCTCCAGACATATGGCCATTTTTGTGCCTGGCGCGGCGCGAAGTGGGAAAGGGTGGTTTTGAGGCTGAAGGCAGCAGGAAAGCCTGCAGCCCCCAGGTCTGTGGGGCTACGCAAGCGGTTCTCAAAGAGCTTTAGAACAAGGCATAATTTAACCTGATTGCTCTTTGGGCGTGGGACCAATCTCCAGACATATGGCCATTTTTGTGCCTGGCGCGGCGACAAGTGATAAAGGGTGGTTTGGAGGCTGAAGGCAGCAGAAAAGCCTGCAGGCTTCAGGTGTTTGGTCTCCGCAAGCGGTTCTCAAAGAGCTTTAGAACAAGGCATAGTTTTCCCTGCTGGCTCTTTTGGCGTTGGAGCAGTCTCCAGATATATGGCCATTTTTGTGCCTGGCGCGGTGCCAAGTAGGAAAGGGTGGTTTTGAGGCTGAAGGCAGCAGGAAAGCCTGCAGCCCCCAGGTCTGTGGGGCTACGCATTCGGTTCCCAAACAGCTTTAGAACAAGGCATAATTTTCCCTGCTGGCTCCTTGGGCGTGGGACCCATGTCCAGACATATGGCCATTTTTGTGCCTGGCGCAGTGCCAAGTGGGAAAGGGTGGTTTTGAGGCTGAAGGCGCCAGGAAAGCCTGCAGTCCCCAGGTCTGTGTTGCTACGCATGCGGTTCCCAAAGAGCTTTAGAACAAGGCATAGTTTTCCCTGCTGGCTCTTTGGGCGTGGGACCCATCTCCAGACATATGGCCATTTTTGTGCCTGGCGAGGCGCCAAGTGGGAAAGGGTGGTGTTGAGGCTGAAGGCGCCAGGAAAGCCTGCAGCCCCCAGGTGTGTGGGGCTACGCAAGCGGTTCCCAAGGAGCTTTAGAACAAGGCATAGTTTTCCCTGCTGGCTCTTTGGGCGTGGCACCCATCGCCAGACATATGGCCAGTTTTGTGCCTGGCGCGGCGCCAAGTGGGAAAGGGTGGTTTTGAGGCTGAAGGCAGCAGGAAAGCCTGCAGCCCCCAGGTCAGTGGGGCTACGCAAGCGGTTCCCAAAGAGCTTTAGAACAAGGCATAGTTTTCCCTGCTGGCTCTTTGGGTGTGGCACCCATGTCCAGACATATGGCCATTTTTGTGCCTGGCACGGCGCCAACTGGGAAAGGGTGGTTTTGAGGCTGAAGGCAGCAGGAAAGCCTCTAGCCCCCAAGTCTGTGGGGCTATGCAAGCGGTTCCCAAAGAGCTTTAAAACAAGGCATAGTTTTCCCTGCTGGCTCTTTGGGCGTGGGACCCATCTCCAGACATATGGCCATTTTTGTGCCTGGCGCGGCGCGAAGTGGGAAAGGGTGGTTTTGAGGCTGAAGGCAGCAGGAAAGCCTGCAGCCCCCAGGTCTGTGGGGCTACGCAAGCGGTTCCCTAAGAGCTTTAGAACAAGGCATAGTTTTACCTGATTACTCTTTGGGCGTGGGACCAATCTCCAGACATATGGCCATTTTTGTGCCTGGCGCGGCGACAAGTGATAAAGGGTGGTTTGGAGGCTGAAGGCAGCAGGAAAGCCTGCAGGCTTCAGGTGTTTGGTCTCCGCAAGCGGTTCTCAAAGAGCTTTAGAACAAGGCATAGTTTTCCCTGCTGGCTCTTTTGGCGTTGGAGCAGTCTCCAGATATATGGCCATTTTTGTGCCTGGCGCGGTGCCAAGTAGGAAAGGGTGGTTTTGAGGCTGAAGGCAGCAGGAAAGCCTGCAGCCCCCAGGTCTGTGGGGCTACGCATTCGGTTCCCAAACAGCTTTAGAACAAGGCATAGTTTTCCCTGCTGGCTCCTTGGGCGTGGGACCCATGTCCAGACATATGGCCATTTTTGTGCCTGGCGCAGTGCCAAGTGGGAAAGGGTGGTTTTGAGGCTGAAGGCGCCAGGAAAGCCTGCAGTCCCCAGGTCTGTGTTGCTACGCATGCGGTTCCCAAAGAGCTTTAGAACAAGGCATAGTTTTCCCTGCTGGCTCTTTGGGCGTGGGACCCATCTCCAGACATATGGCCATTTTTGTGCCTGGCGAGGCGCCAAGTGGGAAAGGGTGGTGTTGAGGCTGAAGGCGCCAGGAAAGCCTGCAGCCCCCAGGTGTGTGGGGCTACGCAAGCGGTTCCCAAGGAGCTTTAGAACAAGGCATAGTTTTCCCTGCTGGCTCTTTGGGCGTGGCACCCATCTCCAGACATATGGCCATTTTTGTGCCTGGCACGGCGCCAACTGGGAAAGGGTGGTTTTGAGGCTGAAGGCAGCAGGAAAGCCTCTAGCCCCCAAGTCTGTGGGGCTATGCAAGCGGTTCCCAAAGAGCTTTAAAACAAGGCATAGTTTTCCCTGCTGGCTCTTTGGACGTCGGACCAATCTCCAGACATATGGCCATTTTTGTGCCTGGCGCAGCGCCAAGAGGGAAAGGGTGGTTTTGAGGCTGAAGGCAGCAGGAAAGCCTGCAGACCCAAGGTGTGTGAGGCCACGCCAGCGGTTCCCAAAGAGCTTTAGAACAAGGCATAGTTTTCCCCCCTGGCTCTTTGAGTGTGGGACCCATGTCCAGACATATGGCCATTTTTGTGCCTGGCGCGGCGCCATGTGGGAAAGGGTGGTTTTGAGGCTGCAGGCAGCAGGAAAGCCTGCAGCCCCCAGGTCAGTGGGGCTACGCAAGCGGTTCCGAAAGAGCTTTAGAACAAGGCATAGTTTTCCCTGCTGGCTCTTTGGGCGTGGCACCCATCTCCAGACATATGGCCATTTTTGTGCCTGGCACGGCGCCAACTGGGAAAGGGTGGTTTTGAGGCTGAAGGCAGCAGGAAAGCCTCTAGCCCCCAAGTCTGTGGGGCTATGCAAGCGGTTCCCAAAGAGCTTTAAAACAAGGCATAGTTTTCCCTGCTGGCTCTTTTGGCGTTGGAGCAGTCTCCAGATATATGGCCATTTTTGTGCCTGGCGCGGTGCCAAGTAGGAAAGGGTGGTTTTGAGGCTGAAGGCAGCAGGAAAGCCTGCAGCCCCCAGGTCTGTGGGGCTACGCATTCGGTTCCCAAACAGCTTTAGAACAAGGCATAGTTTTCCCTGCTGGCTCCTTGGGCGTGGGACCCATGTCCAGACATATGGCCATTTTTGTGCCTGGCGCAGTGCCAAGTGGGAAAGGGTGGTTTTGAGGCTGAAGGCGCCAGGAAAGCCTGCAGTCCCCAGGTCTGTGTTGCTACGCATGCGGTTCCCAAAGAGCTTTAGAACAAGGCATAGTTTTCCCTGCTGGCTCTTTGGGCGTGGGACCCATCTCCAGACATATGGCCATTTTTGTGCCTGGCGAGGCGCCAAGTGGGAAAGGGTGGTGTTGAGGCTGAAGGCGCCAGGAAAGCCTGCAGCCCCCAGGTGTGTGGGGCTACGCAAGCGGTTCCCAAGGAGCTTTAGAACAAGGCATAGTTTTCCCTGCTGGCTCTTTGGGCGTGGCACCCATCTCCAGACATATGGCCATTTTTGTGCCTGGCACGGCGCCAACTGGGAAAGGGTGGTTTTGAGGCTGAAGGCAGCAGGAAAGCCTCTAGCCCCCAAGTCTGTGGGGCTATGCAAGCGGTTCCCAAAGAGCTTTAAAACAAGGCATAGTTTTCCCTGCTGGCTCTTTGGACGTCGGACCAATCTCCAGACATATGGCCATTTTTGTGCCTGGCGCAGCGCCAAGAGGGAAAGGGTGGTTTTGAGGCTGAAGGCAGCAGGAAAGCCTGCAGACCCAAGGTGTGTGAGGCCACGCCAGCGGTTCCCAAAGAGCTTTAGAACAAGGCATAGTTTTCCCCCCTGGCTCTTTGAGTGTGGGACCCATGTCCAGACATATGGCCATTTTTGTGCCTGGCGCGGCGCCATGTGGGAAAGGGTGGTTTTGAGGCTGCAGGCAGCAGGAAAGCCTGCAGCCCCCAGGTCAGTGGGGCTACGCAAGCGGTTCCGAAAGAGCTTTAGAACAAGGCATAGTTTTCCCTGCTGGCTCTTTGGGCGTGGCACCCATCTCCAGACATATGGCCATTTTTGTGCCTGGCACGGCGCCAACTGGGAAAGGGTGGTTTTGAGGCTGAAGGCAGCAGGAAAGCCTCTAGCCCCCAAGTCTGTGGGGCTATGCAAGCGGTTCCCAAAGAGCTTTAAAACAAGGCATAGTTTTCCCTGCTGGCTCTTTGGGCGTGGGACCCATCTCCAGACATATGGCCATTTTTGTGCCTGGCGCGGCGCGAAGTGGGAAAGGGTGGTTTTGAGGCTGAAGGCAGCAGGAAAGCCTGCAGCCCCCAGGTCTGTGGGGCTACGCAAGCGGTTCTCAAAGAGCTTTAGAACAAGGCATAGTTTTACCTGATTGCTCTTTGGGCGTGGGACCAATCTCCAGACATATGGCCATTTTTGTGCCTGGCGCGGCGACAAGTGATAAAGGGTGGTTTGGAGGCTGAAGGCAGCAGAAAAGCCTGCAGGCTTCAGGTGTTTGGTCTCCGCAAGCGGTTCTCAAAGAGCTTTAGAACAAGGCATAGTTTTCCCTGCTGGCTCTTTTGGCGTTGGAGCAGTCTCCAGATATATGGCCATTTTTGTGCCTGGCGCGGTGCAAAGTAGGAAAGGGTGGTTTTGAGGCTGAAGGCAGCAGGAAAGCCTGCAGCCCCCAGGTCTGTGGGGCTACGCATTCGGTTCCCAAACAGCTTTAGAACAAGGCATAGTTTTCCCTGCTGGCTCCTTGGGCGTGGGACCCATGTCCAGACATATGGCCAGTTTTGTGCCTGGCGCAGTGCCAAGTGGGAAAGGGTGGTGTTGAGGCTGAAGGCGCCAGGAAAGCCTGCAGCCCCCAGGTCTGTGGGGCTACGCAAGCGGTTCCCAAGGAGCTTTAGAACAAGGCATAGTTTTCCCTGCTGGCTCTTTGGGCGTGGGACCCATCTCCAGACATATGGCCAGTTTTGTGCCTGGCGCGGCGCCAAGTTGGAAAGGGTGGTTTTGAGGCTGAAGGCAGCAGGAAAGCCTGCAGCCCCCAGGTCTGTGGGGCTACGCAAGCAGTTCTCAAAGAGCTTTAGAACAAGGCATAGTTTTACCTGATTGCTCTTTGGGCGTGGGACCAATCTCCAGACATATGGCCATTTTTGTGCCTGGCGCGGCGACAAGTGATAAAGGGTGGTTTGGAGGCTGAAGGCAGCAGGAAAGCCTGCAGCCCCCAGCTGTGTGGGGCTACGCAAGCGGTTCCCAAAGAGCTTTAGAACAAGGCATAGTTTTCCCTGCTGGCTCTTTGGGCGTGGCACCCATCTCCAGACATATGGCCATTTTTGTGAGTGGCACGGCGCCAACTGTGAAAGGGTGTTTTTGAGGCTGAAGGCAGCAGGAAAGCCTCTAGCCCCCAAGTCTGTGGGGCTATGCAAGCGGTTCCCAAAGAGCTTTAAAACAAGGCATAGTTTTCCCTGCTGGCTCTTTGGGCATGGGACCCCTCTACAGCCATATGGCCATTTTTGTGCCTGGCGCGGCGCGAAGTGGGAAAGGGTGGTTTTGAGGCTGAAGACAGCAGGAAAGCCTGCAACCCCCAGGTGTGTGGGGCTACGCAAGCGGTTCCCAAAGAGCTTTAGAACAAGGCATAGTTTTCCCTGCTGGCTCTTTGGGCGTGGGACCCATCTGAGGATATATAGCCATTTTTTAGCCTGGCGCGCTGCAAAGTGGGAAAGGGTGGTTTTGAGGGTGAAGGCAGCAGGAAAGCCTGCAGCCCCCAGGTCTGTGGGGCTACGCAAGCGGTTCTCAAAGAGCTTTAGAACAAGGCATAGTTTTACCTGATTGCTCTTTGGGCGTGGGACCAATCTCCAGACATATGGCCATTTTTGTGCCTGGCGCGGCGACAAGTGATAAAGGGTGGTTTGGAGGCTGAAGGCAGCAGGAAAGCCTGCAGCCCCCAGGTCTGTGTTGCTACGCATGCGGTTCCCAAAGAGCTTTAGAACAAGGCATAGTTTTCCCTGCTGGCTCTTTAGGTGTGGGACCCATCTACAGACATATGGCCATTTTTGTGCCTGGCGAGGCGCCAAGTGGGAAAGGGTGGTTTTGAGGCTGAAGGCGCCAGGAAACTTGCAGCCCCCAGGTGTCTGGGGCTACGCAAGCGGTTCCCAAGGAGCTTTAGAACAAGGCATAGTTTTCCCTGCTGGCTCTTTGGGCGTGGCACCCATCGCCAGACATATGGCCATTTTTGTGCCTGGCGCGGCGCCAAGTGGGAAAGGGTGGTTTTGAGGCTGAAGGCAGCAGGAAAGCCTGCAGCCCCCAGGTGTGTGGGGCTACGCAAGCGGTTCCCAAAGAGCTTTAGAACAAGGCATAGTTTTCCCTGCTGGCTCTTTTGGGCGTGGAACAAATCTCCAGACATATGGCCATTTTTGTGCCTGGCGCAGCGCCAAGAGGGAAAGGGTGGTTTTGAGGCTGAAGGCAGCAGGAAAGCCTGCAGACCCAAGGTGTGTGAGGCCACGCCAGCGGTTCCCAAAGAGCTTTAGAACAAGGCATAGTTTTCCCCCCTGGCTCTTTGAGTGTGGGACCCATGTCCAGACATATGGCCATTTTTGTGCCTGGCGCGGCGCCATGTGGGAAAGGGTGGTTTTGAGGCTGCAGGCAGCAGGAAAGCCTGCAGCCCCCAGGTCAGTGGGGCTACGCAAGCGGTTCCCAAAGAGCTTTAGAACAAGGCATAGTTTTCCCTGCTGGCTCTTTGGGCGTGGCACCCATGTCCAGACATATGGCCATTTTTGTGCCTGGCACGGCGCCAACTGGGAAAGGGTGGTTTTGAGGCTGAAGGCAGCAGGAAAGCCTCTAGCCCCCAAGTCTGTGGGGCTATGCAAGCGGTTCCCAAAGAGCTTTAAAACAAGGCATAGTTTTCCCTGCTGGCTCTTTGGGCGTGGGACCCATCTCCAGACATATGGCCATTTTTGTGCCTGGCGCGGCGCGAAGTGGGAAAGGGTGGTTTTGAGGCTGAAGGCAGCAGGAAAGCCTGCAGCCCCCAGGTCTGTGGGGCTACGCAAGCGGTTCCCTAAGAGCTTTAGAACAAGGCATAGTTTTACCTGATTGCTCTTTGGGCGTGGGACCAATCTCCAGACATATGGCCATTTTTGTGCCTGGCGCGGCGACAAGTGATAAAGGGTGGTTTGGAGGCTGAAGGCAGCAGGAAAGCCTGCAGGCTTCAGGTGTTTGGTCTCCGCAAGCGGTTCTCAAAGAGCTTTAGAACAAGGCATAGTTTTCCCTGCTGGCTCTTTTGGCGTTGGAGCAGTCTCCAGATATATGGCCATTTTTGTGCCTGGCGCGGTGCCAAGTAGGAAAGGGTGGTTTTGAGGCTGAAGGCAGCAGGAAAGCCTGCAGCCCCCAGGTCTGTGGGGCTACGCATTCGGTTCCCAAACAGCTTTAGAACAAGGCATAGTTTTCCCTGCTGGCTCCTTGGGCGTGGGACCCATGTCCAGACATATGGCCATTTTTGTGCCTGGCGGAGTGCCAAGTGGGAAAGGGTGGTTTTGAGGCTGAAGGCGCCAGGAAAGCCTGCAGTCCCCAGGTCTGTGTTGCTACGCATGCGGTTCCCAAAGAGCTTTAGAACAAGGCATAGTTTTCCCTGCTGGCTCTTTGGGCGTGGGACCCATCTCCAGACATATGGCCATTTTTGTGCCTGGCGAGGCGCCAAGTGGGAAAGGGTGGTGTTGAGGCTGAAGGCGCCAGGAAAGCCTGCAGCCCCCAGGTGTGTGGGGCTACGCAAGCGGTTCCCAAGGAGCTTTAGAACAAGGCATAGTTTTCCCTGCTGGCTCTTTGGGCGTGGCACCCATCTCCAGACATATGGCCATTTTTGTGCCTGGCACGGCGCCAACTGGGAAAGGGTGGTTTTGAGGCTGAAGGCAGCAGGAAAGCCTCTAGCCCCCAAGTCTGTGGGGCTATGCAAGCGGTTCCCAAAGAGCTTTAAAACAAGGCATAGTTTTCCCTGCTGGCTCTTTGGACGTCGGACCAATCTCCAGACATATGGCCATTTTTGTGCCTGGCGCAGCGCCAAGAGGGAAAGGGTGGTTTTGAGGCTGAAGGCAGCAGGAAAGCCTGCAGACCCAAGGTGTGTGAGGCCACGCCAGCGGTTCCCAAAGAGCTTTAGAACAAGGCATAGTTTTCCCCCCTGGCTCTTTGAGTGTGGGACCCATGTCCAGACATATGGCCATTTTTGTGCCTGGCGCGGCGCCATGTGGGAAAGGGTGGTTTTGAGGCTGCAGGCAGCAGGAAAGCCTGCAGCCCCCAGGTCAGTGGGGCTACGCAAGCGGTTCCCAAAGAGCTTTAGAACAAGGCATAGTTTTCCCTGCTGGCTCTTTGGGCGTGGCACCCATCTCCAGACATATGGCCATTTTTGTGCCTGGCACGGCGCCAACTGGGAAAGGGTGGTTTTGAGGCTGAAGGCAGCAGGAAAGCCTCTAGCCCCCAAGTCTGTGGGGCTATGCAAGCGGTTCCCAAAGAGCTTTAAAACAAGGCATAGTTTTCCCTGCTGGCTCTTTGGGCGTGGGACCCATCTCCAGACATATGGCCATTTTTGTGCCTGGCGCGGCGCGAAGTGGGAAAGGGTGGTTTTGAGGCTGAAGGCAGCAGGAAAGCCTGCAGCCCCCAGGTCTGTGGGGCTACGCAAGCGGTTCTCAAAGAGCTTTAGAACAAGGCATAATTTTACCTGATTGCTCTTTGGGCGTGGGACCAATCTCCAGACATATGGCCATTTTTGTGCCTGGCGCGGCGACAAGTGATAAAGGGTGGTTTGGAGGCTGAAGGCAGCAGAAAAGCCTGCAGGCTTCAGGTGTTTGGTCTCCGCAAGCGGTTCTCAAAGAGCTTTAGAACAAGGCATAGTTTTCCCTGCTGGCTCTTTTGGCGTTGGAGCAGTCTCCAGATATATGGCCATTTTTGTGCCTGGCGCGGTGCCAAGTAGGAAAGGGTGGTTTTGAGGCTGAAGGCAGCAGGAAAGCCTGCAGCCCCCAGGTCTGTGGGGCTACGCATTCGGTTCCCAAACAGCTTTAGAACAAGGCATAGTTTTCCCTGCTGGCTCCTTGGGCGTGGGACCCATGTCCAGACATATGGCCATTTTTGTGCCTGGCGCAGTGCCAAGTGGGAAAGGGTGGTTTTGAGGCTGAAGGCGCCAGGAAAGCCTGCAGTCCCCAGGTCTGTGTTGCTACGCATGCGGTTCCCAAAGAGCTTTACAACAAGGCATAGTTTTCCCTGCTGGCTCTTTGGGCGTGGGACCCATCTCCAGACATATGGCCATTTTTGTGCCTGGCGAGGCGCCAAGTGGGAAAGGGTGGTGTTGAGGCTGAAGGCGCCAGGAAAGCCTGCAGCACCCAGGTGTGTGGGGCTACGCAAGCGGTTCCCAAGGAGCTTTAGAACAAGGCATAGTTTTCCCTGCTGGCTCTTTGGGCGTGGCACCCATCGCCAGACATATGGCCAGTTTTGTGCCTGGCGCGGCGCCAAGTGGGAAAGGGTGGTTTTGAGGCTGAAGGCAGCAGGAAAGCCTGCAGCCCCCAGGTCAGTGGGGCTACGCAAGCGGTTCCCAAAGAGCTTTAGAACAAGGCATAGTTTTCCCTGCTGGCTCTTTGGGTGTGGCACCCATGTCCAGACATATGGCCATTTTTGTGCCTGGCACGGCGCCAACTGGGAAAGGGTGGTTTTGAGGCTGAAGGCAGCAGGAAAGCCTCTAGCCCCCAAGTCTGTGGGGCTATGCAAGCGGTTCCCAAAGAGCTTTAAAACAAGGCATAGTTTTCCCTGCTGGCTCTTTGGGCGTGGGACCCATCTCCAGACATATGGCCATTTTTGTGCCTGGCGCGGCGCGAAGTGGGAAAGGGTGGTTTTGAGGCTGAAGGCAGCAGGAAAGCCTGCAGCCCCCAGGTCTGTGGGGCTACGCAAGCGGTTCCCTAAGAGCTTTAGAACAAGGCATAGTTTTACCTGATTGCTCTTTGGGCGTGGGACCAATCTCCAGACATATGGCCATTTTTGTGCCTGGCGCGGCGACAAGTGATAAAGGGTGGTTTGGAGGCTGAAGGCAGCAGGAAAGCCTGCAGGCTTCAGGTGTTTGGTCTCCGCAAGCGGTTCTCAAAGAGCTTTAGAACAAGGCATAGTTTTCCCTGCTGGCTCTTTTGGCGTTGGAGCAGTCTCCAGATATATGGCCATTTTTGTGCCTGGCGCGGTGCCAAGTAGGAAAGGGTGGTTTTGAGGCTGAAGGCAGCAGGAAAGCCTGCAGCCCCCAGGTCTGTGGGGCTACGCATTCGGTTCCCAAACAGCTTTAGAACAAGGCATAGTTTTCCCTGCTGGCTCCTTGGGCGTGGGACCCATGTCCAGACATATGGCCATTTTTGTGCCTGGCGCAGTGCCAAGTGGGAAAGGGTGGTTTTGAGGCTGAAGGCGCCAGGAAAGCCTGCAGTCCCCAGGTCTGTGTTGCTACGCATGCGGTTCCCAAAGAGCTTTAGAACAAGGCATAGTTTTCCCTGCTGGCTCATTGGGCGTGGGACCCATCTCCAGACATATGGCCATTTTTGTGCCTGGCGAGGCGCCAAGTGGGAAAGGGTGGTGTTGAGGCTGAAGGCGCCAGGAAAGCCTGCAGCCCCCAGGTGTGTGGGGCTACGCAAGCGGTTCCCAAGGAGCTTTAGAACAAGGCATAGTTTTCCCTGCTGGCTCTTTGGGCGTGGCACCCATCTCCAGACATATGGCCATTTTTGTGCCTGGCACGGCGCCAACTGGGAAAGGGTGGTTTTGAGGCTGAAGGCAGCAGGAAAGCCTCTAGCCCCCAAGTCTGTGGGGCTATGCAAGCGGTTCCCAAAGAGCTTTAAAACAAGGCATAGTTTTCCCTGCTGGCTCTTTGGACGTCGGACCAATCTCCAGACATATGGCCATTTTTGTGCCTGGCGCAGCGCCAAGAGGGAAAGGGTGGTTTTGAGGCTGAAGGCAGCAGGAAAGCCTGCAGACCCAAGGTGTGTGAGGCCACGCCAGCGGTTCCCAAAGAGCTTTAGAACAAGGCATAGTTTTCCCCCCTGGCTCTTTGAGTGTGGGACCCATGTCCAGACATATGGCCATTTTTGTGCCTGGCGCGGCGCCATGTGGGAAAGGGTGGTTTTGAGGCTGCAGGCAGCAGGAAAGCCTGCAGCCCCCAGGTCTGTGGGGCTACGCAAGCGGTTCCGAAAGAGCTTTAGAACAAGGCATAGTTTTCCCTGCTGGCTCTTTGGGCGTGGCACCCATCTCCAGACATATGGCCATTTTTGTGCCTGGCACGGCGCCAACTGGGAAAGGGTGGTTTTGAGGCTGAAGGCAGCAGGAAAGCCTCTAGCCCCCAAGTCTGTGGGGCTATGCAAGCGGTTCCCAAAGAGCTTTAAAACAAGGCATAGTTTTCCCTGCTGGCTCTTTTGGCGTTGGAGCAGTCTCCAGATATATGGCCATTTTTGTGCCTGGCGCGGTGCCAAGTAGGAAAGGGTGGTTTTGAGGCTGAAGGCAGCAGGAAAGCCTGCAGCCCCCAGGTCTGTGGGGCTACGCATTCGGTTCCCAAACAGCTTTAGAACAAGGCATAGTTTTCCCTGCTGGCTCCTTGGGCGTGGGACCCATGTCCAGACATATGGCCATTTTTGTGCCTGGCGCAGTGCCAAGTGGGAAAGGGTGGTTTTGAGGCTGAAGGCGCCAGGAAAGCCTGCAGTCCCCAGGTCTGTGTTGCTACGCATGCGGTTCCCAAAGAGCTTTAGAACAAGGCATAGTTTTCCCTGCTGGCTCTTTGGGCGTGGGACCCATCTCCAGACATATGGCCATTTTTGTGCCTGGCGAGGCGCCAAGTGGGAAAGGGTGGTGTTGAGGCTGAAGGCGCCAGGAAAGCCTGCAGCCCCCAGGTGTGTGGGGCTACGCAAGCGGTTCCCAAGGAGCTTTAGAACAAGGCATAGTTTTCCCTGCTGGCTCTTTGGGCGTGGCACCCATCTCCAGACATATGGCCATTTTTGTGCCTGGCACGGCGCCAACTGGGAAAGGGTGGTTTTGAGGCTGAAGGCAGCAGGAAAGCCTCTAGCCCCCAAGTCTGTGGGGCTATGCAAGCGGTTCCCAAAGAGCTTTAAAACAAGGCATAGTTTTCCCTGCTGGCTCTTTGGACGTCGGACCAATCTCCAGACATATGGCCATTTTTGTGCCTGGCGCAGCGCCAAGAGGGAAAGGGTGGTTTTGAGGCTGAAGGCAGCAGGAAAGCCTGCAGACCCAAGGTGTGTGAGGCCACGCCAGCGGTTCCCAAAGAGCTTTAGAACAAGGCATAGTTTTCCCCCCTGGCTCTTTGAGTGTGGGACCCATGTCCAGACATATGGCCATTTTTGTGCCTGGCGCGGCGCCATGTGGGAAAGGGTGGTTTTGAGGCTGCAGGCAGCAGGAAAGCCTGCAGCCCCCAGGTCAGTGGGGCTACGCAAGCGGTTCCGAAAGAGCTTTAGAACAAGGCATAGTTTTCCCTGCTGGCTCTTTGGGCGTGGCACCCATCTCCAGACATATGGCCATTTTTGTGCCTGGCACGGCGCCAACTGGGAAAGGGTGGTTTTGAGGCTGAAGGCAGCAGGAAAGCCTCTAGCCCCCAAGTCTGTGGGGCTATGCAAGCGGTTCCCAAAGAGCTTTAAAACAAGGCATAGTTTTCCCTGCTGGCTCTTTGGGCGTGGGACCCATCTCCAGACATATGGCCATTTTTGTGCCTGGCGCGGCGCGAAGTGGGAAAGGGTGGTTTTGAGGCTGAAGGCAGCAGGAAAGCCTGCAGCCCCCAGGTCTGTGGGGCTACGCAAGCGGTTCTCAAAGAGCTTTAGAACAAGGCATAGTTTTACCTGATTGCTCTTTGGGCGTGGGACCAATCTCCAGACATATGGCCATTTTTGTGCCTGGCGCGGCGACAAGTGATAAAGGGTGGTTTGGAGGCTGAAGGCAGCAGAAAAGCCTGCAGGCTTCAGGTGTTTGGTCTCCGCAAGCGGTTCTCAAAGAGCTTTAGAACAAGGCATAGTTTTCCCTGCTGGCTCTTTTGGCGTTGGAGCATTCTCCAGATATATGGCCATTTTTGTGCCTGGCGCGGTGCCAAGTAGGAAAGGGTGGTTTTGAGGCTGAAGGCAGCAGGAAAGCCTGCAGCCCCCAGGTCTGTGGGGCTACGCATTCGGTTCCCAAACAGCTTTAGAACAAGGCATAGTTTTCCCTGCTGGCTCCTTGGGCGTGGGACCCATGTCCAGACATATGGCCATTTTTGTGCCTGGCGCAGTGCCAAGTGGGAAAGGGTGGTGTTGAGGCTGAAGGCGCCAGGAAAGCCTGCAGCCCCCAGGTGTGTGGGGCTACGCAAGCGGTTCCCAAGGAGCTTTAGAACAAGGCATAGTTTTCCCTGCTGGCTCTTTGGGCGTGGGACCCATCTCCAGACATATGGCCAGTTTTGTGCCTGGCGCGGCGCCAAGTTGGAAAGGGTGGTTTTGAGGCTGAAGGCAGCAGGAAAGCCTGCAGCCCCCAGGTCTGTGGGGCTACGCAAGCAGTTCTCAAAGAGCTTTAGAACAAGGCATAGTTTTACCTGATTGCTCTTTGGGCGTGGGACCAATCTCCAGACATATGGCCATTTTTGTGCCTGGCGCGGCGACAAGTGATAAAGGGTGGTTTGGAGGCTGAAGGCAGCAGGAAAGCTTGCAGGCTTCAGGTGTTTGGTCTCCGCAAGCGGTTCTCAAAGAGCTTTAGAACAAGGCATAGTTTTCCCTGCTGGCTCTTTTGGCGTTGGAGCAGTCTCCAGATATATGGCCATTTTTGTGCCTGGCGCGGTGCCAAGTAGGAAAGGGTGGTTTTGAGGCTGAAGGCAGCAGGAAAGCCTGCAGCCCCCAGGTCTGTGGGGCTACGCATTCGGTTCCCAAACAGCTTTAGAACAAGGCATAGTTTTCCCTGCTGGCTCCTTGGGCGTGGGACCCATGTCCAGACATATGGCCATTTTTGTGCCTGGCGCAGTGCCAAGTGGGAAAGGGTGGTTTTGAGGCTGAAGGCGCCAGGAAAGCCTGCAGTCCCCAGGTCTGTGTTGCTACGCATGCGGTTCCCAAAGAGCTTTAGAACAAGGCATAGTTTTCCCTGCTGGCTCTTTGGGCGTGGGACCCATCTCCAGACATATGGCCATTTTTGTGCCTGGCGAGGCGCCAAGTGGGAAAGGGTGGTGTTGAGGCTGAAGGCGCCAGGAAAGCCTGCAGCCCCCAGGTGTGTGGGGCTACGCAAGCGGTTCCCAAGGAGCTTTAGAACAAGGCATAGTTTTCCCTGCTGGCTCTTTGGGCGTGGCACCCATCTCCAGATATATGGCCATTTTTGTGCCTGGCACGGCGCCAACTGGGAAAGGGTGGTTTTGAGGCTGAAGGCAGCAGGAAAGCCTCTAGCCCCCAAGTCTGTGGGGCTATGCAAGCGGTTCCCAAAGAGCTTTAAAACAAGGCATAGTTTTCCCTGCTGGCTCTTTGGACGTCGGACCAATCTCCAGACATATGGCCATTTTTGTGCCTGGCGCAGCGCCAAGAGGGAAAGGGTGGTTTTGAGGCTGAAGGCAGCAGGAACGCCTGCAGACCCAAGGTGTGTGAGGCCACGCCAGCGGTTCCCAAAGAGCTTTAGAACAAGGCATAGTTTTCCCTGCCGGCTCTTTGGGCGTGGGACCCATCTCCAGACATATGGCCATTTTTGTGCCTGGCGACGCGCCAAGTGGGAAAGGGTGGTTTTTAAGCTGAAGGCGCCAGGAAAGCCTGCAGCCCCCAGGTGTGTGGGGCTACGCAAGCGGTTCCCAAAGAGCTTTAGAACAAGGCATAGTTTTCCCTGCTGGCTCTTTGGGTGTAGGAATAATCTCCAGACATATTGCCATTTTTGTACCTGGCGGGGCGCCAAGTAGGAAAGGGTGGTTTTGAGGCTGCAGGCAGCAGGAAAGCCTGCAGCCCCCAGGTCTGTGGGGCTACGCAAGCGGTTCCCAAAGAGCTTTAGAACAAGGCATAGTTTTCCCTGCTGGCTCTTTGGGCGTGGGACCCATCTCCAGACATATGGTCATTTTTGTGCCTGGCGCGGCGCCAAGTTGGAAAGGGATTTTTGAGGCTGAAGGCGCCAGGAAAGCCTGCAGCCCCCAGGTCTGTGGGGCTACGCAAGCGGTTCCCAAAGAGCTTTAGAACAAGGCATAGTTTTCCCTGCTGGCTCTTTGGGCGTGGCACCCATGTCCAGACATATGGCCATTTTTGTGCCTAGCGCGGCGCCAAGTGGGAAAGGGTGGTTTTGAGGCTGAAGGCAGCAGGAAAGCCTGCAGCCCCCAGGACTCTGGGGCTACGCAAGCGGTTCCCAAAGAGCTTTAGAACAAGGCATATTTTTCCCCCCTGGCTCTTTGGGCGTGGGACCCATCTCCAGACATATGGCCATTTTTGTGCCTGGCGCGGCGCCATGTGGGTAAAGGGTGGTTTTGAGGATGAAGGCAGCAGGAAAGCCTGCAGCCCCCAGGTGTGTGGGGCTACGCAAGCGGTTCCCAAAGAGCTTTAGAACAAGGCATAATTTTCCCTGCTGGCTCTTTGGGTGTAGGAATAATCTCCAGACATATTGCCATTTTTGTACCTGGCGCAGCGCCAAGTGGGAAAGGGTGTTTTTGAGGCTGCAGGCAGCAGGAAAGCCTGCAGACCCAAGGTGTGTGAGGCCACGCCAGCGGTTCCCAAAGAGCTTTAGAACAAGGCATAGTTTTCCCTGCCGGCTCTTTGAGTGTGGGACCCATGTCCAGACATATGGCCATTTTTGTGCCTGGCGCGGCGCCATGTGGGAAAGGGTGGTTTTGAGGCTGCAGGCAGCAGGAAATCCTGCAGCCCCCAGGTCAGTGGGGCTACGCAAGCGGTTCCCAAAGAGCTTTAGAACAAGGCATAGTTTTCCCTGCTGGCTCTTTGGGCGTGGGACCCATGTCCAGACATATGGCCATTTTTGTGCGTGGCACGGCGCCAACTGGGAAAGGGTGGTTTTGAGGCTGAAGGCAGCAGGAAAGCCTCTAGCCCCCAAGTCTGTGGGGCTACGCAAGCGGTTCCCAAAGAGCTTTAAAACAAGGCATAGTTTTCCCTGCTGGCTCTTTGGGCGTGGGACCCCTCTACAGCCATATGGCAATTTTTGTGCCTGGCGCGGCGCGAAGTGGGAAAGTGTGGTTTTGAGGCTGAAGGCAGCAGGAAAGCCTTCAGCCCCCAGGTCTGTGGGGCTACGCAAGCGGTTCTCAAAGAGCTTTAGAACAAGGCATAGTTTTACCTGATTGCTCTTTGGGCGTGGGACCAATCTCCAGACATATGGCCATTTTTGTGCCTGGCGCGGCGACAAGTGATAAAGGGTGGTTTGGAGGCTGAAGGCAGCAGGAAAGCCTGCAGGCTTCAGGTGTTTGGTCTCCGCAAGCGGTTCTCAAAGAGCTTTAGAACAAGGCATAGTTTTCCCTGCTGGCTCCTTGGGCGTGGGACCCATGTCCAGACATATGGCCATTTTTGTGCCTGGCGCAGCGCCAAGTGGGAAAGCGTGGTTTTGAGGCTGAAGGCGCCAGGAAAGCCTGCAGTCCCCAGGTCTGTGTTGCTACGCATGCGGTTCCCAAAGAGATTTAGAACAAGGCATAGTTTTCCCTGCTGGCTCTTTGGGTGTGGGACCCATCTCCAGACATATGGCCATTTTTGTGCCTGGCGAGGCGCCAAGTGGGAAAGGGTGGTGTTGAGGCTGAAGGCGCCAGGAACTCCTGCAGCCCCCAGGTGTCTGGGGCTACGCAAGCGGTTCCCAAGGAGCTTTAGAACAAGGCATAGTTTTCCCTGCTGGCTCTTTGGGCGTGGCACCAATCGCCAGACATATGGCCAGTTTTGTGCCTGGCGCGGCGCCAAGTGGGAAAGGGTGGTTTTGAGGCTGAATGCAGCAGGAAAGCCTGCAGCCCCCAGGTGTGTGGGGCTACGCAAGCGGTCCCAAAGAGCTTTAGAACAAGGCATAGTTTTCCCTGCTGGCTCTTTTGGGCGTTGAACAAATCTCCAGACATATGGCCATTTTTGTGCCTGGCGCGGCACCACGTGGGAAAGAGTGGTTTTGAGGCTGAAGGCAGCTGGAAAGCCTGCAGCCCCCAGGTCTGTGGGGCTACGCAAGCGGTTCCCAAAGAGCTTTAGAACAAGGCATAGTTTTCCCTGTTGGCTCTTTGAGTGTGGGACCCATGTCCAGACATATGGCCATTTTTGTGCCTGGCGCGGCGCCATGTGGGAAAGGGTGGTTTTGAGGCTGCAGGCAGCAGGAAATCCTGCAGCCCCCAGGTCTGTGGGGCTACGCAAGCGGTTCCCAAAGAGCTTTAGAACAAGGCATAGTTTTCCCTGCTGGCTCTTTGGGCGTGGGACCCATCTCCAGACATATGGCCATTTTTGTGCCTGGCGCGGCGCCAAGTTGGAAAGGGATTTTTGAGGCTGAAGGCGCTAGGAAAGCCTGCGGCCCCCAGGTGTGTGGGGCTACGCAAGCGGTTCCGAAAGAGCTTTAGAACAAGGCATAGTTTTCCCTGCTGGCTCTTTGGGCGTGGGACCCATCTCCAGACATATGGCCATTTTTGTGCCTGGCGCGGCGCCAAGAGGGAAAGGGTGGTTTTGAGGCTGAAGGCGCCAGGAAAGCCTGCAGCCCCCAGGTCTGTGGGGCTACGCAAGCGGTTCCCAAAGAGCTTTAGAACAAGGCATATTTTTCCCCCCTGGCTCTTTGGGCGTGGGACCCATCTCCAGACATATGGCCATTTTTGTGCCTGGCGCGGCGCCATGTGGGTAAAGGGTGGTTTTGAGGCTGAAGGCAGCAGGAAAGCCTGCAGCCCCCAGGTGTGTGGGGCTACGCAAGCGGTTCCCAAAGAGCTTTAGAGCAAGGCATAATTTTCCCTGATGGCTCTTTGGGCGTGGGACCCATCTACAAACATATGGCCTCTTGCTAAGACTCTCCAGAGAGCCGTCCTCCAAACCAACACACATCTTGACATATCTCCCACATTGATCGCAGTATCTCCAGGAACGGCATTCGGGGAGCCAGAAACTTTTCTGCCTACACTGCCTGGGGACAGTTCCTCAAAACCAATATACATCCTGCTATATCTCCCACATGGAAAGTGCCAGGTGGGAAATGTAGGGCTTGTTCTCCCTGTCTTCGAGTACGACTTTCTGCTCTCCCCGTTACCTCTTTGCTGACATTCTCTCGAGAGAGTTGTGCTCCAAACGAAAGCACACCTTGACATATCTCCCACATGGAAAGTGCTATTAGGCAATTGTAGGATTTGATCGCAGTGTCTCTCCAGGAACGGCATTCAAGGAGCCAGGAACTTTTCTGCCTACACCGTCCATTGAGTTGTCCTCAAAACCAATATAGATCCTGCTATATCTCCCACATGGAAAGTGCCAGGAGGGAAAAGTGGGCATTATGCTTAGACTTTCTCGGAACTGCTTCAAATCAACTAGATATCTTTGTGCTGTAACTCTCCCAACAGCCAAACGCAAAAGCAGCAAACATCTCGCTGTATGTCCCACATCCAAAGTGCCAAGAGAGTAATGTAGAGCCTGCTGTCCCTGCCTTTGAGTACTGTTTTCACTGTCCCGGTTACCTCTTTGCTAACATTCTCTTCAGAGCTGCAGTGAAACCAGGAACCACGTGGAGAAGGCACCCGCACTGAAAATGACTGGAAGGAACATTGGGGCTTCTTCTCAGTGTCTCTGATGTCGGGTTTCACTGTCCCGGGAAAGTCTCTGCTAACACCCTGCAGAGCGCTGTGCCCAATATACAGAAACGTCTTGCGGTATCTCCTACAAGGAAGTGCCAAGAGGGACTTGTCGATCTTGTTCTCAGTGTCTCTGAGAATTGCTCTGATTATCACTTTTACCTCTTTGCTAAGACTCTCCAGAGAGCCGTCCTCCAAACCAACACACGTGTTGACATATCTCCCACATTGATCGCAGTGTCTCCAGAAACGGCAGTCGATGAGCCAGGAACTTTTCTCCCTACACTGTCCATTGAGTTGTCCTCAAAACCAATATACATCCTGCTATATCTCCTACATGGGAAGTGCCAGGTGGGAAACGTAGAGCTTGTTCTCCCTGTCTTCGAGTACTGCTTTCTACTCTCCCCGTTACCTCTTTGCTAACATTCTCCAGAGAGAGTTGTGCTCAAAAGCAAAGCACATATCAAGACATATCTCCCACGTGGAAAGTGCCAGCAGGGAAAGGTGGGGACTATTCTTGGACTCGGTAGGAAATGCTTCAAGTCACCTAATTATCTCTCTGCCTACTCTCTCCATAGAGCTAGGCGCAAAACCAACCAACAATCTTCTTGCTGTACCTCCAACATGGAAAGAGCCAGGAGGGACTTGTAGGGCTCGTTTCTCAGTGTCTCCAATAACGGCATTCAGTGTGCCACCAACTTTTGTTTCTACACCCTCGAGGAGTTCTCCTCAAAATCCATAAACGTCTTGTTATACGTAAAACAAGCAAAGGGCCAAAAGTGAATTGTATAGCTGTTCTCAGTGTCGCTGAGAATTGCTCTGATTATCCGTGTGACCTCTTTGCTAAGGCTCTCCAGAGAGCCGTTCTCCAAACCAACACACATCTTGACATCTCTCCCACATTGATCGCAGTATCTCCAGGAACGGCATTCGGGGAGCCAGAAACTTTTCTGCCTACACTGCCTGGGGACAGTTCCTCAAAACCAATATACATCCTGCTATATCTCCCACATGGAAAGTGCCAGGTTGGAAATGTAGGGCTTGTTCTCCCTGTCTTCGAGTACGACTTTCTACTCTCCCCGTTACCTCTTTGCTAAATTCTCTCGAGAGAGTTGTGCTCCAAACGAAAGCACACCTTGACATATCTCCCACAGGGAAAGTGCTATTAGGCAATTGTAGGATTTGATCGCAGTGTCTCTCCAGGAACGGCATTCAAGGAGCCAGGAACTTTTCTGCCTACACCGTCCATTGAGTTGTCCTCAAAACCAATATAGATCCTGCTATATCTCCCACATGGAAAGTGCCAGGAGGGAAAAGTGGGCATTATGCTTAGACTTTCTCGGAACTGCTTCAAATCAACTAGATATCTTTGTGCTGTAACTCTCCCAACAGCCAAACGCAAAAGCAGCAAACATCTCGCTGTATGTCCCACATCCAAAGTGCCAAGAGAGTAATGTAGAGCCTGCTGTCCCTGCCTTTGAGTACTGTTTTCACTGTCCCGGTTACCTCTTTGCTAACATTCTCTTCAGAGCTGCAGTGAAACCAGGAACCACGTGGAGAAGGCACCCGCACTGAAAATGACTGGAAGGAACATTGGGGCTTCTTCTCAGTGTCTCTGATGTCGGGTTTCACTGTCCCGGGAAAGTCTCTGCTAACACCCTGCAGAGCGCTGTGCCCAATATACAGAAACGTCTTGCGGTATCTCCTACAAGGAAAGTGCCAAGAGGGACTTGTCGATCTTGTTCTCAGTGTCTCTGAGAATTGCTCTGATTATCACTTTTACCTCTTTGCTAAGACTCTCCAGAGAGCCGTCCTCCAAACCAACACACGTGTTGACATATCTCCCACATTGATCGCAGTGTCTCCAGAAACGGCAGTCGATGAGCCAGGAACTTTTCTCCCTACACTGTCCATTGAGTTGTCCTCAAAACCAATATACATCCTGCTATATCTCCTACATGGGAAGTGCCAGGTGGGAAACGTAGAGCTTGTTCTCCCTGTCTTCGAGTACTGCTTTCTACTCTCCCCGTTACCTCTTTGCTAACATTCTCCAGAGAGAGTTGTGCTCAAAAGCAAAGCACATATCAAGACATATCTCCCACGTGGAAAGTGCCAGCAGGGAAAGGTGGGGACTATTCTTGGACTCGGTAGGAAATGCTTCAAGTCACCTAATTATCTCTCTGCCTACTCTCTCCATAGAGCTAGGCGCAAAACCAACCAACAATCTTCTTGCTGTACCTCCAACATGGAAAGAGCCAGGAGGGACTTGTAGGGCTCGTTTCTCAGTGTCTCCAATAACGGCATTCAGTGTGCCACCAACTTTTGTTTCTACACCCTCGAGGAGTTCTCCTCAAAATCCATAAACGTCTTGTTATACGTAAAACAAGCAAAGGGCCAAAAGTGAATTGTATAGCTGTTCTCAGTGTCGCTGAGAATTGCTCTGATTATCCGTGTGACCTCTTTGCTAAGACTCTCCAGAGAGCCGTCCTCCAAACCAACACACATCTTGACATCTCTCCCACATTGATCTCAGTATCTCCAGGAACGGCATTCGGGGAGCCAGAAACTTTTCTGCCTACACTGCCTGGGGACAGTTCCTCAAAACCAATATACATCCTGCTATATCTCCCACATGGAAAGTGCCAGGTGGGAAATGTAGGGCTTGTTCTCCCTGTCTTCGAGTACGACTTTCTACTCTCCCCGTTACCTCTTTGCTAAATTCTCTCGAGAGAGTTGTGCTCCAAACGAAAGCACACCTTGACATATCTCCCACAGGGAAAGTGCTATTAGGCAATTGTAGGATTTGATCGCAGTGTCTCTCCAGGAACGGCATTCAAGGAGCCAGGAACTTTTCTGCCTACACCGTCCATTGAGTTGTCCTCAAAACCAATATAGATCCTGCTATATCTCCCACATGGAAAGTGCCAGGAGGGAAAAGTGGGCATTATGCTTAGACTTTCTCGGAACTGCTTCAAATCAACTAGATATCTTTGTGCTGTAACTCTCCCAACAGCCAAACGCAAAAGCAGCAAACATCTCGCTGTATGTCCCACATCCAAAGTGCCAAGAGAGTAATGTAGAGCCTGCTGTCCCTGCCTTTGAGTACTGTTTTCACTGTCCCGGTTACCTCTTTGCTAACATTCTCTTCAGAGCTGCAGTGAAACCAGGAACCACGTGGAGAAGGCACCCGCACTGAAAATGACTGGAAGGAACATTGGGGCTTCTTCTCAGTGTCTCTGATGTCGGGTTTCACTGTCCCGGGAAAGTCTCTGCTAACACCCTGCAGAGCGCTGTGCCCAATATACAGAAACGTCTTGCGGTATCTCCTACAAGGAAAGTGCCAAGAGGGACTTGTCGATCTTGTTCTCAGTGTCTCTGAGAATTGCTCTGATTATCACTTTTACCTCTTTGCTAAGACTCTCCAGAGAGCCGTCCTCCAAACCAACACACGTGTTGACATATCTCCCACATTGATCGCAGTGTCTCCAGAAACGGCAGTCGATGAGCCAGGAACTTTTCTCCCTACACTGTCCATTGAGTTGTCCTCAAAACCAATATACATCCTGCTATATCTCCTACATGGGAAGTGCCAGGTGGGAAACGTAGAGCTTGTTCTCCCTGTCTTCGAGTACTGCTTTCTACTCTCCCCGTTACCTCTTTGCTAACATTCTCCAGAGAGAGTTGTGCTCAAAAGCAAAGCACATATCAAGACATATCTCCCACGTGGAAAGTGCCAGCAGGGAAAGGTGGGGACTATTCTTGGACTCGGTAGGAAATGCTTCAAGTCACCTAATTATCTCTCTGCCTACTCTCTCCATAGAGCTAGGCGCAAAACCAACCAACAATCTTCTTGCTGTACCTCCAACATGGAAAGAGCCAGGAGGGACTTGTAGGGCTCGTTTCTCAGTGTCTCCAATAACGGCATTCAGTGTGCCACCAACTTTTGTTTCTACACCCTCGAGGAGTTCTCCTCAAAATCCATAAACGTCTTGTTATACGTAAAACAAGCAAAGGGCCAAAAGTGAATTGTATAGCTGTTCTCAGTGTCGCTGAGAATTGCTCTGATTATCCGTGTGACCTCTTTGCTAAGACTTTCCAGAGAGCCGTCCTCCAAACCAACACACATCTTGACATCTCTCCCACATTGATCTCAGTATCTCCAGGAACGGCATTCGGGGAGCCAGAAACTTTTCTGCCTACACTGCCTGGGGACAGTTCCTCAAAACCAATATACATCCTGCTATATCTCCCACATGGAAAGTGCCAGGTGGGAAATGTAGGGCTTGTTCTCCCTGTCTTCGAGTACGACTTTCTACTCTCCCCGTTACCTCTTTGCTAAATTCTCTCGAGAGAGTTGTGCTCCAGACGAAAGCACACCTTGACATATCTCCCACAGGGAAAGTGCTATTAGGCAATTGTAGGATTTGATCGCAGTGTCTCTCCAGGAACGGCATTCAAGGAGCCAGGAACTTTTCTGCCTACACCGTCCATTGAGTTGTCCTCAAAACCAATATAGATCCTGCTATATCTCCCACATGGAAAGTGCCAGGAGGGAAAAGTGGGCATTATGCTTAGACTTTCTCGGAACTGCTTCAAATCAACTAGATATCTTTGTGCTGTAACTCTCCCAACAGCCAAACGCAAAAGCAGCAAACATCTCGCTGTATGTCCCACATCCAAAGTGCCAAGAGAGTAATGTAGAGCCTGCTGTCCCTGCCTTTGAGTACTGTTTTCACTGTCCCGGTTACCTCTTTGCTAACATTCTCTTCAGAGCTGCAGTGAAACCAGGAACCACGTGGAGAAGGCACCCGCACTGAAAATGACTGGAAGGAACATTGGGGCTTCTTCTCAGTGTCTCTGATGTCGGGTTTCACTGTCCCGGGAAAGTCTCTGCTAACACCCTGCAGAGCGCTGTGCCCAATATACAGAAACGTCTTGCGGTATCTCCTACAAGGAAAGTGCCAAGAGGGACTTGTCGATCTTGTTCTCAGTGTCTCTGAGAATTGCTCTGATTATCACTTTTACCTCTTTGCTAAGACTCTCCAGAGAGCCGTCCTCCAAACCAACACACGTGTTGACATAGCTCCCACATTGATCGCAGTGTCTCCAGAAACGGCAGTCGATGAGCCAGGAACTTTTCTCCCTACACTGTCCATTGAGTTGTCCTCAAAACCAATATACATCCTGCTATATCTCCTACATGGGAAGTGCCAGGTGGGAAACGTAGAGCTTGTTCTCCCTGTCTTCGAGTACTGCTTTCTACTCTCCCCGTTACCTCTTTGCTAACATTCTCCAGAGAGAGTTGTGCTCAAAAGCAAAGCACATATCAAGACATATCTCCCACGTGGAAAGTGCCAGCAGGGAAAGGTGGGGACTATTCTTGGACTCGGTAGGAAATGCTTCAAGTCACCTAATTATCTCTCTGCCTACTCTCTCCATAGAGCTAGGCGCAAAACCAACCAACAATCTTCTTGCTGTACCTCCAACATGGAAAGAGCCAGGAGGGACTTGTAGGGCTCGTTTCTCAGTGTCTCCAATAACGGCATTCAGTGTGCCACCAACTTTTGTTTCTACACCCTCGAGGAGTTCTCCTCAAAATCCATAAACGTCTTGTTATACGTAAAACAAGCAAAGGGCCAAAAGTGAATTGTATAGCTGTTCTCAGTGTCGCTGAGAATTGCTCTGATTATCCGTGTGACCTCTTTGCTAAGACTCTCCAGAGAGCCGTCCTCCAAACCAACACACATCTTGACATCTCTCCCACATTGATCTCAGTATCTCCAGGAACGGCATTCGGGGAGCCAGAAACTTTTCTGCCTACACTGCCTGGGGACAGTTCCTCAAAACCAATATACATCCTGCTATATCTCCCACATGGAAAGTGCCAGGTGGGAAATGTAGGGCTTGTTCTCCCTGTCTTCGAGTACGACTTTCTACTCTCCCCGTTACCTCTTTGCTAAATTCTCTCGAGAGAGTTGTGCTCCAAACGAAAGCACACCTTGACATATCTCCCACAGGGAAAGTGCTATTAGGCAATTGTAGGATTTGATCGCAGTGTCTCTCCAGGAACGGCATTCAAGGAGGCAGGAACTTTTCTGCCTACACCGTCCATTGAGTTGTCCTCAAAACCAATATAGATCCTGCTATATCTCCCACATGGAAAGTGCCAGGAGGGAAAAGTGGGGATTATGCTTAGACTTTCTCGGAACTGCTTCAAATCAACTAGATATCTTTGTGCTGTAACTCTCCCAACAGCCAAACGCAAAAGCAGCAAACATCTCGCTGTATGTCCCACATCCAAAGTGCCAAGAGAGTAATGTAGAGCCTGCTGTCCCTGCCTTTGAGTACTGTTTTCACTGTCCCGGTTACCTCTTTGCTAACATTCTCTTCAGAGCTGCAGTGAAACCAGGAACCACGTGGAGAAGGCACCCGCACTGAAAATGACTGGAAGGAACATTGGGGCTTCTTCTCAGTGTCTCTGATGTCGGGTTTCACTGTCCCGGGAAAGTCTCTGCTAACACCCTGCAGAGCGCTGTGCCCAATATACAGAAACGTCTTGCGGTATCTCCTACAAGGAAGTGCCAAGAGGGACTTGTCGATCTTGTTCTCAGTGTCTCTGAGAATTGCTCTGATTATCACTTTTACCTCTTTGCTAAGACTCTCCAGAGAGCCGTCCTCCAAACCAACACACGTGTTGACATATCTCCCACATTGATCGCAGTGTCTCCAGAAACGGCAGTCGATGAGCCAGGAACTTTTCTCCCTACACTGTCCATTGAGTTGTCCTCAAAACCAATATACATCCTGCTATATCTCCCACATGGGAAGTGCCAGGTGGGAAACGTAGAGCTTGTTCTCCCTGTCTTCGAGTACTGCTTTCTACTCTCCCCGTTACCTCTTTGCTAACATTCTCCAGAGAGAGTTGTGCTCAAAAGCAAAGCACATATCAAGACATATCTCCCACGTGGAAAGTGCCAGCAGGGAAAGTTGGGGACTATTCTTGGACTCGATAGGAAATGCTTCAAGTCACCTAATTATCTCTCTGCCTACTCTCTCCATAGAGCTAGGCGCAAAACCAACCAACAATCTTCTTGCTGTACCTCCAACATGGAAAGAGCCAGGAGGGACTTGTAGGGCTCGTTTCTCAGTGTCTCCAATAACGGCATTCAGTGTGCCACCAACTTTTGTTTCTACACCCTCGAGGAGTTCTCCTCAAAATCCATAAACGTCTTGTTATACGTAAAACAAGCAAAGGGCCAAAAGTGAATTGTATAGCTGTTCTCAGTGTCGCTGAGAATTGCTCTGATTATCCGTGTGACCTCTTTGCTAAGGCTCTCCAGAGAGCCGTCCTCCAAACCAACACACATCTTGACATATCTCCCACATTGATCGCAGTATCTCCAGGAACGGCATTCGGGGAGCCAGAAACTTTTCTGCCTACACTGTCTGGGGACAGTTCCTCAAAACCAATATACATCCTGCTATATCTCCCACATGGAAAGTGCCAGGTGGGAAATGTAGGGCTTGTTCTCCCTGTCTTCGAGTACGACTTTCTACTCTCCCCGTTACCTCTTTGCTAACATTCTCTCGAGAGAGTTGTGCTCCAAACGAAAGCACACCTTGACATATCTCCCACAGGGAAAGTGCTATTAGGCAATTGTAGGATTTGATCGCAGTGTCTCTCCAGGAACGGCATTCAAGGAGCCAGGAATTTTTCTGCCTACACCGTCCATTGAGTTGTCCTCAAAACCAATATAGATCCTGCTATATCTCCCACATGGAAAGTGCCAGGAGGGAAAAGTGGGCATTATGCTTAGACTTTCTCGGAACTGCTTCAAATCAACTAGATATCTTTGTGCTGTAACTCTCCCAACAGCCAAACGCAAAAGCAGCAAACATCTCGCTGTATGTCCCACATCCAAAGTGCCAAGAGAGTAATGTAGAGCCTGCTGTCCCTGCCTTTGAGTACTGTTTTCACTGTCCCGGTTACCTCTTTGCTAACATTCTCTTCAGAGCTGCAGTGAAACCAGGAACCACGTGGAGAAGGCACCCGCACTGAAAATGACTGGAAGGAACATTGGGGCTTCTTCTCAGTGTCTCTGATGTCGGGTTTCACTGTCCCGGGAAAGTCTCTGCTAACACCCTGCAGAGCGCTGTGCCCAATATACAGAAACGTCTTGCGGTATCTCCTACAAGGAAAGTGCCAAGAGGGACTTGTCGATCTTGTTCTCAGTGTCTCTCACCCTGCAGAGCGCTGTGCCCTATATACACAAAAATCTTGCGCTATCTCAAACATGTAAAGAGCCAGGAGAGAATTGCAGGAAATCATCGCAGTGCCTCCAAGAACGGCATTCAATGTGCCAGAAACTTTCCTGCCCACAGTCTCCAGGGAGATTTCCTCAAAACCAATAAGCATCCTGCTATATCTCCCACATGGAAAGTGCCAGCAGGGAAAAATGGGGACTGTTCTTAGACTCGATAGGATCTGCTTCAAGTCACCTACTTATCTCCATGGTTACACTCTTCACAGAGACAGGTGCAAAACAATCAAAAATTCATCTTCCTGTGTCTCCAACATGGAAAGAGCCAGGAGTGAATTCTAGGGCTTCTTCCCAGTGTCTCTCAGAATTGTTCTCATTACACCGCCTATATCTCTGCTAAGACGCTTGCATTGCCCAGAGACGTAAAACATCTTTGGGCGTGGGACAAATCTCCAGACATATGGCCATTTTTCTGCCTGGCGGGGCGCCAAGTGGGAAAGGGTGGTTTTGCGGCTGAAGGCAGCAGGAAAGCCTGCAGCCCCCAGGTGTGTGAGGCCACGCCAGCGGTTCCCAAAGAGCTTTAGAACAAGGCATAGTTTTCCCTGATGGCTCTTTGAGCGTGGGACCCATGTCCAGACATATGACAATTTTTGTGCCTGGCGCGGCGCCATGTGGGAAAGGGTGGTTTTGAGGGTGAAGGCAGCAGGAAAGCCTCCAGCCCCCAGGTCAGTGGGGCTACGCAAGCGGTTCCCAAAGAGCATAAGAACAAGGCATAGTTTTCCCTGCTGGCTCTTTGGGCGTGGGACCGATCTCCAGACATATGGCCATTTTTGTGCCTGGCACGGCGCCTAGTTGGAAAGGGTTTTTTGAGGCTGAAGGCACCAGGAAACCCTGCAGCCCCCAGGTCTGTGGGGCTACGCAACCGGTTCCCAAAGAGCTTTAGAACAAGGCATAGTTTTACCTGATTGCTCTTTGGGCGTGGGACCAATCTCCAGACATATGGCCATTTTTGTGCCTGGCGCGGCGACAAGTGATAAAGGGTGGTTTGGAGGCTGAAGGCAGCAGGAAAGCCTGCAGGCTTCAGGTGTTTGGTCTCCGCAAGCGGTTCTCAAAGAGCTTTAGAACAAGGCATAGTTTTCCCTGCTGGCTCCTTGGGCGTGGGACCCGTCTCCAGACATATGGCCATTTTTGTGCCTGGCGCAGCGCCAAGTGGGAAAGGGTGGTTTTGAGGCTGAAGGCGCCAGGAAAGCCTGCAGTCCCCAGGTCTGTGTTGCTACGCATGCGGTTCCCAAAGAGATTTAGAACAAGGCATAGTTTTCCCTGCTGGCTCTTTGGGTGTGGGACCCATCTCCAGACATATGGCCATTTTTGTGCCTGGCGAGGCGCCAAGTGGGAAAGGGTTGTGTTGAGGCTGAAGGCGCCAGGAACTCCTGCAGCCCCCAGGTGTCTGGGGCTACGCAAGCGGTTCCCAAGGAGCTTTAGAACAAAGCATATTTTTCCCTGCTGGCTCTTTGGGCGTGGCACCAATCGCCAGACATATGGCCAGTTTTGTGCCTGGCGCGGCGCCAAGTGGGAAAGGGTGGTTTTGAGGCTGAATGCAGCAGGAAAGCCTGCAGCCCCAGGTGTGTGGGGCTACGCAAGCGGTTCCCAAAGAGCTTTAGAACAAGGCATATTTTTCCCCCCTGGCTCTTTTGGGCGTGGAACAAATCTCCAGACATATGGCCATTTTTGTGCCTGGCACGGTGCCAAGTGGGAAAGAGTGGTTTTGAGGCTGCAGGCAGCAGGAAATCCTGCAGCCCCCAGGTCAGTGGGGCTACGCAAGCGGTTCCCAAAGAGCTTTAGAACAAGGCATAGTTTTCCCTGCTGGCTCTTTGGGTGTGGGACCCATCTCCAGACATATGGTCATTTTTGTGCCTGGCGAGGCGCCAAGTGGGAAAGGGTGGTGTTGAGGCTGAAGGCGCCAGGAACTCCTGCAGCCCCCAGGTGTCTGGGGCTACGCAAGCGGTTCCCAAGGAGCTTTAGAACAAGGCATAGTTTTCCCTGCTGGCTCTTTGGGCGTGGCACCAATCGCCAGACATATGGCCAGTTTTGTGCCTGGCGCGGCGCCAAGTGGGAAAGGGTGGTTTTGAGGCTGAATGCAGCAGGAAAGCCTGCAGCCCCCAGGTGTGTGGGGCTACGCAAGTGGTTCCCAAAGAGCTTTAGAACAAGGCATAGTTTTCCCTGCTGGCTCTTTTGGGCGTGGAACAAATCTCCAGACATATGGCCATTTTTGTGCCTGGCGCGGCACCACGTGGGAAAGAGTGGTTTTGAGGCTGAAGGCAGCAGGAAAGCCTGCAGCCCCCAGGTCTGTGGGGCTACGCAAGCGGTTCCCAAAGAGCTTTAGATCAAGGCATAGTTTTCCCTGCTGGCTCTTTGGGTGTAGGAATAATCTCCAGACATATTGCCATTTTTGTACCTGGCGGGGCGCCAAGTAGGAAAGGGTGGTTTTGAGGCTGAAGGCGCCAGGAAAGCCTGCAGCCCCCAGGTCTGTGGGGCTACGCAAGCGGTTCCCAAAGAGCTTTAGAACAAGGCATAGTTTTCCCTGCTGGCTCTTTGGGCGTGGCACCCATCTCCAGACATATGGCCATTTTTGTGCCTGGCGCGGCGCCAAGTGGGAAAGGGTGGTTTTGAGGCTGAAGGCAGCAGGAAAGCCTGCACCCCCCAGGTGTGTGGGGCTACGCAAGCGGTTCCCAAAGAGCTTTAGAACAAGGCATAATTTTCCCTGCTGGCTCTTTGGGTGTAGGAATAATCTCCAGACATATTGCCATTTTTGTACCTGGCGCAGCGCCAAGTGGGAAAGGGTGTTTTTGAGGCTGCAGGCAGCAGGAAAGCCTGCAGACCCAAGGTGTGTGAGGCCACGCCAGCGGTTCCCAAAGAGCTTTAGAACAAGGCATAGTTTTCCCTGCTGGCTCTTTGAGTGTGGGACCCATGTCCAGACATATGGCCATTTTTGTGCCTGGCGCGGCGCCATGTGGGAAAGGGTGGTTTTGAGGCTGCAGGCAGCAGGAAATCCTGCAGCCCCCAGGTCAGTGGGGCTACGCAAGCGGTTCCCAAAGAGCTTTAGAACAAGGCATAGTTTTCCCTGCTGGCTCTTTGGGCGTGGGACCCATCTCCAGACATATGGCCATTTTTGTGCCTGGCGAGGCGCCAAGTGGGAAAGGGTGGTGTTGAGGCTGAAGGCGCCAGGAAACCCTGCAGCCCCCAGGTGTGTGGGGCCACGCAAGCGGTTCCCAAAGAGCTTTAGAACAAGGCATAGTTTTCCCTGCTGGCTCTTTTGGGCGTGGAACAAATCTCCAGACATATGACCATTTTTGTGCCTGGAGCGGCACCACGTGGGAAAGGGTGGTTTTGAGGCTGCAGGCAGCAGGAAATCCTGCAGCCCCCAGGTCTGTGGGGCTACGCAAGCGGTGCCCAAAGAGCTTTAGAACAAGGCATAGTTTTCCCTGCTGGCTCTTTGGGCGTGGGACCCATCTCCAGACATATGGCCATTTTTGTGCCTGGCGCGGCGCCAAGTTGGAAAGGGATTTTTGAGGCTGAAGGCGCTAGGAAAGCCTGCAGCCCCCAGGTGTGTGGGGCTACGCAAGCGGTTCCCAAAGAGCTTTAGAACAAGGCATAGTTTTCCCTGCTGGCTCTTTGGGCGTGGGACCCATCTCCAGACATATGGCCATTTTTGTGCCTGGCGCGGCGACAAGTGATAAAGGGTGGTTTGGAGGCTGAAGGCAGCAGGAAAGCCTGCAGGCTTCAGGTGTTTGGTCTCCGCAAGCGGTTCTCAAAGAGCTTTAGAACAAGGCATAGTTTTCCCTGCTGGCTCCTTGGGCGTGGGACCCATCTCCAGACATATGGCCATTTTTGTGCCTGGCGCAGCGCCAAGTGGGAAAGCGTGGTTTTGAGGCTGAAGGCAGCAGGAAAGCCTGCAGTCCCCAGGTCTGTGTTGCTACGCATGCGGTTCCCAAAGAGATTTAGAACAAGGCATAGTTTTCCCTGCTGGCTCTTTGGGTGTGGGACCCATCTCCAGACATATGGCCATTTTTGTGCCTGGCGAGGCGCCAAGTGGGAAAGGGTGGTGTTGAGGCTGAAGGCGCCAGGAACTCCTGCAGCCCCCAGGTGTCTGGGGCTACGCAAGCGGTTCCCAAAGAGCTTTAGAACAAGGCATAGTTTTCCCTGCTGGCTCTTTGGGCGTGGCACCAATCGCCAGACATATGGCCATTTTTGTGCCTGGCGCGGCGCCAAGTGGGAAAGGGTGGTTTTGAGGCTGAAGGCAGCAGGAAAGCCTGCAGCCCCCAGGTCTGTGGGGCTAGGCATGCGGTTCCCAAAGAGCTTTAGAACAAGGCATAGTTTTCCCTGCTGGCTCTTTGGGTGTAGGAATAATCTCCAGACATATTGCCATTTTTGTACCTGGCGGGGCGCCAAGTAGGAAAGGGTGGTTTTGAGGCTGAAGGCGCCAGGAAAGCCTGCAGCCCCCAGGTCTGTGGGGCTACGCAAGCGGTTCCCAAAGAGCTTTAGAACAAGGCATAGTTTTCCCTGCTGGCTCTTTGGGCGTGGCACCCATCTCCAGACATATGGCCATTTTTGTGCCTGGCGCGGCGCCAAGTGGGAAAGGGTGGTTTTGAGGCTGAAGGCAGCAGGAAAGCCTGCAGCCCCCAGGTCTGTGGGGCTACGCAAGCTGTTCCCAAAGAGCTTTAGAACAAGGCATATTTTTCCCCCCTGGCTCTTTGGGCGTGGGACCAATCTCCAGACATATGGCCATTTTTGTGCCTGGCGCGGCGCCATGTGGGTAAAGGGTGGTTTTGAGGCTGAAGGCAGCAGGAAAGCCTGAAGCCCCCAGGTGTGTGGGGCTACGCAAGCGGTTCCCAAAGAGCTTTAGAACAAGGCATAATTTTCCCTGATGGCTCTTTGGGCGTGGGACCCATCTACAAACATATGGCCTCTTGCTAAGACTCTCCAGAGAGCCGTCCTCCAAACCAACACACATCTTGACATATCTCCCACATTGATCGCAGTATCTCCAGGAACGGCATTCGGGGAGCCAGAAACTTTTCTGCCTACACTGTCTGGGGACCGTTCATCAAAACCAATATACATCCTGCTATATCTCCCACATGGAAAGTGCCAGGTGGGAAATGTAGGGCTTGTTCTCCCTGTCTTCGAGTACGACTTTCTGCTCTCCCCGTTACCTCTTTGCTGACATTCTCTCGAGAGAGTTGTGCTCCAAACGAAAGCACACCTTGACATATCTCCCACATGGAAAGTGCTATTAGGCAATTGTAGGATTTGATCGCAGTGTCTCGCCAGGAACGGCATTCAAGGAGCCAGGAACTTTTCTGCCTACACCGTCCATTGAGTTGTCCTCAAAACCAATATAGATCCTGCTATATCTCCCACAGGAAAGTGTCAGGAGGGAAAAGTGGGGGATTATGCTTAGACTTTCTCGGAACTGCTTCAAATCAACTAGATATCTTTGTGCTGTAACTCTCCCAACAGCCAAACGCAAAAGCAGCAAACATCTCGCTGTATGTCCCACATCCAAAGTGCCAAGAGAGTAATGTAGAGCCTGCTGTCCCTGCCTTTGAGTACTGTTTTCACTGTCCCGGTTACCTCTTTGCTAACATTCTCTTCAGAGCTGCAGTGAAACCAGGAACCACGTGGAGAAGGCACCCGCACTGAAAATGACTGGAAGGAACATTGGGGCTTCTTCTCAGTGTCTCTGATGTCGGGTTTCACTGTCCCGGGAAAGTCTCTGCTAACACCCTGCAGAGCGCTGTGCCCAATATACAGAAACGTCTTGCGGTATCTCCTACAAGGAAAGTGCCAAGAGGGACTTGTCGATCTTGTTCTCAGTGTCTCTGAGAATTGCTCTGATTATCACTTTTACCTCTTTGCTAAGACTCTCCAGAGAGCCGTCCTCCAAACCAACACACGTGTTGACATATCTCCCACATTGATCGCAGTGTCTCCAGAAACGGCAGTCGATGAGCCAGGAACTTTTCTCCCTACACTGTCCATTGAGTTGTCCTCAAAACCAATATACATCCTGCTATATCTCCCACATGGGAAGTGCCAGGTGGGAAACGTAGAGCTTGTTCTCCCTGTCTTCGAGTACTGCTTTCTACTCTCCCCGTTACCTCTTTGCTAACATTCTCCAGAGAGAGTTGTGCTCAAAAGCAAAGCACATATCAAGACATATCTCCCACGTGGAAAGTGCCAGCAGGGAAAGTTGGGGACTATTCTTGGACTCGATAGGAAATGCTTCAAGTCACCTAATTATCTCTCTGCCTACTCTCTCCATAGAGCTAGGCGCAAAACCAACCAACAATCTTCTTGCTGTACCTCCAACATGGAAAGAGCCAGGAGGGACTTGTAGGGCTCGTTTCTCAGTGTCTCCAATAACGGCATTCAGTGTGCCACCAACTTTTGTTTCTACACCCTCGAGGAGTTCTCCTCAAAATCCATAAACGTCTTGTTATACGTAAAACAAGCAAAGGGCCAAAAGTGAATTGTATAGCTGTTCTCAGTGTCGCTGAGAATTGCTCTGATTATCCGTGTGACCTCTTTGCTAAGACTCTCCAGAGAGCCGTCCTCCAAACCAACACACATCTTGACATATCTCCCACATTGATCGCAGTATCTCCAGGAACGGCATTCGGGGAGCCAGAAACTTTTCTGCCTACACTGTCTGGGGACAGTTCCTCAAAACCAATATACATCCTGCTATATCTCCCACATGGAAAGTGCCAGGTGGGAAATGTAGGGCTTGTTCTCCCTGTCTTCGAGTACGACTTTCTACTCTCCCCGTTACCTCTTTGCTAACATTCTCTCGAGAGAGTTGTGCTCCAAACGAAAGCACACCTTGACATATCTCCCACATGGAAAGTGCTATTAGGCAATTGTAGGATTTGATCGCAGTGTCTCTCCAGGAACGGCATTCAAGGAGCCAGGAATTTTTCTGCCTACACCGTCCATTGAGTTGTCCTCAAAACCAATATAGATCCTGCTATATCTCCCACATGGAAAGTGCCAGGAGGGAAAAGTGGGGATTATGCTTAGACTTTCTCGGAACTGCTTCAAATCAACTAGATATCTTTGTGCTGTAACTCTCCCAACAGCCAAACGCAAAAGCAGCAAACATCTCGCTGTATGTCCCACATCCAAAGTGCCAAGAGAGTAATGTAGAGCCTGCTGTCCCTGTCTTTGAGTACTGTTTTCACTGTCCCGGTTACCTCTTTGCTAACATTCTCTTCAGAGCTGCAGTGAAACCAGGAACCACGTGGAGAAGGCACCCGCACTGAAAATGACTGGAAGGAACATTGGGGCTTCTTCTCAGTGTCTCTGATGTCGGGTTTCACTGTCCCGGGAAAGTCTCTGCTAACACCCTGCAGAGCGCTGTGCCCAATATACAGAAACGTCTTGCGGTATCTCCTACAAGGAAAGTGCCAAGAGGGACTTGTCGATCTTGTTCTCAGTGTCTCTGAGAATTGCTCTGATTATCACTTTTACCTCTTTGCTAAGACTCTCCAGAGAGCCGTCCTCCAAACCAACACACGTGTTGACATATCTCCCACATTGATCGCAGTGTCTCCAGAAACGGCAGTCGATGAGCCAGGAACTTTTCTCCCTACACTGTCCATTGAGTTGTCCTCAAAACCAATATACATCCTGCTATATCTCCCACATGGGAAGTGCCAGGTGGGAAACGTAGAGCTTGTTCTCCCTGTCTTCGAGTACTGCTTTCTACTCTCCCCGTTACCTCTTTGCTAACATTCTCCAGAGAGAGTTGTGCTCAAAAGCAAAGCACATATCAAGACATATCTCCCACGTGGAAAGTGCCAGCAGGGAAAGTTGGGGACTATTCTTGGACTCGATAGGAAATGCTTCAAGTCACCTAATTATCTCTCTGCCTACTCTCTCCATAGAGCTAGGCGCAAAACCAACCAACAATCTTCTTGCTGTACCTCCAACATGGAAAGAGCCAGGAGGGACTTGTAGGGCTCGTTTCTCAGTGTCTCCAATAACGGCATTCAGTGTGCCACCAACTTTTGTTTCTACACCCTCGAGGAGTTCTCCTCAAAATCCATAAACGTCTTGTTATACGTAAAACAAGCAAAGGGCCAAAAGTGAATTGTATAGCTGTTCTCAGTGTCGCTGAGAATTGCTCTGATTATCCGTGTGACCTCTTTGCTAAGGCTCTCCAGAGAGCCGTCCTCCAAACCAACACACATCTTGACATATCTCCCACATTGATCGCAGTATCTCCAGGAACGGCATTCGGGGAGCCAGAAACTTTTCTGCCTACACTGTCTGGGGACAGTTCCTCAAAACCAATATACATCCTGCTATATCTCCCACATGGAAAGTGCCAGGTGGGAAATGTAGGGCTTGTTCTCCCTGTCTTCGAGTACGACTTTCTACTCTCCCCGTTACCTCTTTGCTAACATTCTCTCGAGAGAGTTGTGCTCCAAACGAAAGCACACCTTGACATATCTCCCACAGGGAAAGTGCTATTAGGCAATTGTAGGATTTGATCGCAGTGTCTCTCCAGGAACGGCATTCAAGGAGCCAGGAATTTTTCTGCCTACACCGTCCATTGAGTTGTCCTCAAAACCAATATAGATCCTGCTATATCTCCCACATGGAAAGTGCCAGGAGGGAAAAGTGGGGATTATGCTTAGACTTTCTCGGAACTGCTTCAAATCAACTAGATATCTTTGTGCTGTAACTCTCCCAGCAGCCAAACGCAAAAGCAGCAAACATCTCGCTGTATGTCCCACATCCAAAGTGCCAAGAGAGTAATGTAGAGCCTGCTGTCCCTGTCTTTGAGTACTGTTTTCACTGTCCCGGTTACCTCTTTGCTAACATTCTCTTCAGAGCTGCAGTGAAACCAGGAACCACGTGGAGAAGGCACCCGCACTGAAAATGACTGGAAGGAACATTGGGGCTTCTTCTCAGTGTCTCTGATGTCGGGTTTCACTGTCCCGGGAAAGTCTCTGCTAACACCCTGCAGAGCGCTGTGCCCAATATACAGAAACGTCTTGCGGTATCTCCTACAAGGAAAGTGCCAAGAGGGACTTGTCGATCTTGTTCTCAGTGTCTCTCACCCTGCAGAGCGCTGTGCCCTATATACACAAAAATCTTGCGCTATCTCAAACATGTAAAGAGCCAGGAGAGAATTGCAGGAAATCATCGCAGTGCCTCCAAGAACGGCATTCAATGTGCCAGAAACTTTCCTGCCCACAGTCTCCAGGGAGATTTCCTCAAAACCAATAAGCATCCTGCTATATCTCCCACATGGAAAGTGCCAGCAGGGAAAAATGGGGACTGTTCTTAGACTCGATAGGATCTGCTTCAAGTCACCTACTTATCTCCATGGTTACACTCTTCACAGAGACAGGTGCAAAACAATCAAAAATTCATCTTCCTGTGTCTCCAACATGGAAAGAGCCAGGAGTGAATTCTAGGGCTTCTTCCCAGTGTCTCTCAGAATTGTTCTCATTACACCGCCTATATCTCTGCTAAGACGCTTGCATTGCCCAGAGACGTAAAACATCTTTGGGCGTGGGACAAATCTCCAGACATATGGCCATTTTTCTGCCTGGCGGGGCGCCAAGTGGGAAAGGGTGGTTTTGCGGCTGAAGGCAGCAGGAAAGCCTGCAGCCCCCAGGTGTGTGAGGCCACGCCAGCGGTTCCCAAAGAGCTTTAGAACAAGGCATAGTTTTCCCTGATGGCTCTTTGAGCGTGGGACCCATGTCCAGACATATGACAATTTTTGTGCCTGGCGCGGCGCCATGTGGGAAAGGGTGGTTTTGAGGGTGAAGGCAGCAGGAAAGCCTCCAGCCCCCAGGTCAGTGGGGCTACGCAAGCGGTTCCCAAAGAGCATAAGAACAAGGCATAGTTTTCCCTGCTGGCTCTTTGGGCGTGGGACCGATCTCCAGACATATGGCCATTTTTGTGCCTGGCACGGCGCCTAGTTGGAAAGGGTTTTTTGAGGCTGAAGGCACCAGGAAACCCTGCAGCCCCCAGGTCTGTGGGGCTACGCAACCGGTTCCCAAAGAGCTTTAGAACAAGGCATAGTTTTACCTGCTGGCTCTTTGGGCGTGGGACCAATCTCCAGACATATGGCCATTTTTGTGCCTGGCGCGGCGACAAGTGATAAAGGGTGGTTTGGAGGCTGAAGGCAGCAGGAAAGCCTGCAGGCTTCAGGTGTTTGGTCTCCGCAAGCGGTTCTCAAAGAGCTTTAGAACAAGGCATAGTTTTCCCTGCTGGCTCCTTGGGCGTGGGACCCATCTCCAGACATATGGCCATTTTTGTGCCTGGCGCAGCGCCAAGTGGGAAAGCGTGGTTTTGAGGCTGAAGGCGCCAGGAAAGCCTGCAGTCTCCAGGTCTGTGTTGCTACGCATGCGGTTCCCAAAGAGCTTTAGAACAAGGCATAGTTTTCCCTGCTGGCTCTTTGGGTGTGGGACCCATCTCCAGACATATGGCCATTTTTGTGCCTGGCGAGGCGCCAAGTGGGAAAGGGTTGTGTTGAGGCTGAAGGCGCCAGGAACTCCTGCAGCCCCCAGGTGTCTGGGGCTACGCAAGCGGTTCCCAAGGAGCTTTAGAACAAAGCATAGTTTTCCCTGCTGGCTCTTTGGGCGTGGCACCAATCGCCAGACATATGGCCAGTTTTGTGCCTGGCGCGGCGCCAAGTGGGAAAGGGTGGTTTTGAGGCTGAATGCAGCAGGAAAGCCTGCAGCCCCCAGGTGTGTGGGGCTACGCAAGCGGTTCCCAAAGAGCTTTAGAACAAGGCATATTTTTCCCCCCTGGCTCTTTTGGGCGTGGAACAAATCTCCAGACATATGGCCATTTTTGTGCCTGGCACGGTGCCAAGTGGGAAAGAGTGGTTTTGAGGCTGCAGGCAGCAGGAAATCCTGCAGCCCCCAGGTCAGTGGGGCTACGCAAGCGGTTCCCAAAGAGCTTTAGAACAAGGCATAGTTTTCCCTGCTGGCTCTTTGGGCGTGGCACCAATCGCCAGACATATGGCCAGTTTTGTGCCTGGCGCGGCGCCAAGTGGGAAAGGGTGGTTTTGAGGCTGAAGGCAGCAGGAAAGCCTGCAGCCCCCAGGTGTGTGGGGCTACGCAAGCGGTTCCCAAAGAGCTTTAGAACAAGGCATAGTTTTCCCTGCTGGCTCTTTTGGGCGTGGAACAAATCTCCAGACATATGGCCATTTTTGTGCCTGGCGCGGCACCACGTGGGAAAGAGTGGTTTTGAGGCTGAAGGCAGCAGGAAAGCCTGCAGCCCCCAGGTCTGTGGGGCTACGCAAGCGGTTCCCAAAGAGCTTTAGATCAAGGCATAGTTTTCCCTGCTGGCTCTTTGGGTGTAGGAATAATCTCCAGACATATTGCCATTTTTGTACCTGGCGGGGCGCCAAGTAGGAAAGGGTGGTTTTGAGGCTGAAGGCGCCAGGAAAGCCTGCAGCCCCCAGGTCTGTGGGGCTACGCAAGCGGTTCCCAAAGAGCTTTAGAACAAGGCATAGTTTTCCCTGCTGGCTCTTTGGGCGTGGGACCCATCTCCAGACATATGGCCATTTTTGTGCCTGGCGCGGCGCCAAGTGGGAAAGGGTGGTTTTGAGGCTGAAGGCAGCAGGAAAGCCTGCACCCCCCAGGTGTGTGGGGCTACGCAAGCGGTTCCCAAAGAGCTTTAGAACAAGGCATAATTTTCCCTGCTGGCTCTTTGGGTGTAGGAATAATCTCCAGACATATTGCCATTTTTGTACCTGGCGCAGCGCCAAGTGGGAAAGGGTGTTTTTGAGGCTGCAGGCAGCAGGAAAGCCTGCAGACCCAAGGTGTGTGAGGCCACGCCAGCGGTTCCCAAAGAGCTTTAGAACAAGGCATAGTTTTCCCAGTTGGCTCTTTGAGTGTGGGACCCATGTCCAGACATATGGCCATTTTTCTGCCTGGCGCGGCGCCATGTGGGAAAGGGTGGTTTTGAGGCTGCAGGCAGCAGGAAATCCTGCAGCCCCCAGGTCAGTGGGGCTACGCAAGCGGTTCCCAAAGAGCTTTAGAACAAGGCATAGTTTTCCCTGCTGGCTCTTTGGGCGTGGGACCCATCTCCAGACATATGGCCATTTTTGTGCCTGGCGAGGCGCCAAGTGGGAAAGGTTGGTGTTGAGGCTGAAGGCGCCAGGAAACCCTGCAGCCCCCAGGTGTGTGGGGCTACGCAAGCGGTTCCCAAAGAGCTTTAGAACAAGGCATAGTTTTCCCTGCTGGCTCTTTTGGGCGTGGAACAAATCTCCAGACATATGACCATTTTTGTGCCTGGAGCGGCACCACGTGGGAAAGGGTGGTTTTGAGGCTGCAGGCAGCAGGAAATCCTGCAGCCCCCAGGTCTGTGGGGCTACGCAAGCGGTGCCCAAAGAGCTTTAGAACAAGGCATAGTTTTCCCTGCTGGCTCTTTGGGCGTGGGACCCATCTCCAGACATATGGCCATTTTTGTGCCTGGCGCGGCGCCAAGTTGGAAAGGGATTTTTGAGGCTGAAGGCGCTAGGAAAGCCTGAAGCCCCCAGGTGTGTGGGGCTACGCAAGCGGTTCCCAAAGAGCTTTAGAACAAGGCATAGTTTTCCCTGCTGGCTCTTTGGGCGTGGGACCCATCTCCAGACATATGGCCATTTTTGTGCCTGGCGCGGCGCCAAGTGGGAAAGGGTGGTTTTGAGGCTGAAGGCGCCAGGAAAGCCTGCAGCCCCCAGGTCTGTGGGGCTACGCAAGCGGTTCCCAAAGAGCTTTAGAACAAGGCATATTTTTCCCCCCTGGCTCTTTGGGCGTGGGACCCATCTCCAGACATATGGCCATTTTTGTGCCTGTCGCGGCGCCATGTGGGTAAAGGGTGGTTTTGAGGCTGCAGGCAGCAGGAAAGCCTGAAGCCCCCAGGTGTGTGGGGCTACGCAAGCGGTTCCCAAAGAGCTTTAGAACAAGGCATAATTTTCCCTTCTGGCTCTTTGGGTGTAGGAATAATCTCCAGACATATTGCCATTTTTGTACCTGGCGCAGCGCCAAGTGGGAAAGGGTGTTTTTCAGGCTGCAGGCAGCAGGAAAGCCTGCAGACCCAAGGTGTGTGAGGCCACGCCAGCGGTTCCCAAAGAGCTTTAGAACAAGGCATAGTTTTCCCTGCTGGCTCTTTGGGCGTGGCACCCATCTCCAGACATATGGCCATTTTTGTGCCTGGCGCGGCGCCATGTGGGAAAGGGTGGTTTTGAGGCTGCAGGCAGCAGGAAAGCCTGCAGCCCCCAGGTCAGTGGGGCTACGCAAGCGGTTCCCAAAGAGCTTTAGAACAAGGCATAGTTTTCCCTGCTGGCTCTTTGGGCGTGGGACCCATCTCCAGACATATGGCCATTTTTCTGCCTGGCGGGGCGCCAAGTTGGAAAGGGTTTTTTGAGGCTGAAGGCACCAGGAAACCCTGCAGCCCCCAGGTCTGTGTGGCTACGCATGCGGTTCCCAAAGAGCTTTAGAACAAGGCATAGTTTTCCCTGCTGGCTCTTTGGGCGTGGGACCCATCTCCAGACATATGGCCATTTTTGTGCCTGGCGCGGCGCGAAGTGGGAAAGGGTGGTTTTGAGGCTGAAGGCAGCAGGAAAGCCTGCAGCCCCCAGGTCTGTGGGGCTACGCAAGCGGTTCTCAAAGAGCTTTAGAACAAGGCATAGTTTTACCTGATTGCTCTTTGGGCGTGGGACCAATCTCCAGACATATGGCCAGTTTTGTGCCTGGCCCGGCGACAAGTGATAAAGGGTGGTTTGGAGGCTGAAGGCAGCAGGAAAGCCTGCAGGCTTCAGGTGTTTGGTCTCCGCAAGCGGTTCTCAAAGAGCTTTAGAACAAGGCATAGTTTTCCCTGCTGGCTCTTTTGGCGTTGGAGCAGTCTCCAGACATACGGCCATTTTTGTGCCTGGCGCGGTGCCAAGTAGGAAAGGGTGGTTTTGAGGCTGAAGGCAGCAGGAAAGCCTGCAGCCCCGAGGTCTGTGGGGCTACGCATTCGGTTCCCAAAGAGCTTTAGAACAAGGCATAGTTTTCCCTGCTGGCTCCTTGGGCGTGGGACCCATGTCCAGACATATGGCCATTTTTGTGCCTGGCGCGGCGCCAAGTGGGAAAGGGTGGTTTTGAGGCTGAAGGCAGCAGGAAAGCCTGCAGCCCCCAGGTGTGTGGGGCTACGCAAGCGGTGCCCAAAGAGCTTTAGAACAAGGCATAGTTTTCCCTGATGGCTCTTTGGGTGTGGGACCAATCTCCAGACATATGGCCATTTTTGTGCCTGGCACGGTGCCAAGTGGGAAAGGGTGGTTTTGAGGCTGAAGGCAGCAGGAAAGCCTGCAGCCCCCAGGTCTGTGGAGCTACGCAAGCGGTTCCCAAAGAGCTTTAGAACAAGGCATAGTTTTCCCTGCTGGCTCTTTGGGCGTGGGACCAATCTCCAGCCATATGGCCATTTTTGTGCCTGGCGCGGCGCCAAGTGGGAAAGGGTGGTTTTGAAGCTGAAGGCGCCAGGGAATCCTGCAGCCCCTATCTCTTTGGGGCTACGCCAGCGGTTCCCAAAGAGCTTTAGAACAAGGCATAGTTTTCCCTGCTGGCTCTTTGGGCGTGGGACCAATCTCCAGATATATGGCCATTTTTGTGCCTGGCACGGTGCCAAGTGGGAAAGGGTGGTTTTGAGGCTGAAGGCAGCAGGAAAGCCTGAAGCCCCCAGGTCTGTGGGCCTACGCAAGCGGTTCCCAAAGAGCTTTAGAACAAGGCATAGTTTTCCCTGCCGGCTCTTTGGGGGTGGGACCCATCTCCAGACATATGGCCATTTTTGTGCCTGGTGCGGTGCCAAGTGGGAAAGGGTTGTTAGAGGCTGAAGGCAGCAGGAAAGCCTGCAGCCCCCAGGTCTGTGTTGCTACGCAAGCTGTTCCCAAAGAGCTTTAGAACAAGGCATAGTTTTCCCTGCTGGCTCTTTGGGCGTGGGACACATCTCCAGACATATGGCCACTCTTGAGCCTGGCGCGGTGCCAAGTGGGAAAATGTGGTTTTGAGGCTGAAGGCGCCAGGAAAGCCTGCAGCCCCCAGGTGTGTGGGGCTACGCAAGCGGTTCCCAAAGAGCTTTAGAACAAGGCATAGTTTTCCCTGCTGGCTCTTTGGGCGTGGCACCCATCGCCAGACATATGGCCATTTTTGTGCCTGGCGCGGCGCCAAGTGGGAAAGGGTGGTTTTGATGCTGAATGCAGCAGGAAAGCCTGCAGCCCCGAGGTCTGTGGGGCTACGCATTCGGTTCCCTTAGAGCTTTAGAACAAGGCATAGTTTTCCCTGCTGGCTCTTTTGGGCGTGGAACAAATCTCCAGACATATGGCCATTTTTGTGCCTGGCGCGGCACCACGTGGGAAAGAGTGGTTTTGAGGCTGAAGGCAGCAGGAAAGCCTGCAGCCCCCAGGTCTGTGGGGCTACGCAAGCGGTTCCCAAAGAGCTTTAGAACAAGGCATAGTTTTCCCTGCTGGCTCTTTGGGCGTCGGACCAATCTCCAGACATATGGCCATTTTTGTGCCTGGCGCTGCGCCAAGTGATAAAGGGTGGTTTGGAGGCTGAAGGCAGCAGGAAAGCCTGCAGCCCCCAGGTCTGTGGGGCTACGCATTCGGTTCCCAAAGAGCTTTAGAACAAGGCATAGTTTTCCCTGCTGGCTCCTTGGGCGTGGGACCCATGTCCAGACATATGGCCATTTTTGTGCCTGGCGCAGCGCCAAGTGGGAAAGGGTGGTTTTGAGGCTGAACGCGCCAGGAAAGCCTGCAGTCCCCAGGTCTGTGTTGCTACGCATGCGGTTCCCAAAGAGCTTTAGAACAAGGCATAGTTTTCCCTGCTGGCTCTTTGGGTGTGAGACCCATCTCCAGACATATGGCCATTTTTGTGCCTGGCGAGGCGCCAAGTGGGAAAGGGTGGTGTTGAGGCTGAAGGCGCCAGGAAAGCCTGCAGCCCCCAGGTGTCTGGGGCTACGCAAGCGGTTCCCAAGGAGCTTTAGAACAAGGCATAGTTTTCCCTGCTGGCTCTTTGGGCGTGGCACCCATCGCCAGACATATGGCCATTTTTGTGCCTGGCGCGGCGCCAAGTGATAAAGGGTGGTTTTGAGGCTGAAGGCACCAGGAAAGCCTGCAGCCCCAAGGTGTCTGGGTCTCCGCAAGCGGTTCCCAAAGAGCTTTAGAACAAGGCATAGTTTTCCCTGCTGGCTCTTTTGGCGTTGGAGCAGTCTGCAGACATATGGCCATTTTTGTGCCTGGCGCGGTGCCAAGTGGGAAAGGGTGGTTTTGAGGCTGAAGGCAGCAGGAAAGCCTGCAGCCCCCAGGTCAGTGGGGCTACGCAAGCGGTTCCCAAAGAGCTTTAGAACAAGGCATAGTTTCCCCTGCTGGCTCTTTGGGCGCGGGACCAATCTCCAGACATATGGCCATTTTTGTGCCTGGCGTGGCGCCAAGTGGGAAAGGGTGGTTTTGAGGCTGAAGGCGCCAGGAAAGGCTGCAGCCCCCAGGTGTGCGGGGCTACGCAAGCGGTTCCCAAGGAGCTTTAGAACAAGGCATAGTTTTCCCTGCTGGCTCTTTTGGGCGTGGAACAAATCTCCAGACATATGGCCATTTTTGTGCCTGGCGCGGCACCACGTGGGAAAGAGTGGTTTTGAAGCTGAAGGCGCCAGGAAAGCCTGCAGCCCCCAGGTCTGTGGGGCTCCGCAAGCGGTTCCCAAAGAGCTTTAGAACAAGGCATAGTTTTCCCTGCTGGCTCTTTGGGTGTAGGAATAATCTCCAGACATATTGCCATTTTTGTACCTGGCGGGGCGCCAAGTAGGAAAGGGTGCTTTTGAGGCTGAAGGCAGCAGGAAAGCCTGCAGCCCCCAGGTGTGTGAGGCCACGCCAGCGGTTCCCAAAGAGCTTTAGAACAAGGCATCGTTTTCCCTGTTGGCTCTTTGAGCGTGGGACCAATCTCCAGACATATGGCCATTTTTGTGCCTGGCGCGGCGTCATGTGGGAAAGGGTGGTTTTGAGGGTGAACGCAGCAGGAAAGCCTCCAGCCCCCAGGTCAGTGGGGCTACGCAAGCGGTTCCCAAAGACCTTTAGAGCAAGGCATAGTTTTCCCTGCTGGCTCTTTGGGCGTGGGACCCATCTCCAGATATATGGCCATTTTTGTGCCTGGCGCGGCGCCAAGTGGGAAAGGGTTTTTTGAGGATGAAGAGGCCAGGAAAGCCTGCAGGCTTCAGGTGTGTGGGGCTACGCAAGCGGTTCCCAAAGAGCTTTAGAACAAGGCATAGTTTTCCCTGCTGGCTCTTTGGGCGTGGGACCCATCTCCAGATATATGGCCATTTTTGTGCCTGGCGCTGCGCCAAGAGGGAAAGGGTGGTTTTGAGGCTGAAGGCAGCAGGAAAGCCTTCAGCCCCCAGGACTGTGGGGCTAAGCAAGCGGTTCCCAAAGAGCTTTAGAACAAGGCATAGTTTTCCCTGCTGGCTCTTTGGGTGTAGGTATAATCTCCAGACATATTGCCATTTTTGTACCTGCCGCGGCGCCAAGTAGGAAAGGGTGGTTTTGAGGCTGCAGGCAGCAGGAAAGCCTCTAGCCCCCTGGTCTGTGGGGCTACGCAAGCGGTTCCCAAAGAGCTTTAGAACAAGGCATATTTTTCCCTGATGGCTCTTTGGGCGTGGGACCAATCTCCAGACATATGGCCATTTTTGTGCCTGGCGCGGCGCCATGTGGGAAAGGGTGGTTTTGAGGCTGCAGGCAGCAGGAAAGCCTGCAGACCCAAGGTGTGTGAGGCCACGCCAGCGGTTCCCAAAGAGCTTTAGAACAAGGCATAGTTTTCCCTGCTGGCTCTTTGAGTGTGGGACCCATGTCCAGACATATGGCCATTTTTGTGCCTTGCACAGCGCCATGTGGGAAAGGGTGGTTTTGAGGCTGCAGGCAGCAGGAAAGCCTGCAGCTCCCAGGTCAGTGGGGCTACGCAAGCGGTTCCCAAAGAGCTTTAGAACAAGGCATAGTTTTCCCTGCTGGCTCTTTGGGCGTGGGACCCATCTCCAGACATATGGCCATTTTTGTGCGTGGCATGGCGCCAACTGGGAAAGGGTGGTTTTGAGGCTGAAGGCAGCAGGAAAGCCTCTAGCCCCCAAGTCTGTGGGGCTATGCAAGCGGTTCCCAAAGAGCTTTAAAACAAGGCATAGTTTTCCCTGCTGGCTCTTTGGGCGTGGGACCAATCTCCAGCCATATGGCCATTTTTGTGCCTGGCGCGGCGCCAAGTGGGAAAGGGTGGTTTTGAAGCTGAAGGCGCCAGGGAATCCTGCAGCCCCTATCTCTTTGGGGCTACGCCAGCGGTTCCCAAAGAGCTTTAGAACAAGGCATAGTTTTCCCTGCTGGCTCTTTGGGCGTGGGACCAATCTCCAGATATATGGCCATTTTTGTGCCTGGCACGGTGCCAAGTGGGAAAGGGTGGTTTTGAGGCTGAAGGCAGCAGGAAAGCCTGAAGCCCCCAGGTCTGTGGGCCTACGCAAGCGGTTCCCAAAGAGCTTTAGAACAAGGCATAGTTTTCCCTGCCGGCTCTTTGGGGGTGGGACCCATCTCCAGACATATGGCCATTTTTGTGCCTGGTGCGGTGCCAAGTGGGAAAGGGTTGTTAGAGGCTGAAGGCAGCAGGAAAGCCTGCAGCCCCCAGGTCTGTGTTGCTACGCAAGCTGTTCCCAAAGAGCTTTAGAACAAGGCATAGTTTTCCCTGCTGGCTCTTTGGGCTTGGCACCCATCGCCAGACATATGGCCAGTTTTGTGCCTGGCGCGGCGCCAAGTGGGAAAGGGTGGTTTTGATGCTGAATGCAGCAGGAAAGCCTGCAGCCCCGAGGTCTGTGGGGCTACGCATTCGGTTCCCAAAGAGCTTTAGAACAAGGCATAGTTTTCCCTGCTGGCTCTTTTGGGCGTGGAACAAATCTCCAGACATATGGCCATTTTTGTGCCTGGCGCGGCACCACGTGGGAAAGAGTGGTTTTGAGGCTGAAGGCAGCAGGAAAGCCTGCAGCCCCCAGGTCTGTGGGGCTACGCAAGCGGTTCCCAAAGAGCTTTAGAACAAGGCATAGTTTTCCCTGCTGGCTCTTTGGGCGTCGGACCAATCTCCAGACATATGGCCATTTTTGTGCCTGGCGCTGCGCCAAGTGATAAAGGGTGGTTTGGAGGCTGAAGGCAGCAGGAAAGCCTGCAACCCCCAGGTCTGTGGGGCTACGCATTCGGTTCCCAAAGAGCTTTAGAACAAGGCATAGTTTTCCCTGCTGGCTCCTTGGGCGTGGGACCCATGTCCAGACATATGGCCATTTTTGTGCCTGGCGCAGCGCCAAGTGGGAAAGGGTGGTTTTGAGGCTGAACGCGCCAGGAAAGCCTGCAGTCCCCAGGTCTGTGTTGCTACGCATGCGGTTCCCAAAGAGCTTTAGAACAAGGCATAGTTTTCCCTGCTGGCTCTTTGGGTGTGGGACCCATCTCCAGACATATGGCCATTTTTGTGCCTGGCGAGGCGCCAAGTGGGAAAGGGTGGTGTTGAGGCTGAAGGCGCCAGGAAAGCCTGCAGCCCCCAGGTGTCTGGGGCTACGCAAGCGGTTCCCAAGGAGCTTTAGAACAAGGCATAGTTTTCCCTGCTGGCTCTTTGGGCGTGGCACCCATCGCCAGACATATGGCCAGTTTTGTGCCTGGCGCGGCGCCAAGTGGGAAAGGGTGGTTTTGAGGCTGAATGCAGCAGGAAAGCCTGCAGCCCCCAGGTGTGTGGGGCTACGCAAGCGGTTCCCAAAGAGCTTTAGAACAAGGCATAGTTTTCCCTGCTGGCTCTTTCGGCGTGGGACCCATCTCCAGACATATGGCCATTTTTGTGCCTGGCGCGGCGCCATGTGGGAAAGGGTGGTTTTGAGGCTGAAGGCAGCAGGAAAGCCTCTAGCCCCCAAGTCTGTGGGGCTATGCAAGCGGTTCCCAAAGAGCTTTAAAACAAGGCATAGTTTTCCCTGCTGGCTCTTTGGGCGTGGGACCCATCGCCAGACATATGGCCAGTTTTGTGCCTGGCGCGGCGCCAAGTGGGAAAGGGTGGTTTTGAGGCTGAAGGCAGCAGGAAAGCCTGCAGCCCCCAGGTGTGTGGGGCTACGCAAGCGGTGCCCAAAGAGCTTTAGAACAAGGCATAGTTTTCCCTGATGGCTCTTTGGGTGTGGGACCAATCTCCAGACATATGGCCATTTTTGTGCCTGGCACGGTGCCAAGTGGGAAAGGGTGGTTTTGAGGCTGAAGGCAGCAGGAAAGCCTGCAGCCCCCAGGTCTGTGGGGCTACGCAAGCGGTTCCCAAAGAGCTTTAGAACAAGGCATAGTTTTCCCTGCTGGCTCTTTGGGCGTGGGACCAATCTCCAGCCATATGGCCATTTTTGTGCCTGGCGCGGCGCCAAGTGGGAAAGGGTGGTTTTGAAGCTGAAGGCGCCAGGGAATCCTGCAGCCCCTATCTCTTTGGGGCTACGCCAGCGGTTCCCAAAGAGCTTTAGAACAAGGCATAGTTTTCCCTGCTGGCTCTTTGGGCGTGGGACCAATCTCCAGATATATGGCCATTTTTGTGCCTGGCACGGTGCCAAGTGGGAAAGGGTGGTTTTGAGGCTGAAGGCAGCAGGAAAGCCTGAAGCCCCCAGGTCTGTGGGCCTACGCAAGCGGTTCCCAAAGAGCTTTAGAACAAGGCATAGTTTTCCCTGCTGGCTCTTTGGGCGTGGGACCAATCTCCAGACATATGGCCACTCTTGAGCCTGGCGCGGTGCCAAGTGGGAAAATGTGGTTTTGAGGCTGAAGGCGCCAGGAAAGCCTGCAGCCCCCAGGTGTGTGGGGCTACGCAAGCGGTTCCCAAAGAGCTTTAGAACAAGGCATAGTTTTCCCTGCTGGCTCTTTGGGCGTGGCACCCATCGCCAGACATATGGCCAGTTTTGTGCCTGGCGCGGCGCCAAGTGGGAAAGGGTGGTTTTGATGCTGAATGCAGCAGGAAAGCCTGCAGCCCCGAGGTCTGTGGGGCTACGCATTCGGTTCCCAAAGAGCTTTAGAACAAGGCATAGTTTTCCCTGCTGGGTCTTTTGGGCGTGGAACAAATCTCCAGACATATGGCCATTTTTGTGCCTGGCGCGGCACCACGTGGGAAAGAGTGGTTTTGAGGCTGAAGGCAGCAGGAAAGCCTGCAGCCCCCAGGTCTGTGGGGCTACGCAAGCGGTTCCCAAAGAGCTTTAGAACAAGGCATAGTTTTCCCTGCTGGCTCTTTGGGCGTCGGACCAATCTCCAGACATATGGCCATTTTTGTGCCTGGCGCTGCGCCAAGTGATAAAGGGTGGTTTGGAGGCTGAAGGCAGCAGGAAAGCCTGCAGCCCCCAGGTCTGTGGGGCTACGCATTCGGTTCCCAAAGAGCTTTAGAACAAGGCATAGTTTTCCCTGCTGGCTCCTTGGGCGTGGGACCCATGTCCAGACATATGGCCATTTTTGTGCCTGGCGCAGCTGCAAGTGGGAAAGGGTGGTTTTGAGGCTGAACGCGCCAGGAAAGCCTGCAGTCCCCAGGTCTGTGTTGCTACGCATGCGGTTCCCAAAGAGCTTTAGAACAAGGCATAGTTTTCCCTGCTGGCTCTTTGGGCGTGGGACCAATCTCCAGACATATGGCCATTTTTGTGCCTGGCGCGGCGCCAAGTGACAAAGGGTCGTTTGGAGGCTGAAGGCAGCAGGAAATCCTGCAGCCCCCAGGTTTGTGAGGCTACGCAAGCGGTTCCCAAAGAGCTTTAGAACAAGGCATAATTTTCCCTGCTGGCTCTATGGGCGTGGGACCCATGTCCAGACATATGGCCATTTTTGCGCCTGGCGCAGCGCCAAGTGGGAAAGGGTGGTTTTGAGGCTGAAGGCGCCAGGAAAGCCTGCAGTCCCCAGGTCTGTGTTGCTACGCATGCGGTTCCCAAAGAGCTTTAGAGCAAGGCATAGATTTCCCTGCTGGCTCTTTGGGTGTGGGACCCATCTCCAGATATATGGCCATTTTTGTGCCTGGCGAGGCGCCAAGTGGGAAAGGGTGGTGTTGAGGCTGAAGGCGCCAGGAAACCCTGCAGCCCCCAGGTGTCTGGGGCTACGCAAGCGGTTCCCAAGGAGCTTTAGAACAAGGCATAGTTTTCCCTGGTGGCTCTTTGGGCGGGGGACCCATCTCCAGACATATGGCCATTTTTGTGCCTGGCGCGGCGCCAAGTGGGAAAGGGTGGTTTTGAGGCTGAATGCAGCAGGAAAGCCTGCAGCCCCCAGGTGTGTGGGGCTACGCAAGCGGTTCCCAAAGAGCTTTAGAACAAGGCATAGTTTTCCCTGCTGGCTCTTTTGGGCGTGGAACAAATCTCCAGACATATGGCCATTTTTGTGCCTGGCGCGGCACCACGTGGGAAAGAGTGGTTTTGAGGCTGAAGGCAGCAGGAAAGCCTGCAGCCCCCAGGTCTGTGGGGCTACGCCAGCAGTTCCCAAAGAGCTTTAGAACAAGGCATAGTTTTCCCTGCTGGCTCTTTGGGCGTGGGACCAATCTCCAGACATATGGCCATTTTTGTGCCTGGCACGGCGCCAAGTGGGAAAGGGTGGTTTTGAAGCTGAAGGCGCCAGGAAAGCCTGCAGCCCCCAGGTGTGTGGGGCTACGCAAGCGGTTCCCAAAGAGCTTTAGAACAAGGCATAGTTTTCCCTGCTGGCTCTTTGGGTGTAGGAATAATATCCAGACATATTGCCATTTTTGTACCTGGCGGGGCGCCAAGTAGGAAAGGGTGGTTTTGAGGCTGCAGGCAGCAGGAAAGCCTGCAGCCCCCAGGTGTGTGGGGCTACGCAAGCGGTTCCCAAAGAGCTTTAGAACAAGGCATAGTTTTCCCTGCTGGCTCTTTGGGCGTGGGACCCATGTCCAGACATATGGCCATTTTTGTGCCTGGCGCGGCGCCAAGTTGGAAAGGGATTTTTGAGGCTGAAACCGCCAGGAAAGCCTGCAGCCCCCAGGTGTGTGGGGCTACACAAGCGGTTCCCCAAGAGCTTTAGAACAAGGCATAGTTTTCCCTGATGGCTCTTTGGGCGTGGGACCCATCTCCAGACATATGGCCATTTTTGTGCCTGGCGCGGCGCCAAGAGGGAAAGGCTGGTTTTGAGGCTGAAGGCGCCAGGAAAGCCTGCAGCCCCCTGGTGTGTGGGGCTACGCAAGCGGTTCCCAAAGAGCTTTAGAGCAAGGCATAGTTTTCCCCCCTGGCTCTTTGGGCGTGGGACCCATTTCCAGACATATGGCCATTTTTGTGCCTGGCGTGGCGCCAAGTGATAAAGGGTGGTTTTGAGGCTGAAGGCAGCAGGAAAGCCTGCAGGCTTCAGGTGTCTGGGGCTCCGCAAGCGGTTCCCAAAGAGCTTTAGAACAAGGCATAGTTTTCCCTGCTGGCTCTTTGGGCGTGGGACCCATCTCCAGACATATGGCCATTTTTGTGCCTGGCGCGGCGCCATGTGGGAAAGGGTGTTTTTGAGGGTGAAGGCGCCAGGAAAGCCTGCAGCCCCCTGGTCTGTGAGGCTACGCAAGCGGTTCCCAAAGAGCTTTAGAACAAGGCATAGTTTTCCCTGCTGGCTCTTTGGGCGTGGGATCCATCTCCAGACATATGGCCATTTTTGTGCCTGGCACGGCGCCTGGTTGGAAAGGGTTTTTTGAGGCTGAAGGCACCAGGAAACCCTGCAGCCCCCAGGTCTGTGTGGCTACGCAAGCGGTTCCCAAAAACCTTTAAAACAAGGCATAGTTTTCCCTGCTGGTATTTGGGCGTGGGACAAATCTCCACCCATATGGCCATTTTTGTGCCTGGCGCGGCGCCAAGTGGGAAAGGGTGGTTTTGAAGCTGAAGGCGCCAGGGAAGCCTGCAGCCCCTATCTCTTTGGGGCTACGCCAGCGGTTCCCAAAGAGCTTTAGAACAAGGCATAGTTTTCCCTGCTGGCTCTTTGGGCGTGGGACCCATCTACACACATATGGCCTCTTGCTAAGACTCTCCAGAGAGCCGTCCTCCAAACCAACACACATCTTGACATATCTCCCACATTGATCGCAGTATCTCCAGGAACGGCAGTCGATGAGCTAGAAACTTTTCTCCCTACACTGTCTGGGGACAGTTCCTCAAAACCAATATACATCCTGCTATATCTCCCACATGGAAAGTGCCAGGTGGGAAATGTAGGGCTTGTTCTCCCTGTCTTCGAGTACTACTTTCTACTCTCCCCGTTACCTCTTTGCTAACATTCTCTCGAGAGAGTTGTGCTCCAAACGAAAGCACACCTTGACATATCTCCCACATGGAAAGTGCTATTAGGCAATTGTAGGATTTGATCGCAGTGTCTCTCCAGGAACGGCATTCAAGGAGCCAGGAACTTTTCTGCCTACACCGTCCATTGAGTTGTCCTCAAAACCAATATAGATCCTGCTATATCTCCCACAGGAAAGTGTCAGGAGGGAAAAGTGGGGGATTATGCTTAGACTTTCTCGGAACTGCTTCAAATCAACTAGATATCTTTGTGCTGTAACTCTCCCAACAGCCAAACGCAAAAGCAGCAAACATCTCGCTGTATGTCCCACATCCAAAGTGCCAAGAGAGTAATGTAGAGCCTGCTGTCCCTGCCTTTGAGTACTGTTTTCACTGTCCCGGTTACCTCTTTGCTAACATTCTCTTCAGAGCTGCAGTGAAACCAGGAACCACGTGGAGAAGGCACCCGCACTGAAAATGACTGGAAGGAACATTGGGGCTTCTTCTCAGTGTCTCTGATGTCGGGTTTCACTGTCCCGGGAAAGTCTCTGCTAACACCCTGCAGAGCGCTGTGCCCAATATACAGAAACGTCTTGCGGTATCTCCTACAAGGAAAGTGCCAAGAGGGACTTGTCGATCTTGTTCTCAGTGTCTCTCACCCTGCAGAGCGCTGTGCCCTATATACACAAAAATCTTGCGCTATCTCAAACATGTAAAGAGCCAGGAGAGAATTGCAGGAAATCATCGCAGTGCCTCCAAGAACGGCATTCAATGTGCCAGAAACTTTCCTGCCCACAGTCTCCAGGGAGATTTCCTCAAAACCAATAAGCATCCTGCTATATCTCCCACATGGAAAGTGCCAGCAGGGAAAAATGGGGACTGTTCTTAGACTCGATAGGATCTGCTTTAAGTCACCTACTTAGCTCCATGGTTACACTCTTCACAGAGACAGGTGCAAAACAATCAAAAAATCATCTTGCTGTGTCTCCAACATGGAAAGAGCCAGGAGTGAATTCTAGGGCTTCTTCCCAGTGTCTCTCAGAATTGTTCTCATTACCCCGCCTATATCTCTGCTAAGACGCTTGCATTGCCCAGAGACGTACAACATCTTTGGGCGTGGGACCAATCTCCAGACATATGGCCATTTTTGTGCCTGGCGCGGTGCCAAGTGGGAAAGGGTGGTTTTGAGGCTGAAGGCGCCAGGAAAGCCTGCAGCCCCCAGGTGTGTGGGGCTACGCAAGCGGTTCCCAAAGAGCTTTAGAACAAGGCATAGTTTTCCCTGCTGGCTCTTTGGGCGTGGGACCAATCTCCAGACATATGACAATTTTTGTACCTGGCGCGGCGCGAAGTGGGACAGGGTGGTTTTGCGGCTGAAGGCAGCAGGAATGCCTGCAGCCCCCAGGTCTGTGGGGCTACGCCAGCGGTTCCCAAAGACCTTTAGAACAAGGCATAGTTTTCCCTGCTGGCTCTTTGGGTGTAGGAATAATCTCCAGACATATTGCCATTTTTGTACCTGGCGGGGTGCCAAGTAGGAAAGTGTGGTTTTGAGGCTGAAGGCTCCAGGAAAGCCTGCAGCCCCCAGGTCTGTGGGGCTACGGAAGCGTTTCCCAAAGACCTTTAGAACAAGGCATAGTTTTCCCTGCTGGCTCTTTGGGCGTGGGACCCCTCTACAGCCATATGGCCATTTTTGTGTCTGGGGCGGCGCCAAGTGGGAAAGGGTGGTTTTGAGGCTGAAGGCAGCAGGAAAGCCTGCAGCCCCCAGGTCTGTGCGGCTACGCAAGCGGTTCCCAAAGAGCATTAGAACAAGGCATAGTTTTCCCTGCTGGCTCTTTGGGCGTGGGACCCATGTCCAGACATATGGCCATTTTTGTGCCTGGCGCGGCGCCAAGTGGGAAAGGGTGGTTTTGAGGCTGAAGGCAGCAGGAAAGCCTGCAGGCTTCAGGTGTCTGGGTCTCCGCAAGCGGTTCCCAAAGAGCTTTAGAACAAGGCATTGTTTTCCCTGCTGGCTCTTTGGGCGTTGGAGCAGTCTCCAGACATATGGCCATTTTTGTGCCTGGCGCGGTGCCAAGTGGGAAAGTGTGGTTTTGAGGCTGAAGGCAGCAGGAAAACCTGCAGCCCCCAGGTGTGTGGGGCTACGCAAGCGGTTCCCAAAGAACTTTAGAACAAGGCATAGTTTTCCCTGCTGGCTCTTTGGGCGTGGGACCCATCTCCAGCCATATGGCCATTTTTGTGCCTGGTGCGGTGCCAAGTGGGAAAGGGTGGTTTTGAGGCTGAAGGCAGCAGGAAAGCCTGCAGCCCCCAGGTCTGTGGGGCTACGCAAGCGGTTCCCAAAGACCTTTAGAGCAAGGCATAGTTTTCCCTGCTGGCTCTTTGGGCGTGGGACCCCTCTACAGCCATATGGCCATTTTTGTGCCTGGCGCGGTGCCAAGTGGGAAAGGGTGGTTTTGAGGCTGAAGGCAGCAGGAAAGCCTGCAGCCCCCAGGTCTGTGGGGCCACGCAAGCCGTTCCCCAAGAGCTTTAGAACAAGGCATAGTTTTCCCTGCTGGCTCTTTGGGCGTGGGACCCATTTCCAGACATATGGCCGTTTCTGTGCCTGGTGCGGTGCCAAGTGGGAAAGGGTGGTTTTGAGGCTGAAGGCAGCAGGAAAGCCTGAAGCCCCCAGGTCTGTGGGCCTACGCAAGCGGTTCCCAAAGAGCTTTAGAACAAGGCATAGTTTTCCCTGCCGGCTCTTTGGGCGTGGGACCCATCTCCAGACATATGGCCATTTTTGTGCCTGGTGCGGTGCCAAGTGGGAAAGGGTGGTTAGAGGCTGAAGGCAGCAGGAAAGCCTGCAGCCCCCAGGTCTGTGTTGCTACGCAAGCTGTTCCCAAAGAGCTTTAGAGCAAGGCATAGTTTTCCCCCCTGGCTCTTTGGGCGTCGGACAAATCTCCAGACATATGGCCATTTTTGTGCCTCGCACGGCGCCAAGTGGGAAAGGGTGGTTTTGAAGCTGAAGGCGCCAGGAAAGCCTGAAGCCCCCAGGTGTGTGGGGCTACGCAAGCGGTTCCCAAAGAGCTTTAGAACAAGGCATTGTTTTCCCTGCTGGCTCTTTGGGCGTGGGACCCATGTCCAGACATATGGCCATTTTTGTGCCTGGTGCGGCACCAAGTGGGAAATGGTAGTTTTGAGGCTGAAGGTAGCAGGAAAGCCTGCAGCCCCCAGGTCTGTGGGCCTACGCAAGCGGTTCCCAAAGAGCTTTAGAACAAGGCATAGTTTTCCCTGCTGGCTCTTTGGGTGTGGGACCCATCTCCAGACATATGGCCATTTTTGTGCCTGGCGCGGTGCCAAGTGGGAAAGGGTGGTTTTGAGGCTGAAGGCAGCAGGAAAGCCTGCAGCCCCCAGGTCTGTGGGGCCACGCAAGCGGTTCCCAAAGAGCTTTAGAACAAGGCATAGTTTTCCCTGCCGGCTCTTTGGGCGTGGGACCCATCTCCAGACATATGGCCATTTTTGTGCCTGGCGCGGCGCCAAGTGGGAAAGGGTGGTTAGAGGCTGAAGGCAGCAGGAAAGCCTGCAGCCCCCAGGTCTGTGTTGCTACGCAAGCAGTTCCCAAAGAGCTTTAGAATAAGGCATAGTTTTCCCTGCTGGCTCTTTGGGCGTGGGACCCATGTCCAGACATATGGCCATTTTTGTGCCTGGCGCGGCGCCAAGTTGGAAAGGGATTTTTGAGGCTGAAGGCGCCAGGAAAGCCTGCAGCCCCCTGGTGTGTGGGGCTACGCAAGCGGTTCCCAAAGAGCTTTAGAGCAAGGCATAGTTTTCCCCCCTGGCTCTTTGGGCGTGGGACCCATCTCCAGACATATGGCCATTTTTGTGCCTGGCGTGGCGCCAAGTGATAAAGGGTGGTTTTGAGGCTGAAGGCAGCAGGAAAGCCTGCAGGCTTCAGGTGTCTGGGGCTCCGCAAGCGGTTCCCAAAGAGCTTTAGAACAAGGCATAACTTTCCCTGCTGGCTCTTTGGGTGTAGGAGTAATCTCCAGACATATTACCATTTTTGTACCTGGCGGGGCGCCAAGTGGGAAAGGGTGGTTTTGAGGCTGCAGGCAGCAGGAAAGCCTGCAGTCCCAAGGTGTGTGAGGCCACGTCAGCGCTTCCCAAAGAGCTTTAGAACAAGGCATAGTTTTCCCTGCTGGCTCTTTGGGCGTGGGACCCATCTCCAGACATATGGCCATTTTTGTGCCTGGCGGGGCGCCAAGTTGGAAAGGGTTTTTTGAGGCTGAAGGCAGCAGGAAAGCCTCCAGCCCCCAGGTGTGTGGGGCTACGCAAGCGGTTCCCAAAGAGCTTTAGAACAAGGCATAGTTTTCCCTGCTGGCTCTTTGAGCGTGGGACCCATCTCCAGACATATGGCCATTTTTGTGCCTGGCGCGACGCCATGTGGGAAAGGGTGGTTTTGAGGGTGAAGGCGCCAGGAAAGCCTGCAGCCCCCAGGTGTGTGGGGCTACGGAAGCGTTTCCCAAAGACCTTTAGAACAAGGCATAGTTTTCCCTGATGGCTCTTTGGGCGTGGGACCCCTCTACAGCCATATGGCCATTTTTGTGTCTGGGGCGGCGCCATGTGGGAAAGGGTGGTTTTGAGGCTGAAGGCAGCAGGAAAGCCTGCAGCCCCCAGGTCTGTGCGGCTACGCAAGCGGTTCCCAAAGAGCATTAGAACAAGGCATAGTTTTCCCTGCTGGCTCTTTGGGCGTGGGACCCATCTCCAGACATATGGCCATTTTTGTGCCTGGCGCGGCGCCAAGTGGGAAAGGGTGGTTTTGAGGCTGAAGGCAGCAGGAAAGCCTGCAGGCTTCAGGTGTCTGGGTCTCCGCAAGCGGTTCCCAAAGAGCTTTAGAACAAGGCATTGTTTTCCCTGCTGGCTCTTTGGGCGTTGGAGCAGTCTCCAGACATATGGCCATTTTTGTGCCTGGCGCGGTGCCAAGTGGGAAAGGGTGGTTTTGAGGCTGAAGGCAGCAGGAAAACCTGCAGCCCCCAGGTCTGTGGGGCTACGCAAGCGGTTCCCAAAGAGCTTTAGAACAAGGCATAGTTTTCCCTGCTGGCTCTTTGGGCGTGGGACCCATCTCCAGCCATATGGCCATTTTTGTGCCTGGTGCGGTGCCAAGTGGGAAAGGGTGGTTTTGAGGCTGAAGGCAGCAGGAAAGCCTGCAGCCCCCAGGTCTGTGGGGCTACGCAAGCGGTTCCCAAAGACCTTTAGAGCAAGGCATAGTTTTCCCTGCTGGCTCTTTGGGCGTGGGACCCCTCTACAGCCATATGGCCATTTTTGTGCCTGGCGCGGTGCCAAGTGGGAAAGGGTCGTTTTGAGGCTGAAGGCAGCAGGAAAGCCTGCAGCCCCCAGGTCTGTGGGGCCACGCAAGCCGTTCCCCAAGAGCTTTAGAACAAGGCATAGTTTTCCCTGCTGGCTCTTTGGGCGTGGGACCCATCTCCAGACATATGGCCGTTTCTGTGCCTGGTGCGGCGCCAAGTGGGAAAGGGTGGTTTTGAGGCTGAATGCAGCAGGAAAGCCTGCAGCCCCCAGGTGTGTGGGGCCACGCAAGCGGTTCCCAAAGAACTTTAGAACAAGGCATAGTTTTCCCTGATGGCTCCTTGGGCGTGGGACCAATCTCCAGACATATGGCCATTTTTGTGCCTGGCGTGGCGCCAAGTGATAAAGGGTGGTTTTGAGGCTGAAGGCAGCAGGAAAGCCTGCAGCCCCCAGGTGTGTGGGGCTACGCAAGCGGTTCCCAAAGAGCTTTAGAACAAGGCATAGTTTTCCCTGCTGGCTCTTTGGGCGTGGGACCCATCTCCAGACATATGGCCATTTTTGTGCCTGGTGCGGTGCCAAGTGGGAAAGGGTGGTTAGAGGCTGAAGGCAGCAGGAAAGCCTGCAGCCCCCAGGTCTGTGTTGCTACGCAAGCTGTTCCCAAAGAGCTTTAGAACAAGGCATAGTTTTCCCTGCTGGCTCTTTGGGCGTGGGACACATCTCCAGACATATGGCCACTCTTGAGCCTGGCGCGGTGCCAAGTGGGAAAGGGTGGTTTTGAGGCTGAAGGCGCCAGGAAAGCCTGCAGCCCCCAGGTCTGTGGGGCTACGCAAGCGGTTCCCAAAGAGCTTTAGAACAAGGCATAGTTTTCCCTGCTGGCTCTTTGGGCGTGGAACAAATCTCCAGACATATGGCCATTTTTGTGTCTGGGGCGGCGCCAAGTGGGAAAGGGTGGTTTTGAGGCTGAAGGCAGCAGGAAAGCCTGCAGCCCCCAGGTCTGTGCGGCTACGCAAGCGGTTCCCAAAGAGCATTAGAACAAGGCATAGTTTTCCCTGCTGGCTCTTTGGGCGTGGGACCCATCTCCAGACATATGGCCATTTTTGTGCCTGGCGCGGCGCCAAGTGGGAAAGGGTGGTTTTGAGGCTGAAGGCAGCAGGAAAGCCTGCAGGCTTCAGGTGTCTGGGTCTCCGCAAGCGGTTCCCAAAGAGCTTTAGAACAAGGCATTGTTTTCCCTGCTGGCTCTTTGGGCGTTGGAGCAGTCTCCAGACATATGGCCATTTTTGTGCCTGGCGCGGTGCCAAGTGGGAAAGGGTGGTTTTGAGGCTGAAGGCAGCAGGAAAACCTGCAGCCCCCAGGTCTGTGGGGCTACGCAAGCGGTTCCCAAAGAGCTTTAGAACAAGGCATAGTTTTCCCTGCTGGCTCTTTGGGCGTGGGACCCATCTCCAGCCATATGGCCATTTTTGTGCCTGGTGCGGTGCCAAGTGGGAAAGGGTGGTTTTGAGGCTGAAGGCAGCAGGAAAGCCTGCAGCCCCCAGGTCTGTGGGGCTACGCAAGCGGTTCCCAAAGACCTTTACAGCAAGGCATAGTTTTCCCTGCTGGCTCTTTGGGCGTGGGACCCCTCTACAGCCATATGGCCATTTTTGTGCCTGGCGCGGTGCCAAGTGGGAAAGGGTGGTTTTGAGGCTGAAGGCAGCAGGAAAGCCTGCAGCCCCCAGGTCTGTGGGGCCACGCAAGCCGTTCCCCAAGAGCTTTAGAACAAGGCATAGTTTTCCCTGCTGGCTCTTTGGGCGTGGGACCCATTTCCAGACATATGGCCGTTTCTGTGCCTGGTGCGGCGCCAAGTGGAAAGGGTGGTTTTGAGGCTGAAGGCAGCAGGAAAGCCTGCAGCCCCCAGGTGTGTGGGGCCACGCAAGCGGTTCCCAAAGAACTTTAGAACAAGGCATAGTTTTCCCTGATGGCTCCTTGGGCGTGGGACCAATCTCCAGACATATGGCCATTTTTGTGCCTGGTGCGGCGCCAAGTGGGAAAGGGTTGTTTTGAGGCTGAAGGCAGCAGGAAAGCCTGCAGCCCCCAGGTGTGTGGGGCTACGCAAGCGGTTCCCAAAGAGCTTTAGAACAAGGCATAGTTTTCCCTGATGGCTCTTTGGGCGTGGGACCAATCTCCAGATATATGGCCATTTTTGTGCCTGGTGCGGTGCCAAGTGGGAAAGGGTGGTTTTGAGGCTGAAGGCAGCAGGAAAGCCTGAAGCCCCCAGGTATGTGGGGCTACGCAAGCGGTTCCCAAAGAGCTTTAGAACAAGGCATAGTTTTCCCTGCCGGCTCTTTGGGCGTGGGACCCATCTCCAGACATATGGCCATTTTTGTGCCTGGTGCGGTGCCAAGTGGGAAAGGGTGGTTAGAGGCTGAAGGCAGCAGGAAAGCCTGCAGCCCCCAGGTCTGTGTTGCTACGCAAGCTGTTCCCAAAGAGCTTTAGAGCAAGGCATAGTTTTCCCCCCTGGCTCTTTGGGCGTCGGACAAATCTCCAGACATATGGCCATTTTTGTGCCTCGCACGGCGCCAAGTGGGAAAGGGTGGTTTTGAAGCTGAAGGCGCCAGGAAAGCCTGAAGCCCCCAGGTGTGTGGGGCTACGCAAGCGGTTCCCAAAGAGCTTTAGAACAAGGCATTGTTTTCCCTGCTGGCTCTTTGGGCGTGGGACCCATGTCCAGACATATGGCCATTTTTGTGCCTGGTGCGGCACCAAGTGGGAAATGGTAGTTTTGAGGCTGAAGGTAGCAGGAAAGCCTGCAGCCCCCAGGTCTGTGGGCCTACGCAAGCGGTTCCCAAAGAGCTTTAGAACAAGGCATAGTTTTCCCTGCTGGCTCTTTGGGTGTGGGACCCATCTCCAGACATAAGGCCATTTTTGTGCCTGGCGCGGTGCCAAGTGGGAAAGGGTGGTTTTGAGGCTGAAGGCAGCAGGAAAGCCTGCAGCCCCCAGGTCTGTGGGGCCACGCAAGCGGTTCCCAAAGAGCTTTAGAACAAGGCATAGTTT